>NC_139217.1:84470152-85070152 GCF_055691185.1 Crinia signifera
CATTCTAGCACCCGCTATGTTTGAAAACCCATGCAGTTTCTCTTACCTGCCTGGGGTGTTGCGGTCTGCTGTGGTGTTTCTAGCAGTGTGGTCTGTATGTCAGCACTGATAAAGCAAACCATACCTGTGCTAGAACCACAGCAGATAGCGACCCCCCAGGCAGGGAAGAGGAACTGCATGGGTTTTTTAAAGATAGCGGGTGCTAGAATGAACACTACACCGTGCTATAAGCGCATGCAAGAGCTGTGGCAGAGCATGCTGGGATGTTTAGTTCAATGGAAGCTAGAGGGCAACGCCTGACATTCAGTTTTTAAATATCAACACAACATATCCAGTCTCGTCTCATGTACTTATACTAAGGAGTTGTGGAGGAGTAGTGTGTGGTCAGGAATCGTGTCCCTCTGTGTCTGGCCGCTGGCTGTGAACTCACTCCGGGGTTCCTGCTAACACCTGTAAGATAAATGCTGCTGCTTCCTCCACCTCTGTCAGCATGGGTCAGATAACCGCTGATATCTGAGGGGATTGTGGGATTGCTGGTTGGGTGAAAGCACGAGGAGACGCTGAAACCGCTGCATAAGAAACCGTAAGTAACGCAATATGGTCCATCCCCGCAGCAATGGGAGAATTCTTCCACCATCGGGACACTTCTGCCCCCATTACCAATATTATTTTAAAGTACCCCAGGATGGGAACCGCTGATCTAGACATTGGGGCAGATGTATTAAGCCTTAATAAGAGATAAATGCCAGGGTGATAAAGAGAGATAAACGTCCAGCCAATCACCTCCTAACTGCCATGTTACAGCCTGTGTTTGAAGACCAAATAGCAACTTGTACTTTATATAAATTATATATATATATATATATATATATATATATATATATATATATAATATATATATATATATATATATATATATATATATATATATATATATATATATATATATATATATATATATATATATATATATATATATATATATATATATATATATATATATATATATATATATATATATATATATATACACACACATACATACATATACACACACACATATATATCTATCTAAAAAATAAAAAGCACACAATACGGGAGACATTTCAATCCTTGAGTATGCATGTTATTAGTGGCCTATCCCCAACAAAAAAACTGTGGTTACAAGGCCAATGAAACTTGGCTGGTCACCAGCTTTGTATTCCTATAACTACACCACCATTTATTGCTGATTATAGCTTCATTAGAACAGAGGCCAGCAGGTACAGAAGAGACTGGTGTGCAGGCTTTACAGGTGGGGAGAAGTATAGGTGGTACTTGTGTATTTTGGCGGCGCCCCCGATGTCCATCGTACGATGAACGTATCGCATGCCATGTACCCGATGGCATGCGATGCGATTTTGACCCCCTATACGATAAAAAATCGTATAAGCACCCTAAAGGGTGCTTACAATGTTAAATGCACCCCCACGCCACCCCCCCCCCCCCACTATAAACGTGAACCCGAAGCGTCGCGAGCACAGCGAGCCCGCGAGGGGCGGCGGTACGCGTCCTACGACCCTTTCATACCCCCACTATCCACGTCAGCGCGGAGTTGAGAATAGTGTGGCAAGCGTAGCGAGCCCCGCGAGGGGACGCGGATACCTTCACAGGTAAACGCGTCCCTTCGCGGGCTTCACAGGTATCCGCGTCCGCTCGCCACGCTTCGGGCTCGGTGGCTCGCCACACTTTTCTATTCTCAACTCCACGCCGACATGGATAGTGAGGGTATGAAGAGGTCGTAGGACGCTTACCGCTGCGCTCGCCACGCTTCGGGTTCACGTTTATAGTGGGGGGGGTGGCGTGGGGGTGCATTTAACATTGTAAGCACCCATTAGGGTGCTTAACATTGTATAAGCACCCATTAGGGTGCTTATACAATGTTTAATCGCATCGTATGGCATTGTATGCCATGTACAATGGCATACAATTTGAAAATTGTATGCCATCGTGCACTATCGTACGATATCACGTCGCATCGCATGCGTTATGGTACGCGATGCGCGCCGCCAAAATACACAAGTACCGTATAGGTTTCAGTACACCCATCCCAGAGCAGCCAGCAAGTTTATACATACCAACAGAGGTGTACATAGACTAGAGATTATTATTATTATAATTTTATTTATAAGGCGCCACAAGTGTTCCGCAGTGCCGTACAAAAGGAACAATACAGGGAGACAAAGCTTGGCATAACATTGAATAAATAACAAAAATACAGTACAAATAAAGAGCGCCACAGATCAATTCACATTACAGCTTAAATGTAAATAGTGAGGACTCAATCAACATACAACTAGAGGCTTGAGGCCAATGATGGAGATGAGTATGTAGACGAAGATGGTCACTGAGTGTTGGAGTATAGGAGGAGCTTACAATCTAGTAGGAGGGGGAGACAGACAGATTACAAGAGGTTCAAGCGAGTGGGTGGTGGTTAGATAGCAGGATGTAAACAGGCAAGGGGTCAGAGAACCAGCTGGTTTATGCAGTGGAAGGGTATGCTTTGATGAATAGGTGAGTTTTCAGTGCCCGTTTGAAGCTTTGCAAGGTCGGGGAGAGTCTAATGGAGCAAGGGAGTGCATTCCACTGAAGGGGTGCAGCAAGGGCAAAGTCCTGTACTCTAGCATGGGAAGCAGTGATCAGGGTGGAGGAGAGACGACAGTCGTCAGCCGACCGTAGAGGGCGGGAGGGTGTATGAATGGAGATGAGGTTAGAGATAGATGGAGCAAGGGAATTAGAGATGGCCCTGTATGTGAGTGTGAGGTGTTTGAAGAGGATTCTGTAGGGGAATGGAAGCCAGTGCAGATTTTGTTGAAGGGGAGTGGCAGAATTAGAGCGGCGGGAGAGTAAGATAAGCCTGGCTGCAGCATTGAGGACAGATTGGAGAGGAGCCAGTTGGGAACGAGCGAGGCCGGTGAGGAGAGCATTACAGTAGTCAAGTCGTGAGATGACCAAAGAGTGGATGATCAGCTTAGTTGCACTCTGTCAGAGAAAGGGCCTGATGCGAGCAATGTTGCGTAACTGGAACCGGCAAGAATGGGCCAGTGCTTGGATGTGGGGTGCAAAGGAGAGGGAGGAGTCAAGAGTGACACCCAGGCAGCGGAGTTGGGGAACGGGGGAGATGATGGTGTTGTTAACAGTGATAGAGATATTAGTAGGGGGCATAGCTCTGGGTGGGGGAAAGATAATAAGTTTGGTTTTGTCCATATTCAGAAATCGCTCAGACATCCAGGTAGAGATGGCAGCGAGGCAGTTGGAAACTTGAGAGAAAACAGTGGGGGACAGATCAGGAGAGGAGAGGTAGATTTGGGTGTCATCCGCATAGAGGTGATATTGGAAGCCAAATGAGTTAATGAGTGCACCCAGAGAGGAGGTGTACAGAGAGAACAGAAGGGGGCCAAGGACGGAACCCTGAGGGACCCCGACAGGATGGGTGGAAGGTGGTGAGGTGGAGCCAAAGGCAGACACTGAGAAGGAACGGTTGAAGAGGTAAGAGGAAAACCAGTTGAAGACTGTGCCAGAGAGGCCAATGTTTTGGAGTGTGTGGAGGAGGAGAGGGTGATCCACAGTGTCAAAGGCAGCAGATAGGTCCAAAAGGATAAGCAGGGAGAAGTGACCCTTGGATTTAGCTGACAGCAGGTCATTGGTGACTTTCACTAGGGCAGTCTCAGTGGAATGAAGTGGGCGAAAGCCAGATTGAAGGGGATCAAGGATGGAGTGGTCAGACAGGTAGCTGGTGAGATGCCTGTAAACCAGCCATTCTAGTATTTTAGAGGCAAATGGGAGAAGAGAGATAGGGCGGTAGCTTGTGGGAGATAAAGGGTCCAGGTTTGGTTTTTTAAGAATAGGCGAGACCAGAGCATGTTTGAAGGGTGAGGGAAAGATGCCAGTAGAAAGAGATAGGTTAAAGAGGTGAGCAAAGTGGGAGCAGCCAGTGGGGAGAGGGAACTGAGGAGACGGGAGGGGAGAGGGTCCAGGGGACAGGTAGAGGGGGGAGAGGATGAGATGAGGGAGCGGACTTCCTCAGCTGTAGTAGGGCAGAAGGATGACAGAGTGGGGTAGTTGGGAGGGGAGGATGATTGGGGTGGGTGGGCAGCAGAGGGGGTATGGGAGGAGATATCATGTCGGATTACCTCAATTTTAGAGAGGAAGAAGGAGGCAAAGTCAGTGGCAGTGAGGGATGAAGGGAGGAGGGGTGGTGCAGGGCGAAGTAGTGTTGAAAGTTTCAAAGAGACGTCGGGATTGGAGGAATGGGAAGAGATGAGAGATTTGAAGAAAGATTGTTTGGCATAGGAGAGAGCAGCACTGTAGGAGGAGAGAATAAACTTGAATTGGAAGAAGGGTTGGGAGCGTCGGAGGGGGACAGTGTGGAGGGGGGCTACAGAGTCGAGAGCAGAGGTGAGAGAAGAGTAATAGAAAGAGGCAGCCTGGTTGGGGCAAGTCATGGTTGAAAGAGGAGAGAGGAAAGTCTACAGGGAAGACAGGACAGTAGGGTCAAGAGACCCGAGGTTACGTCTGGTGACTGTGGGTCTGGGCAATGAGGGGAGAGTGGAGGATGAGAGGGTGAAAGAGAGCAGATTGTGGTCAGAGAGTGGGAAGGAAGAATTAGAGAAATCAGAGAGATTACAATGGTGGGTGAAGACTAGGTCAAGGGAGTGTCCGAGATTATGAGTGGGGGTGGAGGTCCATTGAGAAAGTCCAAAGGAGGTGGTAAGGTCAAGCAGATTAGAGGAGGCAGCATTATTGATGTCAATAGGAATGTTAAAGTCACCAAGGAAGATAGAGGGGAGGTCAGAGGCAAGAAAGTGTGGAAGCCACGCAGCAAAGTTATCGAGGAAAGGGGGAGCAGGGGCCAGGGGGTCAGTAGATTACAGCCACAAGGAGGTGAATAGGGTAGAAGAGGCGGATAGTGTGTACCTCAAAGGTGGAGAATGTGAGGGAGGGCTCAGGTGGGATGGCGCGGAAGGTGCAGTTGGGGGAGAGGAGGATGCCCACTACTCCACCCTGGTCTGACCGAGTGTGTGTAGGAGAGGCCTCCATAAGAGAGGGCAGCAGGGGAGGTAGTGTCAGAGGAGGAGAGCCAGGTTTCAGTGATGGCGAGAAGGTTAAAAAAGTGGGAGATAAAGAGGTCGTGGATAGTTGGGAGCTTGTTGCAGACTGATCTAGCATTCCAGAGAGCACAGGAGAAAGGAAGGGAGGGGACAGGTGAGATAGTAATTAGGTTGTGGGTGCGTGTAAGAGGTGTGGAAGTTGAGATGGAGATCTATCTGTACATTTAGTGCTAGATGCTAATGCTATTTGTCTTTGCATACCAAGCAAAATCCAGTACAGTACTATATTTGGGAAGTGCTACCAGATAGTGGAGTTCCTTTAGTTCTGCTATTTGGAGGGAAGGAAGTCCCAGACACCACAGGACTGGCTCTATAAATGATATTGGGGGTAAGCCTGGGTGACAGATTATGCATACACACTGAACAGTATTGGATATATAGTCAGTGACGTCACATGGCCCCACTAACGCATGCATCGTTGACAAAAAAGTCAATATTAAGCATACTGCACTGACAATGGGGTCATTAATGATGCACGGGAGCGTGCAGTTAACAATATTGAGTATTCACACTAAAAAAGACATCGTTATGAAGGACCAAATGAGAAATATCTTTTAAAAAGTCATCTATCGTGTATGAGGCCTGAGATTGAAGTGGTCTTCTATGAAGCGCAATTTGCACAAAATTTACAGGATTCACCAAAAATGGAGATAATTAAGTTGCCGATGAACCTCAACTGTTGTCAGACTTTTTGCTGCTAAGATGCCAACTAGGGTGTCCAGATGGATCCGATACGATTTCCCGGCGGTCGGAATCCCGACACTGGAATCCCGACAAGGGGGGGGACATGGATCGGCCCCCCTTGCGGGCTCGCTGCGCTCGCCACGCAGCGGGCCCGGTGCCTCGCTACGCTCGGCACGCTATTTTATTCTCCCTCTATGGGTGTCGTGGACACCCACGGAGGGAGAAAGTTTCGGGATTTCGGCGGTCGGGATTCCGACCGCCGGGATCCCGACCGCCGGCAAATTAACCGCATCCCGTCCAGATATCTGATTAAATCTACTGCAGTGATTCTCGAACTCTGTCCTCAAGGAATCCCTAAGGCCGGTTTCACACACTCTGGCTCCTGCCG
Source organism: Crinia signifera (assembly GCF_055691185.1). Classification (NCBI taxonomy): domain Eukaryota; kingdom Metazoa; phylum Chordata; class Amphibia; order Anura; family Myobatrachidae; genus Crinia; species Crinia signifera. The sequence continues at coordinate 84,476,375 of NC_139217.1, forward strand.
GACAGTGAAATCCTGCACGGCCAGGGAGCCGTGCCGCACACATTAGTTGTGAATGGATACTATTGTGTCCATTCACACGGGACAGCCACGGCCCGGCTGCATGGCTGCAGCCGGATCCCACCACTGGAATATATATAGGTGATATACCAGTATACATACATTGAAAACACTACTTACAGGTAATGGTACACAAGCATCTAGTGGTATGTACACATTGTGCATACCAACTGTGTACATATGCTAATGGAGAGAAGCATCAGGAGAAAGACAAACAACTCGTGCTCCTGGAAGTTTTACATTGCTTAGGATTCCCATTAGACGCTTTTTTTTTTTTCCATTTAATGCAACTTATGCGAACAGAAAAACTTGTAGGCATCTGCTTGGACATATAATTCCAATAAAGGAAAGATGGCTGTTAAGCAAGAAAAGAACACACAGTGGGGTGCCTGGAATCGCCAGGGCTTTAGATTACCACCGATGGTTGCTGGGAAACACCCAGATATTTAATAATACACAATGTATTACAATGAAATAAGAGGAATGAGGAAGTGTTTCTGCTGTACACAAGAAACGAATGGTCGTACTTGGGGGGGGGATTCAATTGCAGACAATTAATTTTTTTCCCACACATTAACTTATTGCCCAAAAACTGTCATTTTTGCCTGTATACCTGTTCCCGTTAATTACAGTTAGAATTTGACCCGTTTCAGGTCTAGGTAACAATGGGAAAGTTTTCCTATACTCCAAAAAAGGCAAACTAATATAGAACAGTATAAAATGCTATTATTGGCCATAGAAAAAGTATTTAGGGTACTTAAAGTGCCAAATGGGGGGAGTATAGCACTGATTAATATTAGCACCAAGTGAATGCTTATTAAATTGAATATACACACTCTATCTTCAACCTTAAAATCCACAAGAAATATAAAGTAATTCTAAAATCACAATTAAAACATTAGTTGTGAAACCACAATAAGAAATCCACACAATAGTATGTGAATAAAATTGGAGCTTGCTCATTCCTATTAGGTGTGGACAAAGTCTCAAATATCATTTATAACCTGTCATTATTGTATGGAGTTCATATTCAAAATCCAAAGGTGAACTGAAAAACATGAATTGTGCGAGGAACGGGTTTGGGAAGCTGTTCACTAGTTTACTGAGTGATTAAGTCGTTTTTTATTTCTCCCTCCACACCATTACAAGAGGCCTGGAGGCCCAGTTACAGTCACCAGTGTAGTGGGGTGTCTTAAATCTGACCCTGAAATGTGCTGGTGTCTATGTTATGCTGTACTGTCATACATGTTACCCACATATCTGCTGTGGACTGTTTGTTTCCTGACCCTAAATAGCGATATTCAGGGGTGTAGATTGGTGGTGGCGCTGTGTATTTGGCAGGGCTGTGTGCTCCCTTTACAGTGGGAGGTATAGGGGTGAAGTGTATTGGGAGGGTTGTGCATTTCCTGTAAAGAGGGAGGTATAGAGGTGGAGTTTATTTGGGGGACAGTGTTCCCTGTACAGTGGGAGATATGGGGGCACAGTATTTTGGGCAGGCTGTGCTCCCTGTACAACAGGAGATATAGGGGTACAGTGTATTAGAGTATTAGAGGTGGGATGTGTGCTCCCTTTACAACTGGATGTATAGGGATACGGGTGTGGTATATTTCCCCGACAGTCGGGATTCCGACAGTCATTACTAGGAATCCCGACTGCACAACGTGGAGAGCGCAATGAAGCCCCTTGCGGGCACGCTGTGCTCGCCACGCTGCGGGCACGGTGGGTCATGGGAGCAGTCAGGATTCCGACGTCGGAGGAATGACTGTCGGAATCCCAACTGTCGGGGAGCCATCCGGCACCCAGGGATACAATGTATTAGAGGAGGGCTCCTACTTGCCATGTTACAGGCTTGGGGCCAGATGCACTAAGCTTCAAAAGTGATAGGCAGCCAATCAGCTGCTACCTGCCATGTCACAAACTGTGTTTGAAAATGGGAGGTAGGAGCTGATTGGCTGGTTGTTTAGCACTCTACATTTTATCACTTTTGAAGCTTAGAGAAACTGGCCCTGGGTTTGAAAAATGGCAGGTAGGAGCTGATTGGCTGGCTGTTTAGCACGCTCCACTTCATCACTTTTTGAAGATTGACACGTCTGGCCCAGTGGTATTGGACTGCAGTGCATGGGGATGCTGTGTGCTCCTTGTACATCAGGAGGTATAGGGGTACAGTGTATTGGGGGGGCTGTGTTCCCAGTACAGCGGGAGGTATAGGGGTACAGGTAACTCACCTCCGCTCGGGCCACCAGTTCCGGTCTCTGCGGCAGCGGCGGCTCCCTGTTTCGGTGCGTCCCGTCATCCTCCTGGATCGCCCAGGTGAGGCCGGGCAACTGTATGGCACAGAGGAGCAGAAGGAGCGGGATCACCAGCTGGGCCCCGGGGAGGCGGAAGGCCGGCATCTTCATGGTGCCGGCTGTGCGGGGCCCGGAGGGAGCGGGGTGGAGGCGCTGCTGCGTCTTATGGAGGGGAGGATTTCCCTGTCACGCTCCCGTCCAAACGCTTCCCAGCGCCGCGCACACAGTGACCACCCCGCCCTCTGCCACCGTCACCGGGGGAGAAGCCAGCCCAGCCGCACAGCTCACACATCAGACGCAAGCGGCATCTGATAGGCCAGAGACACTGACACGTGATCACGAAGGGACGTGATCACGCTGCTGCTGGTGTTTATATGGCGACGAGTTCCTGTGCCCGTGTGGCAGCCATTTTGCCTAATACAAAGATCTACAATTTCAAGAAGCGGCTACGATAAAATGGCTTTCTAACTGGGGACAAGTAAAATAACATTGTATTCCACTAACGTTAAGGACGATGGGTGCTATGGCCGGGCAGCTGAGCGCTGTAGGCGGCTGCTGGTTGCTGCTAGATGTCGTCTTCCTGCTGGCCCTGTTCTTGCACCTGCTGGGCGGCCGTTCTACACTGTGTTGCCGCATCTTCCAGGATCTCATCCGCTATGGGAAGACGAAGCTGGGCGGGCGCCCTGGCTGGCTTCGACGCTGTGACCTGCCGAAGAGGTAGCCACCGAGCAGTGGCAAACGCAGGATTTTTAGAGGGGGGTTTCCAAATGTCATCCAAAATCTCCCACTCTGTAGCGCATTGGAGTAACTAGGAGTCTGCGGGAGCGGTAACGACCTTGAAAATTGGTATTTTTATACAATTGATACTGTATGGAATGCAGTATTAATATTTAACAGTAAAGATGGTCTATAGTAAAGATGGTCTAAAGATGGTTTTGTTTCAAACATTTAAATAAGTGGCCAGGAAAAGGTTAATGGTATTTCCTCATCTTTGTGGCCACTGCTTACGCCAGTTACTTTAGCTACTATGTAAATCGCTATTGTTCCATCGTGGGCTTGCACAAACTTTACCAAAGGTATGGTGGTGTGGACACAGGAGGGTGGTGTGGACCCTGTAAATAACCTTTGCGGCTTGCTGTAGACTAGGTTCCGCAGCTTAAGCAGTGGCTGCAAAGATGAGGAAGTACCAGTTAAACATATCATAATAAACTAATACACAAACGTGGTAGAACTAGTCCTGCACTTTCTAAGTTCACAATCTCCCACTTCATGGTAAGGCTCCGGTCTCTTCCTCGTGGCAGCTGCTCTCTGGTCAATTGTGATGTTTGGGGGCTCAGATCCACACATACGGTATGTAGTAGAAGAAGCTAGTAGAGGGACAGGAGGGACAGGAACGACATCTCGGATCTATCACACCCGAACAAATTTGCCCGGTTGGACGAAGTTTCGGGGGAGGATAGAGACGAAATGACGGAGCTGGAGGAGACGGCTCCCTCTAGCAACGAGAGGAGCGGTCCCTCTAGCTCAAACGGGATGACAGTTAGTGAGGTACCAAGGCAGATAGTGGTGGTAGGGGATTCCATCATTAGGAGAACAGACAGGGCAATCTGCTATCGGGACCGCGATCGCCGCACGGTCTGTTGCCTCCCGGGTGCTCGGGTACGGCACATCGCGGACCGAGTCGACAGATTGTTGGGAGGGGCTGGGAGCAACCCGGCGGTCTTGGTGCACATCGGCACCAACGACAAAGTCAATGGTAGGTGGGATGTCCTCAAGAAAGAGTATAGGGAATTAGGTAAGAAATTAAAGGCGAGGACATCTAGGGTAATTTTCTCGGAAATATTACCAGTGCCACGCGCTAGCTCAGGGAGGCAGAGGGAGATCAGGGAGGTAAATGTGTGGCTTAAGGATTGGTGTAGGAAAGAGGGATTCGTGTTCATGGAACACTGGGCAGACTTTTTGGTCAGGCGCCATCTTTTTTGCCGTGATGGATTGCACCTGAACGAGGAGGGGGCTGCGATGCTGGGGGGAAGGATGGTTAGAGGGTTGGAGGAGATTTTAAACTAGGCGACGGGGGGTGGGGGCAGCAAGACATTATGGGACCATCAGGGAGAGAAGCCGGACTGGGATCAGGAATCATATGGGGGAAGGAGATGGGAGGGGGGGGACGGAGACATAGACAAAGTCCTGGGACATAACAAGGGTATAATCGGGGGTAACTCTCAGGGTGCATCAGGAATGTCATGTAATAAAATGTTATGTTGTAACAGTCACGTTACCCCATTACAGTTCTTAGGTACAGATGATCTTAGTATACGGGAAGGAGGGAATGACAGAGGAAGAATTCCCGGAACTATGGAGAGGGCAGGCAGTGTGCATGGTGGGGAGGCCTGTAGAGAGTCTATTGAAGGGGAGAGGGGAAAGAGGAAGCTAGTAAAGAATTCAAATGGGTCCTGGGGTGAAACTAATCACAATATTAGAGCCATATCTAAAAATAAACATAAATTAAAATGCTTACTGGCTAATGCAAGAAGCTTAGTGAGTAAAATCGGGGAGCGTGAAACGGTGATCAGTAGGGATGACTACGACATCATTGGTATTACAGAAACATGGTGTAATGAGTCGCATGACTGGGCATTAAACATGGAGGGATATACACTCTACAGGAAAGACAGGGAAAATAGAAGGGGCGGGGGGGTGTGCCTATATGTAAATAATAACTTAACATCATGTGAGAAAAATATGAGCACAGACCTGGAAGACGACAACTCGGAGACAGTGTGGGCAGAGATAACCGACAATAATAAGAAACCAAAAAACAAATTTATAATAGGGGTATGCTATAGACCACCAAATATAAATGAAAGGGAAGAGTCTCTTCTTTTAAACCAAATCAAACAAGCATCAAATCAGGGTCAGGTATTAATTATGGGGGATTTTAATTTACCCGACATTGATTGGGAAAACGAAACAGGTAAATCAGCAAGAAGCAATGGGTTCTTAAGCTTACTTAAAGACCAGTTTATTACACAAACGGTAGAAACTCCAACTCGTGATGAGGCGCTCTTGGACTTAGTATTAACAAATAACACAGACTTAGTTTCAAACACAAAAGTAATTGAACAATTAGGGAATAGTGATCACAATATGGTTTCACTGGAAATCAACTTCAGTAAATTACATCAAAAAGGATCTGCAAAAATACTAAACTTCAGAAAAGCGAACTTTGAATTATTCAGGGAAGCCCTAACAGGAATTGGGTGGGAAACGGTTATGGAAGGAAAAAATGCAGAGGAAATGTGGGATACTCTAAAAAAGGTGCTTGATTCACTAACTATTGAATACATTCCTAAAGTAACTAAAGGTAAATTCAACAAAAAAAAACCACCATGGTTGGACAAAGAAGTAAGGTCAGCTATCAACAATAAAACCAGAGCCTTTAAATTCTATAAAAATAACTTGAATGAGGAGGCGTTCGCAAAATACAAAGAATCAAACAAAACTTGTAAAGGGGTAATCAAAGCAGCTAAAATATTATATGAAGAGTGCATAGCCACTGAAAGCAAAACCAACCCAAAGAAGTTTTTTAAATACATAAATAGTAAACGTTTAATTAAGGAAAACATAGGCCCACTAACTGATACTAGTGGAAAAAGTGTTACTGAGGACAAGGGAAAAGCAAAACTGTTAAATGAGTTCTTCTCATCAGTATTTACTAAGGGAGAGCAGACTGTGGAACGAACATTTACCACAAACGGGACAAATAAGCCAGATCTCATTGTGGATTTCACGCCGAAAGAAATAATACTGAGGCTAAGCAAACTCAAAACAAATAAGTCACCAGGGCCAGATGGGATTCATCCGAGGGTATTAATGGAATTAAGGGATGAACTAGCTACCCCCCCTACATTATATCTTTAGCAAGTCACTATCGTTAGGTATAGTACCAAAAGATTGGAGAATAGCAGAGGTAGTGCCAATATTCAAAAAAGGAAAAAAGGAAGATCCAGCTAATTACAGACCCGTTAGTTTAACATCAATTGTGGGTAAACTATTTGAAGGATTTTTAAGGGATGGTATCCAGAAATATTTAGATCATCACAGTCTACTCAGTACTAACCAACATGGGTTCGTGAAAAATCGTTCATGCCAAACTAATCTACTAGGGTTCTATGAAGAGGTTAGCAAAAACCTCGATAATGGAAATGCTGTAGATGTGATTTTCCTAGATTTCGCTAAAGCATTTGATACTGTCCCACACAAGAGATTGATTAATAAAATGGAGAACCTAGGATTGGGTGAAAATATCTGCAGATGGGTAGGGAATTGGCTATGTAATAGAGAACAAAGAGTGGTTGTGAATGGTGCCGTATCAGATATGATACCGGTACTAAGTGGAGTGCCCCAGGGTTCGGTTTTGGGGCCCATTTTGTTTAACATTTTTATTAACGATATTGGGATAGGGTTACTCAGCAATGTATCCATCTTTGCGGACGATACAAAACTTAGCAAAGTCATCAAATCATCAGAAGACATCACCATGCTTCAAAATGATCTTTCAATTCTAGATGAGTGGGCAAAAAAATGGAAGATGAGGTTCAATGTAGATAAATGTAAGGTTATGCACCTTGGGAGACACAACCAGTGTGCAAGTTACAACCTTAGCGGAGAGGAACTGGGTAATTCCATACTTGAAAAGGATCTAGGAGTCCAAATAGACAGCAATCTAGGATGTAGTGCCCATTGTAATGTAGCTACAAAAAAGGCCAACAAAATTCTGGCATGTATTAAGAGGGGAATGGAAACTAGGGACTCAAGGGTAATTATGCCACTATATAAAGCATTGGTGAGACCTCACCTCGAGTACGGAGTACAGTTCTGGGCCCCACACTATAAAAAGGACATCATAGAATTAGAAAAAGTCCAAAGGCGAGCAACAAAGCTTATTAGGGGAATGGAGAATTTAAGCTACGGGGAGAGATTAAGCAATTTGGGACTATTTACATTAGAAAAGAGACGTTTAAGGGGGGACATGCTCAACATGTACAAGTATATCAAGGGCCAATATAAGGAACTGTCACACACCCTATTTTCTACTAGAAAGGAATCTAGGACGCGAGGGCATGAGTATAGATTAGAAGAAAAAAGATTTCATTCAGCTAGTAGAAAGAATTTCTTTACGGTCAGAACAGTCAAACTCTGGAACTCTCTTCCCAGAGAGGTGGTAACGGCTGGCTCATTAAATGCGTTCAAAGCAAAGTTGGACAAACATTTACTGGAGAAAAACATCCATGGGTACAAATAAGAAATATAATTTGTCTGTAAAATACCAGAACCTACCAAATCAGCAATGGATATCTATACCAGGTTGAACTAGATGGACGCAAGTCTTTTTTCAGCCTTACCTACTATGTAACTATGTAACTATGTAAGCTAGTACACTAGGCATGTGCAGCAGCTCTGCCCCTTACATTGTATGATATATACCAGTGCTATTGTCATAATTAAAGGCACTTGCCAAGAGGAGGGGGGTTTCCAGGCAACCAGAAAACACCCACCCCCCCCCGCGTTTGCCTATGACCTAGCCCGTTGCAGTGCCATTGTGCCCTGGGCTTATGTGTAGGGGAGTAACTAGACCTTTGTGGGCCCCATAGCAAATGCCTGAAACTCTGCAGCTGGAGGGAAAGATTGTATGTACATAAACTTACCAACTTGCCGCTCTGCCATTCCCTGCTTTCTGTCTGATCTCATGAGGCTAGGAGTACCGTGGCGCCACTATCCGAATGACCCAACCCACCCATGAACTAGGCACCATTCCCTCGCTCACAGTTTTAATAATGGTAAAAATACACCAAACACCAATACAATGAAAATGTTGTGTAAAAAAAGTCTCTTTTAGATTGTATACCATCAGGAAACTGTTTCAGAGGGTGTACCTCTACTCACATCAATAGTAAGTTATATAATCCCATAAAGCAGGCACGTCCAAAGTCCGGCCCATGCTGCCCCCATATACACGCAGTATTTCATGCCCTACCACCCACTAGGGCATGGTGGGAGAATAGAATAGTGTGCTGAGCGTAGTGTGTCTGTTGACTGTGTCGACATAAGGGTAAAAAAAACATGTCGACCTTATGACCCTGTTGACCTTGACTCATGTCGACCTAATGACTGTCTAACAACTTGCTGGTGACCAACTGATCCACACCCCTTCTTTCTAGCACCCTGCTCCATGAAAAATCCTTGTAGTTCCTTCTTCCTGCCTGGGGTGTCACTCTCTGCTGTGGTGTTTCTACAACAGTTTGGTTTGTACAAACTAGACCAGTTGTAGCCAACCCTAGCCCTCGAGAGCTACCAACAGTGCACATTTTCCAGACAACCTAGTTGCTGCACTCATTAATCACTGACACATTTTAAAAGATACACAGGTGGAGCTAATTAGCTCACTTGTGATTCTGTGAGGAGACCTGTAAAACATGAACTGTAGCTCTTGAGGACTAGGGTTGGCTACCCCAGAACTAGACTGTTCTTGAAGTACCACAGCAGAGAGTGACAGCCCAGGCAGGAAGGAGGAACTATAAGGATTTTTCATGGAGCAGGGTGTTAGAATGAACACTATGCTATACCTGTAGCCACAATTTAAGAGACCTGTTAGTTAGCGCTTGATGTACAAAATGTACCAAATGTACTAGAGATGTCGGTTCTAAAGTCTTAGCTAAGAAAATGGGATGCATTAATGTACTTGTACTACTTGCCAATTTTTTTTAGCGACACATTCCATCATCCACAAACAGGGAAAACCTATAAAAGTATAGATTGACATTTAACAGTAAATATGTAATATACCAGATAATTTGCCCCGTGGCCTATTATTCACAGGAAAAATGGAAAGAACCTTCGTAATCCTTCTAGGATTGAGGCAGTACGCGCTTATATGGGGGCAGCATGGGAGGGGCGGCCAGTCAATATTACTGTTGTGGGCGGGCCTGGCATCTACAGCAGTGCTGGGCTTCCTCCATGCTCACCGGCAGAGTCGGATGGCAGGCTGTTCTAGTAGGGCGCTGCTACAGGGGCAGAGCGCATTTTAACCTTTAAAAATCGGACCGGGCCCTGCTAAAACAGCCTAGAGCAGGGGTAGTCAACTCCAGTCCTCCACCTACTAACAGTTCATGTATTCCAGATCTCCTCACAGAATCACAAGTAAAGTAATTTGCTCCACCTTTGGATCATTTATAATGTGTCAGTCAGTAGTGAGTGCACCTGTGCCCCAGCTAGGTGATCTAGAAAACATGAACTGTTGGTAGCTCTCGAGGACTGGAGTTGGCTACCACTGGCCTAGAGTGAACACTAAACCTTTTCAGGAGCGTATGACGGCACATACAATAGATCAGCTATTAGAACTGCCATCGGTACAGGAAATAGTGAGCAACCTGCTGGCTGACCCTTCTGCAAAGCCCCAAATACGTTGGTATCATTATATTTCTATATGCCAGACCACAAACCTCCATTAATGAGAGGTGGAAATAGATCTCTCTTACAGCGTGAGACAGATGGATATTTAGGTTAGGGACTCTTACGCTAAAATGTCGGACCATCTTGGGTTTTACCTGTTTGGTAAAGTGATGGTTAAAGACATTAATCGATATTCTCATCTTGCACCTTTTGATTATATGTATGCAGTATTTTGATATTTTAATGAGTTGTAATTGTAGTGAGAGTATATGGATGGCAATTTTGTGTGCATAGTGTAAAAGTTGTATATGACTATATTTTTTAGGGAGGTCTGTTGAAGAAGCGTGTCGCTATTAATGTTGCTGTAATTCTGCATCTAGTAGCAGTGATATACCAGGAATACTACACCATAGTGTTATCTAAACTATAGGATTGACGCCCAGGGGGGTGTACTACGATGACATCTTTGATGACGCATCACCAAGTGAGTGGGTGGTCTCCCTTCTGGCGGTTGAGCATTGTTACATTTATATTGTCTGATGAAAGTACCATAAATAAAGCGGGCACTGGTACCACATCTATAATAATATGTATATGTTATTTATTTATGCTCATTTCTTCCTTCCCAGGTGGTTCTCCCATTTCTATTATTTGTCTGTCTTCTGGAACGGAGCGTTACTGGGGTGCCTTGTTTGGGCATTGCTGTTAGGCGGCCACATGCCAGGATGCATTCAGTCCTTATTTAATTTCTTCACCAAGGACCCACAACACAAAGTACCAGGTCAGTGTCATGTATTACAATTCTACAAATAATCCATTTGTAGATTTGTGCAATTAAAATTTTAAGGGATAGTTTCATGGTGGTAATATAAACCTTAGTGATACTGTTTTATCCAACTCACTTTAAGTAGCAGCGTTGGATAATAAGGGGTAGATTTATTAAGCTTGGTGAAGTGATAAAGTGTCTGCTTTTTATCACCGGCCAATCAGCAGCATCTGTCCACCAATCCCTGTCACTGCCAAACATAATCTGTCCACCAATCCCTGTCACTGCCAAAGATCGGCTGTCCCCTGTTCCTGATCACTGCCAAAGATCGGCTGTCCCCCATTCCCAATGACTGCCAAAGATCAGCTGTCCCCCGTTCCCGATGACTGCCAAAGATCAGCTGTCCCCCGTTCCCGATCAATGACTGCCAAAGATCAGCTGTCCCCCGTTCCCGATCAATGACTGCCAAAGATCAGCTGTCCCCCGTTCCCGATCAATGACTGCCAAAGATCAGCTGTCCCCCGTTCCCGATCAAACACTGCCAAAAATCAGCTGTCCCCCGTTCCCGATCAATCACTGCCAAAGATCAGCTGTCCCCTGTTACCGATCACTGCCAAAGGTCAGCTGTCCCCTGTTCCCGATCAATCACTGCCAAAGATCAGCTGTCCCCTGTTCCCGATCAATCACTGCCAAAGGTCAGCTGTCCCCGTTCCCTATCACTTGGACAGACTCTGAGTCTCTAGCTGGAAGAAATATAATGGTCATAATTATAAAAACTAATACAATGCAAATAATGGTGTTGCCATAGCCAGCAGTCACGTTTTGCTTTCATTTTGGAAAATTCCCTTTAAAACCATGCTAGCTGGACTGTCTGGTTGCTGTGGGCGCCCCCACCTGGATAGTGGGGGGAATGCCTAGGTGCTGTAGAAACTCATCGTTGTTACAGAATACATTGGGGTATATAATAAAAATTCGCCACTTAGCAGTTCTAGCCTCTGGATATCAAAGGATAATGACATAAAATGCAAAACCAGGAGTGTTTTGCATTTAACATTATTGCCCTATTCATTTCCACTGCCAGAACGGCTGCAAAAGCTTAGTACATCTTAATGTCTTGATTCCTAACGGTGTATGAGTGCTTTTATAGAGTCTATTCATACATTATGTTCCTTGCTCTGTAGGTGAAGAATTATCCACTCTTGTGGCTCTGTTCTTGCTATGGTTGCACAGCCTCAGAAGGTTGGTTGAGTGTCTCTTTGTGAGTGTCTACTCCAACGGTGTCATCCACGTTTGCCAGTATTGTCTTGGCATTGGCTACTACTTTCTCATCGGTATAACCTTACTTGATCATGCCCAGATGGAAAACAAAGGTGAGTGTCAATTACATGATGTTACTCTGCCATTAAAAAGGAGACTCAAGAAAAGCTCTCTCTCTATGGGGCACACATGAGCATTGCCAGGCTTATGTGTGGCACAGATCTGTCCGCTCATTGTACAACCAGAATAGTATGATGGGACAGCATTACCCAAGTGGCCATCTATGACTGCACTCACCTGCCAATAGTAGTACAGGCTGACAAATCATATTGGCTACATTATAACTACCACAGTCCCTACTCTGTCAGATACTGCACATTTCCAGATTCCTGAGACCAAGGAAGAAAAGCTATAACGATTGCTTCCAACAATAACATATTGCTTCATAGAAACAGAGTACAACATGCCTAAGGAAATCTCTAAACGTTTGTTATTGTATAAAATATGTTTGTATGGCACATGCTATCAATACTGTTGCAAAAACGCATCAGAGGACATTCTAGAGATCAGTGTGACATAGTTTAGGGAAGGCCCTTTCCTGACTCACAATGACAATGCTCTGTGCATAAAGTGGGCTCCATCAAGTAATTATTTAAGGAGCGTGGTGTGGGAGAATTTCATTGGGCTGCTCAGAGTCCTCCCCTCAATCTCATTAAACAACTTTGAGATTCATTGAAACACTGTCTTATCGCCAAGCATCAGTTCCCTGCCTTACTAATATTCTGGAGAGGATACATGGATGCCAATTCCCCCAGCCATAGTACAATAGATATTCAACAAGCTGATATGGGTGTGATGTTTGGATGTCCATATACTGTACATGTGGCCACGTTGCACTATATGGTCTGCCACTAGCACAGGAAGGAAAGAGTTCCCCTACAATGCATGTGCCTTAAATGTACCTCCAGTGAGTGGCTTATTACTTCCCACCACCTTATCATCTGTCCTATATCTGAGCCATGTCCAGTTACACTGGTCCTTATCAAAATAGTGTCTGAATCTGGTGTGCGCTTTTCTCACCCCACCAGACAAGAATTTATCTCTGGCTGGGCACACATTCATACACAAACACTGTACATGCTGCTGCTGGATATAGAAGGCTGCTAGGTGCACACTGGTGCTCTAACCGCTGTTTCTCAGAATTTTGCTGAGGCCTGTCTCTGGCCATCCTTGTGCTTGCCGTGACCACATTCTTTATCTACTATTCTGTGTGCAGTTAGCTGCTGCCTAGCAGGGAATCTGGGTAAGACCTTTGGGGATTGTTGGATTGTTCAGTGGTTCCCAAACTGTGTGCCGCGGCTCCCTGGGGTGCCTCGGGACACTTGCAGGGGTGCCTCGGGTTGGTCGTCCAGGACCATTCAAGTTATTTATGATCAATCATTTATGGACAAAACCAGTGCTGGTGGCTGCCAATCATAAAATGTGTACAATCAGAAGCAAATCCTGCCCTTTACCACATAACTGAACCTAAGAAGCACATATAAACACAATCTACTTCATTCGATATATATTTTTTGGGGCCTAGGTGTGCCGTGGAAAAATTCTGGTACTCTAGGGTGCCGTGATTCTAAAAAGATTGGGAACCCCTGGGATAGTTCATTCATGAGTATTGAGAGTAAACAAGCAATCTAATGTCAGGGACATACTTAGTCAAAAACATCCTTATGAAGCTTCCTACTTTTTATATAATCGGCTCTGATTGACAAAACTTCTGCCAACACTAGGGGGGCATACATACACGAGGCGCTTTTTTTGCTTATTTTCGAAGCAATCTATTTAGATTGCTTAGACATTAAGCACGCCGCCCGTGTGTACATCCCATGGCGATGCACGGTCTCACGAGTTGCCATCGCCTGCTCAAATCTTTAGCTCATTATTATTATTAATATTTACAGTTTCTTATATAGCACAGCATATTCCATTGCGCTTTACAATTGGCACATGGAGTCAAGATCTATATATATTGCATGCATGTGCATAAAGAATACTAGGGATGTACAGATCCGGGTTTACCCAGATCTCAAAACGGGCTCTTATTGGCTATCCGGCTGTCACATGTTTTGGAGCCAAAACATGTGAATGCTGATAGCCAATAAGATCCCGTTTTGAGATCCAGGTAAATCCGGATATGCACATCCCTAAAGAATACCGAGTTGGCACAGATCATCCATACACATATCGCTACATTTGATTCTGTTCCTAAGTAAAAGAGAGAGCCCATTTCTGTCTAATGGACAATTTAAACTACGTGCAGTAATTTATAGTGCTGGGAAAAGGGTAGTATCCGCGGGCTTTATCGCCTGACTCTTACGCGTATCTGCTACATGTTAATCCATAGAATCCTGAATAAGTTCCCGTAGCGATCGGTGAACAGCTTTGCAGCACTTGGGAACAGGGCATATAATGCACATTTCTCCTTAGGCTCAAACAGAAATCCACATTAACTGCAGCCCACATGCTTAATTGGCAGATCAATTAACCCGTGGTAATTAACTGCAGCTAGCCGGATCTACCGACGAGTGTTTTGTCTTTTTTTTTTTTTTGCAAACCATACAAGTTTTATATATTAATATACGTATTACTTTATGCTGGCTACTGTCTCTTGTCTGTACTGTATGTCACTCAATTTTCCAAGCTGGACCTGAGCTATGCTTTATGGATCTTATTCGGGTCCATCTGCATCTGGACTGATGGTGGGCAGGCGCATTTCTGCACATGTGCATATGCCGAGTGTGTGTGGCCACGTCAAATAGACTGTTCATCTGGTGCATGCACCGAAGATTGCGTGGGGATAGCGGGCCGCGTGACTTTCCCATGAGAACGCCCAGCATTCCCATGAAAATCGACTAGTGGCATGGGCGCCGGGGGCTGGCAGATGACATCACCAGGGCACCAGTCCTCAACAGCTATCAACAGTTCACATTTTCTAGATCACCTAGCTGGGGCACAGGTGCAGTCGTTACTGACTGACACATTATAAATGATCCACAGGTGGAGCTAATTACTTCACTTGTGATTCTGTGAAGAGATCTGGAAAACGTTAACTGTTGGTAGCTTTCGAGGACTGGAGTTGGCTACCACTGATCTAAGGTTACCTGAGAGTAACCTTAGATGTACCTGAGAGTAACTTTAGATGTGCGTGTGCCTTCCACATCATTCGACTGTTCCCCCACAGCCTTCGAAAGGATGTGTATGTAAATAATCCATTTGCAGCCCGTGCGAGGGGGGGGTGTGCGTACTGGGATTCGCAGGGCGGTGTCTGGTGGACTTGTGCAGTGTTGGCACCTGTATTGCTGTTTACAAAACAGTAACTTGTCTATATTTTTCAGTCACTGCCACAGAACTTGTGCTGCAAATCCAATGGTACCATCTCCTCGGTGTGTTGCTGTATGCCTGGGCCTCCCTGCATCAGCACAGGTGTCACGTTATTCTTGCTAATCTGAGGAAAAGTAAATCTGGTGAGTAAATGGCTTCTTAAAGATGATTTTTAAACACTGGATTTAAAGGGGATTTCAGCAATTATCATTACTCAAAGGCTGAGAGGACACTTTGATGGAATTCCAATTACCTGCAGTGTTTACTCCACAACTAATTACAGTGTGCGGACAAAAGCTATTCAATTAAATAGCTTTTTCCTGCATGATAAATCAGCTCTTAATGCGCAATACCACAATGATGATTTGTAGTTTCCACTTATTGGGTAGTTAGTAGTGGGGTAAAGCTGGGTACACACTAGTAGATATATCTGCAGATCAACTAATCTGCAGATATATCTACAGGGGATACACACACTGCCCGATCCGTCATGATTCACATGAACACTGGCGGCTGTACTGGCGGTTAGCGGATCGCACGTACACACCGAATGTAGCAGCACTTTTTAGTGGATTGACCAAGAGTGTCTTAAAGCTAACAAAGGAAAAAACTATTTATCAAAGACCTTTTTATTAGCCATAATATATGTATATGATGCTAGCATATTCTATTGGGCTGTAGAACATATTATAATAGGCTATTTTGGCTCTGCACACAAGAAGAACTTCCATCGGCATTTGTCTCTCCAGGTGTTAAATCCTCTATATATCATTATATCTATTATTTTATTTGGCATACAGCTGATGCACTAGGTCACAATAAGCTGTTCTTCTGCATTGCAGGTAAAGTGACAACAATGAACCATTCCGTGCCCGCTGGAGACTGGTTTGAGAGCGTATCCTGCCCACACTATTTTGCGGAGCTGTTGATTTATATATCTATAGCCATTCTCTTTGGATTAGCACATATGACCTTGTGGCTTATGGTTTTGTTTGTATTATTCAACCAGTCATTGGCTGCTATACTGTGTCATGAGTTCTATCATGAGAAGTTTGACGCTTACCCTGCTCACAGGAAAGCCTTCATACCATATGTATTTTAAAGGGACACTAAGCAATGCATCTTGTTACATTCCTAAATGTGTATGTTACCATACCACAAATGCACTTATGCCACAGACAATGGACAGGTGTAAGGCTTGGACTGGAAGTGGCACTCCTAGTGTTCATTCTAGCACTCGCCATCTATGAAAACCCATGCAGTTCCTGTTCCCTGCCTGGGGTGTAGCTGTCTGCTGTGGTGTTTCTAGCACAGATTTGGTTTGCATATTAGTGCTGATATACAGACCACACTGTGCTAGAAGCACTGCAGCAGACAGCAACACCCCAGGCAGGGAAGAGGAACTGCATGGGTTTTCAAAGATGGCGGGTGCTAGAATGAACACTACACTCCCGTATGTAAGTGTTCAATAGCCTTTGTGCATGAACGTATATTTAGTATTTCTTATGCTGTTTATTTACACTGTTAATGATCGAGAACCAAACTTCCAGTATTGTTACTAATAGACTATTTAAAAATGCTAAAATACAGAGAGTCTGCAGGGCCTAACTAGGTACTTGGATTGTTTCTCTCCCAGGGGTTTATTCTAGTTCATTCTTTCTGACAAAATCCTTCTTAGATGGACTGCATGATTTTACACTTCAATATAGATCTAACTTTGAAGAAAAACCTCACCCTAATCTAATTCTCTCTGCACAAGTTACATCTGCCCCACCCGCAGTGCACATGGGGCCTTATTCTGATCGGTGCGGCCGGATCCGAATATGCGGCCAGGACCGTGCGTGCGAAACCCTGCCTTCCATACAGATCGCCAACTCCGTCCATACGCGGTAAGAAGCTGGCCGTACGGACCGCACGTGTATTTCTCATGAATACACCTCCATCTCAGGGAACCTCCCCCATCATTCGATGGTCGCAGAACATCGAATGCAGGGCCGAGTGGTCCACCAGCTCCCGCAACCTCAGACCACACGGACATTTTTCCGTGCAAAAGCAGGGATCTGGGCGGGCAGCTGACATCCGGCGATGTCATATGTCCGCCCCCTACACTTGCGTCACGACTGCATTACCATACGTACGCCCAGCGTTTGCATGGGAACACCCATGAAACGCGGGGCGTATGCATATGGTAATGAGCCCAAATAGCCCTTCACGCCCCTCTCCACCCCCTGTTCGGAGTGTTCACATTTCATGCGGGATTTGGCCGTACGTCCCGCTCGCACATGCGCAGAGACGCCTCGGCACATGCACAGACACAAAACATCGGCGGACCAACAGCACGCGGACATTACCGCACCAACCAGAATAAGGGCCATGGTTTTGTCCATCTAAGAAGGATTTTGTCAGAAAGAATGGACTAGAATAACCCCCCCAATGTGCTTCATTACATGTTCTACGCAGAAAACACATTACAGGGAAGCAGGCGTGCATAATAATGTTTTATAGTATTTTCCTCTGGTTTCCTCACTTGTGCCTAGGAGGAGGATGCCTAGTTATTGAATGGGATGCCGGCCGTCAGAATACATATGTCGACATCTCAAATAGAAACCAGAAGGCCGGTGCTGGAACCCCTGGCATCTCTGATGATGCCAGAATCCCGGCTGCTGGCATTCCATTTGTAAGGATGCAGGGCGGGTAGGCGTAAGGCCGGGGGAGGACTTTACTGGACTCCTGCTCCGATTTCCTCTGTCGGGGTGTCGGTATTCTTACCACCAACATCCATATGTATTCTGTTTACAATAGGGGACAAAAATCACGAAACAAGAGACAAAATTCTTGGGTACCATTACTTTCTTCTGGGGGTCCACCTCCTGGTTGTAGAATCATTCACCTAAATGCCTTTGGCCAGTCAGTAAACAATTAACTAATTCACAAACTTCTTGCACTGGAGCCATGAACCATTTTTTAATGTATAATGTATTTTTTTATTTTTTGTATTAAAATGATTTTGGAAAATAAACCTAGTCTGTTGCTATACCCTTTGTTCTACTGGTTTGATTTGATACATACCTGGGATATTGTTTAATATATTGTCTATGGGGGTGTGAGCAGAAATCAGCAATACCTGCTGCTCACAAGTTGATCTCTGGTGTATATCCAAGTCGCTTTGGGCACCTGGAGAAGAGAGCGCTAGCACAACCTGTGGCTAGCTTACTCTTCCCCGAAGTGTTCTGAGAGGTGAAGGCCACAATTTGCTTCAAATTACACATGTCTTTGTATGTTCCTTCTGTCATCTTTAGTTAATGGTAATCGCTGGGAACTGGGCTTTGGGAACTTTGACTTCTTCTGGAAAAAAAAGAATACTTGTTCCATTATGTAATTGTGGTGACGCTTCTCAGCAGTCACCAAGCATTTGTACATCAATAACATGGAGATATGGAAATACATAAACCATATTCAGAGGAACCTAAAAACATGCTGCATTCATGAGGCTACTAAGCAAGTGCTGCATACAGTATGTGCAGTAAGAAATAGACCTTGACGTGGGTTGTCTCACGAAGCAGCTGCTGCGGTTTCAGGTTGGTCTAACCTGAGGTAAATATGCAAAAGAGAATTTTATGGAAATGTAAAAAAATTGGGTACTTGTGTAGTTTCACGGTGCCACCGCGCGCACAGTCTGTTTCAGAAACTTGGCAGCCTGCCAGAGTCTCTTTTTAACTGTGCGCGTGCGGCACGCTCTAGCTGTTATCCTAGCTGTTCTCAGCGCTACGTTACCAGCGTAGCGTGTGCGCGTGCCACTCTAGCTGCTATCAGCGTAGCGTAATGTACACGCTACAATTGAGACGCTTTAGCGTCTGAATCCCGAGTCCTTGCAACCCGCTAAGAAGGGGGTTATCTGGATTCAGACGGTAATGCGTCTGAATTTGGTAGGGTGTAGGGGTACATAGGGGTGCACTGTTCAAAACACTCCTAAACCTGTTCACAATGACACTAGTCAACATAACAGCTGTCGACCTTGTTAATTCCACTATCCACGCCAACCCGAAGCGGGGCTCGCTGTGCTCGCCACACTTTCTATTCTCAGCTCCACGCCGACGTGGATAGTGGGTGTATGAAAAGGTCGTAGGACGCGTACCGCCGCCGCTCGCCACGCTTCGGGTTGACGTGGATAGTGGAATTAACAAGGTCGACAGCTGTTATGTCGACTAGTGTCATTGTGAACAGGTTTAGGAGTGTTTTGCACAGTGCACCCCTATGTACCCCTACACCCTACCAAATTCAGACGCATTACCGTCTGAATCCAGATAACCCCCTTCTTAGCGGCTTGCAAGGACTCGGGATTCAGACGCTAAAGCGTCTCAATTGTAGCGTGTACATTACGCTACGCTGATAGCGTAGCGCTGCAATGAGAACAGCTAGAGTGGCACACGCTATGCTGGTAACGTAGCGCTGAGAACAGCTAGGATAACAGCTAGAGCGGCACGCGCACAGAGTCTGGCAAGCTGCCAAGTTTCTAACAGACTGTGCGCTCGGTGGGGCCGTGAAACTACACAAGTACCAAAAATGTATTAAAAACATTGGACTCATTTCACAATAGAATACAATTTAATATACATTTATAATCACATAGTAATATATCCGGTATATATGGATAGAGTGGTGCATGCAGTTAAAATAAAAACATCAATAAAAATAAATAAATTGTAGCCTCATGTAGGAGGGAAATAAGATGGTGGGATCTGTTCCTATGGTGCCTCAGAATGGATAAAGGCCATTTAACAGAGTTAATGAATAAGATATGAATTACAGTCCACCTTTTTAGTAGGCCATGGGATCCATAAGCCTCCAAGGAAATTAAAAGGTTAGGCACTGCAGTGCTGTTAATATCCAAAGTGAGGGAGTGATGATCCACGACTGGAGCCAAGCAGATGGCCGAAATATCCTCTTCAGTCAAAGTGCAAGATGGTAAAACAATGTCAACTGAGGCTGGTTGTCATACATGGGGCTGGTTGTCATACTTGTTCGTATTTTTGTTTGTATGCATATTTTCCAGTGATGTGCCCATGAGTAATTGCTGGTTTTACGTATGTAATTTTTAAATACGACATGTACATATCATTTTGGTATTTAGTTGTTATTCCTATTGTGTATTTGTATATTTTGTGTGTTTCTTACATGTATCCTTATTAAGGTTATTTCTACCTTAAAACATTTTCTAATGTCTGTATTTCTTTATCAATAATTTTTTATAAATTAATGTAACACATTCTGTTATTGACAAAGTAGTGACAATACACAGCACAGAAAATGTAACAGCCTTCATGCACACAAAGTTTGACACCCAGAGAAATTCTACTACATGGTGCATTACTGTAAACAGTGCTGTTGTTACCTTTTACAGGGGTTTTTGAAGTAAACATTTCCAAACCAATGCACTCTGTCTTTACATATGGATATCCCGCACACCTTCATTATGATAACATAAACATCTGATATTATACACATTGTGGAATATTTGCTGTATAATTATTTAATATACAGTATAGTGGTAATTATTAAACGTAATAGCTGTTGCTCACAAGGGATGTTGCTATCGGCAACCAACTTGGGTGAGTGCAGTGGTGCACGCAGGGGGGGGGGGGTTCTGAGTACCCAGAAATCCCCCCAGGAGTCTAAGGGCCATAGGCTGAGGGTCCCCTCTTTCCATGGGTACAATCATTTTAAAAATCGGCCCTTGGGAACTGGAGATATCTGACTTCAAAGCAGTGGTCCCCATCCAAGCCTGTTAATTGCTCTTCCCAGTCAGATATTTCAGGTTCTGTCTGACTTAAGGCCCCCATACACTAGCCGATTTTGGTCAGATTTCGGCCAGATCAGTCGGATCTGGCCGAAATCGGACCAAAATCGGCTAGTTTTGATGTCCCCTCAGAGCCGATGCGCGGTCCCGTGCGCATCGGATCTGCGTCGGGTGGTCGGACCTGCTGCACGTCTGACCACCCGACTTGGGACCTAGTGGGGCGGCACGGCGGTGGAGGGAGCAGGGGGGGCTGGGGACGCTGCGGGGGACACAGGCGGCATAGAGCCGGGAGCTGTGACTGTCAGTACTGAATAAAAAAAAAAAGCCCATACAATGAATGGGTCGGCCTGTGATTGGCTGAGCGCTCTCTCAGCCAGTCAGCAATTGGCTGAGAGAGCGCTCAGCCAATCACAGGCTGCCCATTTATTGTATAGGCTTTTTTTTCTAGCACTGACAGCTCCTGGCTCTATGCCGCCTGTGTCCCCCGCAGCATCCCCAGCCCCCCCTGCTCCCACCAGCAGCCCTGCTCTGTAGCCCCCCCCCGCTCCCCGGGTTTTTTACATGTGATAAATCGAGACGATTTATCACATGTAAAAAATGGCACATCAAGTGCCAATCTAATCAAGCTCCCCAGGGGAGCAGCCGGGGAAGCTCAGGGGGAAGTCGGGGGCGACTTGTCCTAAGGACAAGTCGCCCTAGTGTATGGGGGCCTTTAGAGTTTTTCTGAGGTTACATTCCAAAAGCTTGGACTCTCCCTCTTTGAAGGACACCACAACCAGAGATATCAGCCTTCCAGCAGCTGGTTACTGCTCCAGCTCCACACACCTGGTATGTAGTTTTATATACTCTTTGGCAGATTGCTCTGCCTCACGAACTCTCATCCCCTAGTCCCCAATACCATATGGCAGGTGGGATTCTCTAGTTTTTAATTCCATTAAAATCGAAGAAATCTATTTCTGGGAACTGGAGATATCTGCAGTCAAGCAAGCTGTCCTCCCACAAGAAAATTATGAATAATAAGACGACCTAAGTGTCCATCTCTGTGCTTTGCTCCGCCCCTCTGGAAACCCCCTTCTGAAAATCCCGCGTTTTCCCCTGGAGTGCATGATATTGTATATGGTTGTAGTGTGAACACTAATAAATTATGAATGGTTGTCCTTGGCAACATCCCACGTGAAATGTAAGTATGGAGTTTGTAAATGTTTACATTTGTGACAAGTAGAAATTGCCATTTTGAAACATTATGGTTTAGTTAATCAGCACGGACGGTCAACATGGCTACGGTGCACAGAAACACAAGCTTGGCATGGCTTTCTCAGGTTTAAGTTCCAGTGACATGTTACAGCAAAAGGTATTTAATGCACTACCATCAACTAAAGAGTGGAGGCCTAATATACTATAATTGTGTTACAAGAAGAGGAAGGCACAGCAATGCATGCAAGGGGATGGAGTGAACCAGTAGGGTATATGTACATTTTGTCCACATTAGTGCCTGAACATTAACACATCAGCAGTTGACTTTTCAATTGTACACATTCCCAATGGCACACAAATGCTTGTGTGGAGCTTTTCACCCTGTCGGCCCTAGCCATGTTGACATTTTTACAGTGTTTACCATAGCCATGTGGACTATTTGTGCTTGACCCAAAGGGGCGTGTTCAATGCCCTTCGGCGAGCTGTGACAGCGAGCAGTGCTGATTGCTCAACGTCACAGCTCGCGGGTCTATTCAACTGACCCCCCTGCACTCGTTGTTTCCACCTCGCTGGGTTTTTCCAGCGAGGTGGAAATGGCCGTCAAAATGGTGAGGGTCCTCACTATATGCGGCAGGCTCACTGCATTAGCGGCAAACTTCGTTGTACGGGGGAATCCTCTCCGTTCTAGGACGGTGAGGATTCTGCGGGAACATAGAATATGGTGAGCGGCCGGTGCGGGGTTACATGGCAAGGATGGCTTGTTTTCAGTAATCCTCGCCGAAAACAAGCCACCCTCGCTGCAGAAACCCCCCTCGTCGGCAGCATTGAATACCGCCATTTATGTCAACCTTATTTTGTTGGATGGAATCACACATATCCAAACAAATTACACCAAAGCAGCCTCAAAGCTACCTACACAACCTGCTGCTGATGTCCACTTTGATGACCCAAGCATCTCATTTGACCCATCTGACAGTACATCACATATCCCACAGCTCACAGGGAATACACATAATTACCCATGTTTATAATCAAAGAAGTGTGTGTGTGTGTGTGTGGTTAATGGGCATTTATAAAGCACACATTTGTGCAGGGGAGTAGCTGTGCTGATTTAATAGATTACCTTTACATGTGTAAATCTGCAAACATGAAATTCACCTCAAAATCAAGGTGTATTTTTAAGATGTATTTTTCTACGAATTGTGCTGGTTTATGCCTCCTATACGCAAGTATTTTCATATCCAAATTATTACATTTCCAAATGATATGAAGTAAATGGGAAATACAAGTCATACTCTTTTGATGGTGTAGATATCCGTATCCCAACAGGAAGTATGAATACGTCTGGTATTATCGGCCGTTAAAAGGTAAAATACTAATGTACTTCTCAATTAGTACATTTAAAAAGCCAGAGACTTCCTTAAATAGTTTACAAGAAGAAGAAAATAAGGGACTGTTTGGTGGGAACTGAGTTTATTAAAATAAAGCTTTTATTAGGTTATTATTTAATATTCCCTGTATCACAATGCGGGAATTAGGACGACAGTGAAAAATAGATGTAAAATCACATATACATAGACGTTTAGGGTGAGATTTAATAGGATGAGAGATTCAGAAAGTGAGAGATTTTGTGAGAAATCTCCAGTTTTTTTAAAGAGGCAATCATTTACACTGGAAGATCAAACTGGTTTTGCAGTGTAAATGATTGCCGCTTTAAAAAAAAAACTGGAGATTTCTCACCAAATCTCTCACTTTCTGAATCTCTCATCCTATTAAATCTCACCCTTAGTGTGTTTAAAATGA
The DNA here is from genome assembly GCF_055691185.1 of Crinia signifera. Lineage (NCBI taxonomy): Eukaryota > Metazoa > Chordata > Amphibia > Anura > Myobatrachidae > Crinia > Crinia signifera. The sequence continues at coordinate 84,500,364 of NC_139217.1, forward strand.
CACAAAGACCAATCCGAAAAATGCTTGTCTAGTAGCAAGCAAATAGATTTTTTGGTATTGGATCCCCTCAAAAAGTATTGTGTGCTTGTGGTAGGGCACACAGTACAGGGTTTAGCAGGTGGATCGGTGATACATTTTAATATAGGGTATCACTTATCCCTGTGTTTTTTTATCAATATATTTAATGGATTCTTAATGCCACCTGCTGGTCATTTATAGTATTGCATGCTATTCTCATTTAGTAGAATGCAGCAAACGGATATATAAGCCCAAAATGAGGCACATATCTTTTTAAAGGTCAGAGGGATATTTATCTAGGGTCCCACCACTGGGACTCTCTCAGACAGATTCCCTTCTGGCCCTGGCCCCACGGGGATCACTTAATAAAGCATTAGTTCAGCACAACAAAAATCACATTTCTATTGCTATTTCTAGCTAATAAGCATTTCGGTCATGGATCAATGCCAACACATGCGTTTCACTGCCTGGAAGCAGCGTAATGGCACTTAGATCTGTATGTGTTAAATATAGCAATGTTCTATTCGTGTAATATAGGAAGAGCACGAGAAGTACAGTATAAGGCGGGGACACACATACTGTATGGCCCGGGGTTTATTATGAAACCGCAGCGGCGTGCGTTGACTATTATTGTGTATATTCTTATGAGACCACATAGCCCAGCAGTGAAAGAGGGTATAGTGTATATTAAAACACAGACCCCTTGACATCTGCGGGTTTTGTGGAGGTACGTCACCAGACGCAAACTATAGTTACTGCATTCTATTAAGCGGATCCATTAGCCGGCATAGCACGGCGGTGGATACATGCCCGCTTCCCATTAAAAACGTATTATTGTGTATGTCAAACAATTGTTGAGACAATTATCCACTGTAAAACAGGTTAAGTAACTGATATGTTCCACTAATTACCACGCGAGTCCCGGCGGTAATCCGCTTAATCACGGGCATAGTAAAGGGTGTGAGAAGCAGCATAAAACTATCTTAAAGGCATAGCACACCAACTCCCTGAAGTGAAAAATTATACTAAGGCTGATGGTTATAAAGATAAAGCCACAACAATCCCGGCGGTGATACCGTTTAATGACGGGTAGCAAATTCTGTATTAACAGGTATAGGCCATCATACATCAGACCTTGAATTAAAGGGGTCTGGAAATGACTTATTTCAATGTATGCATAAAGATTTTTTACACATCATCCAGCGGATAAACCGCTCAATTACGGATACAGGATGTTTTCGCAGAACTCACAGCGATACCCTTAATACTATATAGCGTGGTCTACAGCCATTGATGCTTTACATTTGTAACAGTGAATAATGGCATCAATTGTCTCATATTCGGGATAACGTGCTCTTCCTTATAATAAATGATTAGCCCATTAGTAAGCATCCTGAGGTGAATTGCAAGGGCTGAGACAATATTGTTATGTATTAAGAGGCACTGACAGGGTTGCAATAACCTTTCCTCTGTATGTCACATGGGAATTATAATTAAATAAACCTGGCAAGAATAGGAACCTGCAGTGGCGTAACTATGGGGCGCCGGGGGCTGCGGTGCTATAGTTACACCCGCCCCCCCAATCCCCCACAGACTTACCTATCTCGCTGGTCCCGGCGGCTCCGTTCTTCTGCTGAGGACCACCACAAAATGGCCGCCCCCATGTAGCACACTGTTCTCTGAAACTGTCTGCTGTATGGGGGCGGCCATTTTGTGGTGGTCCTCAGCAGAAGAACGGAGCCACCGGGACCAGCGTGATAGGTGGGGATTGGGGGGGGGGGTATTTGCATGGGCTGCGGGGGTGCTTGGCGGGGCGGCGGTGGGGTGGGGCGCCTCCCCCCCACACTAACGGCGGGGGGCGCCCAAAACTTAGCTACGCCACTGGGAACCTGAGAACCCCGTTGGATATAGAAGCTGCCATTAACCAATGGTATTGAAACAATGCCAAGGGAGGAGGAGAAAAAAAGGAAAAACTCAGGGTGGGGGCACCCTTATATCACAGGTCAAGGTTTATATAAATTTAATTTCCTGCTGGCGTCCCTGCCTGGAGTTAGCCGGTCACGTGTGCGGAATCTCTCTGACGTATATTTTCGCTACGCACCTCCTCTGTGACCAAGCGTAGTGAAACGTATGTCAGAGGGATTCCGCCGTGTCATGTGGTGCACACACTTGACCGGCTAACTCCAGGCAGGGACGCCAGCAGGAAGCGGCGAGCGCTCACTCTTTTTCTCGATACAGCAGCAGACCACATCCCGGCCTCCCATTACCAACCGGTCAGGTCTCCCAGGTAACCACTGGTTTTTACCAGTGGACTTATTTTTACCTAACTGTACTCTGCTTTTTGTAGCATAATGATTTTTTTAATAATCTGTGTGCCCCCGCACTGCCTATATGTAAATATTGCTGCACTTCATGCTGCAGAAATCCCTGCTGCATTGTGAGACACAACTGGTTTTAGAAAAAAATCCTATGATTTAAAAACCCATTAAATCAGATGCATAATTTGGTGTCAATTGTGGGATTCTCCATACCATCATTATATATATTTTTGCTGTGCTTTTTTTTAAATTAACCAGGTACAAGAACCAGCATACAGTAATTTTAGAGCATACCAAATAAAAGTTAAATCTTAAATAAATTTATATAAACCTTGACCTGTGATATAAGGGTGCCCCCACCCTGAGTTTTTCCTTATTTCTCCTCCTCCCTTGGCATTGTTTCATTACAATTGTTACTCTGGGGTGCACCACTGACTGTCCCATACAGAGGCACCATAAGACACACACTGTCTGAGTGCTCTGGGATCCACTGTTCCTGATACTAGGAAAATAGTCAGTCCTCACAGATCAAAATCATCATCCTTTATTCATTCTTTCTCTATAAATACCAGAGCGGTCATACTCTCTATCCTTCCCCTTCCCCAAGCCCCTTTTCCTCTCCTTTTTCTACTTACCAATGGTATTGAGGCAGCAGTTGATATTAGCTTATGATAAAGGACAATTAATGCTATAGATATCAAAATAATAAGCGTATACACACACATGCGTCCGTCTCTCTCTCTTTAATAATATCACATTTATTTTTATTTCTTTATTCACATATCTATCTTTTTAATATTTCACTACGACAAGGAAGTTAGGTCTCTTCTTAATATGAGACTTTTTATTATAACAACAATAAGTTAATTTTTATTAAATTATTTTTTGATCCTCAGTGCACCCGTAAAGATACTTCTTTTTTTTGTGGGTGTTTTATGATCTTAGGGTACGTCAGGATCTGAAAAACAGGGGTCATTTATTCAGCAAAAGTTATGTGACAGTAATCCATTCTACAAAACGAATGAGATGTGTTTGAGGACAATAAAATAAGACACTTTATGTACACTTTATATAATAAATAGATGTTCTGGTGACTATTCTGTTCATTAATAGGATGGTATGCACCGTATTGGCCCCTGTGCTTGCGTTACGGCTGTTCTGCTTTTAAAACTTATCTGATTTTAGGGGTTATTCTAAAAAACAATGATAAAAACGATATTTAGCATTCACGCTAGGCTGTTTGATCAGGGTGCAGTCTATTGGTCTCACTGCATGTAGAATTGTCCTTGCGTTTTCAGTCTCTTTATATATATATATTTTTTTCTACATCATTTCTCTATTCCCTTGGGTAATTCTTTTTGGTTATGTTGGTATTTTTTACGTAATATTTACTTTTAATTTTTATGTCTTTGTCTATGCATGTTGTTTTTATTGCTTTGATGTAATGATGATCTCTAATATGCGTAATGCTCCCTGAATACCTAATAGTTAAATAGACAGGAACAAAAAAGGTACTTGTGTAATAGCACGGCGCCCGTTAAGTAGTTAGCATAGCGTCCCTGTCAGAATCAGCGTAGTGTTCCCGCGACCAGTGTAGTCAGTCAGCGTTACGCAGTTACCCTGGTCAGTCAGAGGTGAAGTGACTGCATTATTTCTGACGCTGTTAATTATTGTATTTTGTTAAGTTGGTTTCTTCTTCTTCTTCTTCTTCTTCTTCTTCTTCTTATTATTATTATTATTATTGTTATTAACTAAAATCACCAGTGAACACGTCGTCATTACTATCTCAGATGTATGATATGGCAGGTGTGAATGTGTTCCTGAAACACCCCCACTATTCACGCCAACCCGAAGCGTGGCAAGCGCACGCGTTACGAGCCCTCCCGACCTTTTCATACCCCCACTATCCACGTCGGCGTGGAGTTGATTTTATAAAGTGTGGTGAGCCCGTGTGGCGAGCGCAGCGAGCCCCGCGATGGGACGCGGATTACTTTACATGTATTCCGCGCCCGTTCGCCACGCTACACTCGCCACACCTTATAAAATCAACTCCACACCGACATAAATAGTGGGGGTATGAAACGGTCAGGAGGACACGTAACGCATCCCCTTGCGGGGCTCGCTGCGCTCACCACACTTCGGGCTGGCGTGGATAGTGTGGGTTTCAAATTGAGGCATTTGCCAGTTTGTAACATGGAGCACTGGCAAATGCCTCCTTTATTGTGTATCAGACGCACTTGCATCCGCATAACCCCCTTTGTGCAGGAGACGCACGTGCTACCAAACCCCCTAACCCCCTCTCCATGAAGCGGATACGGCCAGGGTTGCCGTACCCTGCCGCAATAATGACTGAGACGCAGGAGTGTCTGAGACGCCTCAGACAGCTGGAGCGCCTCTCAACCGGCGCTGTGTGAGAGGAGCTCACTAGGCTTGCCATGGACGCCGGGGACAGAGCCGGGCTGCCGCGGAGTCACTATGCTAAGTACGCTAACTACACTAGGCAGCCATTGGCCTGCCGTGGAGTTAGTGTGCTAACTATGCTAGGCAGCCGTGGGGCTACGCTTGTCTTGCACCACTTTGACCACTGGAGGGCACTGTTCATATACATTAATATGTATAGTTAGCAGAGTGCATATATTTACATTAGGGGGGGTATTCTTATTGCCTTGGTCCTCCAGGCATTTGCACGGGGGACTTATGTTTTGTGTCTGCACATTTCAGCCCATGTGCAGATGCAGGGTGCGAGCGGCCACGGCAAACTACATGTTCGCTGTCCTGCTTGCACCTAGCAGGCCATAGAGGTGTCTCTGATCTGCAATCGCTGGAGAAGTCATTTGATGGTCTCTGATGGCCTCAATGAGCATGTGCAAGATCTCATGTTCCAAAGGACTATTACTGACAACATGCTGGTCAGTACATGTATCTATAGGGAATCTTGCTAATATGTGAGAAAAAAAAATAAGCCAGAGAAGTGCGTGTTGTAGTAATGGCTGCAGTGGCGGATTCAGGGGAGGGGCACCTGGGCACGTGCCCCCTGTCATTCATTTTGTAGATGAGGACCAGAGCTTTCCAACGAGCCCAGCCCCATGTCTCTAGCCCCCCGGGAACCGGAGATATCGCCTGGCAAAGCTGTAACATTTTTTCCCCATAGGATAATATGGGACCCGTCAATTCCGACCCCCACCCGGTTCCGACGGCTGCCAATTCCCCCCCTGGCATCACAGGAGCTTGTGGTTGAAGTCATTCAATTCCAAATCGCTGGGCCTTCAATATGATAACAGGATGGTCCATATCGGTCAATCGGTTCCAGAGATATAGCATGTAAATCGATTTGTTTTTATTTTTGAAATGTAATTTCATGGCTGTTCATGTTCTTTGAGGGCAGATTACTCTGGAACCAAACGTTCCAGTTTCACTGGACCAAAATCATTCAAAGCCCACTCAAAAGTTCTTCAATATGATACTTGTCTCATGTAAATGGGTCAGTTAGTTCCGAAGATATAGCCGGTTAAATTAGATAACTGGTTAAAGGGGGGGAGGGGTGGTTTTCTCTCCCCCTCACACCAGAAAATGCAGGGACTAGGCTGGTGTAAAAGGGGCCAACCTGGGAACGCATTTTCTGGTGTGAAATGGGTATTATTTCAAATAGCTGGGACCTGCAGTGCTCGGAATACAGCCAGGCTCTGCCACTGTCAGTGGCTATCACTTCTGCCTGGCGGCGACTGTCCCCCATTTACCACGAGCATGTAATCCCACATGGCAACGAGCATGGAACCTCTGGCAATGAGCATGGAACCCTTGGCAATGAGCATGTAGATAAGCAGCACTTACTGTATGTAGCATAATTTTTAATAGGCATTATGGTGTTTGGCATAATACATAATGGACATCATGCCGTGTAACTTAACGTGCAATGGACATTATGGTGTAAATGTTTAATGCGCGCCTTTGGTGGACAATGTCCCTGTTTATGAAGCGTATTGTGAATTTTGTCTTAATCTGTGTGACATTATGTGAATTCTGGCTCAATCCATGTGGCATTATGTGAATTTTGTCTCAATCCGTGTGGCATTATGTGAATTTTGGCTCAATCCGTGTGGCATTATGTGAATTTTGGCTCAATCCGTGTGGCATTATGTGAATTTTGGCTCAATCCATGTGGCATTATGTGAATTTTGGCTCAATCCATATGGCATCTTATGAATTTGGCTCAATCCGTGTGGCATTATGTGAATTTTGACACAATCCATGTGGCATTATGTGAATTTTGACACAATCCATGTGGCATTATGTGAATTTTGGCTCAATCCATTTGGCATTATGTGAATTTTGGCTCAATCCATTTGGCATTATGTGAATTTTGGCTCAATCCGTGTGTTATTATGTAAATTTTGGCTCAATCCATGTGGCATTATGTGAATTTTGACACAATCCATGTGGCATTGTTTGAATTTTGGCTCATTCCATTTGGCATCATGTGTGAGGGGCAAGTATAATGGGGTCTAGTATTTTGTTGCATAATGTGTAGAAGTTGTATATGGTGTTGTACACTACAATCAAGGACATGCCCCCTGTTGAGTGGCCACACCCCCTTTTCCAGAGCGCGCCTTCGGCGCACGCACAACTACATCCTTCACTTTTGTTGCCATGGTGGGCCTGCGTACTTTAAATGCCAGGGCCTATTTTTAATCCCATTGCCACCCTCTCTCTGCCACTCTTTTTAGCATGTACACTGGCACCACTAACACTGGCCCTCCCCCACCTAAACCCTCTTTTATCATGGTGCCCCCCCTGTCATTTTATCCTGGATCCGCCCCTGAATGGCTGCATGATACCCATCACTATGCAACAGTAGGGCAATTGTAGTATGCTTGATAATGAGAAGTGCTTTCCTCATATTATATGCGTTCATACAGTACATGTGTCTGACTGATGTGTCAAATAGTGCTTGTAAAAGGGGTTGGGATCATTTGGTCTACAGCATGATGGTCGACAATCCTTAGGTCGACATGGGAAAAGGTCAACATAGTTATAAGTCGAAAGGTCATTATTTCGACAGGTCGTTAGTTCGACAATGTCTACATTGACAGTCAAAAGGTCGACATGGGGTTTTTCACTGTTTTTTTACCTGAATGTCCACACAGTCGACATGGACATAGTTTAAAGTGCACCGCATCCCCTCGCATCACTTGCTGCACTCGCAATGCGTCAGGCACGGTGCCTCGCTACACTCGGCAACCTATTTTATTCTCCCACCATGCCCTAGTGGATAGTTGAGCATGAAATACCGCCTGTCGGCACATGTCGGCTCAAAAATCAGTGAAAAACCCAATGTTGACCTTTTGACTGTCGACCTAGGAACACTGTCGAACTAATGACCTGTCGAACTAACGACCTGTTGAACTAATGACCATTCAACCTAGAACCATGTCGACCTTTTCCCATGTCGACCTAGACTCATGTTGATCTAATGGTGTCGACCTAATGACTGTCGACCATCATGCTGTAGACCAAATGACCGCATCCCTGTACAAGTGCATGACCCCGACTCTTTATACATCACCCCCATTATGAGATAAATGTTTAAGTGTGTTCTGGTGCACTATTGTTGTAAGCTTTTAGCGCAAGTAGAATCTGGTAAAATACAGGCAACCTTTAGAATGTCAGCTCTCACGAGCAGGGCCCTCTCTCCTCGTGCTTTTCTTAAGGCATTGGGTTGACCTCTTAACATGAGTTTTTCACGTTTGTTTTGTCCTGAATGTGGACATAGTTGACATAGACACTGTCAAAATGTACCGCATCCCCTCGCTGCGCTAGGAACACTTTTATTCTCCCACCACGCCATAGTGGTGAAGTACCGCATGTCGGCTCAAAAATAAAAACACGTAAGAACCCCATGTTGACCTTTTGACTGCCGACCTTGCCATTGTCGACCTAATGCTTGTGTTGACCTTTCAACCCTGTCAACCTTAGCCATGTTGACGTATTTCAGGTGTCGACCTAAGCCCTGTCAACCTTCAGCGGTCGACCCAATGCATGTTGATATAAATAGCGTACCTCCCAGCTGTCCCGTTTACCATGGGAATGTCCCGGTGTTTAGGGATATTCCGCATCCCGTCTGGGGCCACCAGTGTCCCGTGGTGTGTGGGAGGGGCAGTTGGGAGTCCCCGCTGTCACCCACTTGTCAGCGGTGAATAGATGCTGTGCGAATGTGCACAGCGTCTATTCTCCGCAGGCAGAGGGGCAGCAGCGGCAAAACAGGGTGTGGCCTTGCACAAGTGATGCTATTTGAAGGCCACACCCCCTCGTTGCAAGGCCACACCCCCAAAATTTCAGACACTGCACGCGTAGGTCCCGCTGTGAGCCACCAATGTGAGGTGGGAGGTATGAAATAGGGTCGACCTAGTGACCATATCCCGTTCCAAGAGAGCAGGCAAGTATGCATTAATTTGCATACTCGCATAACCCTCTGAGGCACTTATGTATTATATAGCTTCCCTTCTGGACTTGTAACTTGGTGGGACTGCTATGCTATTACTGTGCCTGTCCTTGTGTTTCCCTCCTATATCCCTATAGATTGTAAGCTTGCAGCAGGGCCCTCCTACCTCCATGTCTGTCTGTTGTTACCCAGTTTGTTTTATCACTGTTTACTATTGTAAAGCGCAACGGAATCTGCTGCGCTATATAAGAAACTGCAAATAAATAAATAAATAAATAAATTTGTGCTAAAAAAAATTAACCGTAATTTGTACTAATAAAAATTGTGATGAAAGATTGTAAGCTCCTCCAGAACACAGACGTAAATATTCTTTGTAAAGCGCAGTGTAATTTGTATGCGCTATATAAATAACTGCTAATAAATACCACAAAAAAATAAACATGATCTTTTCAAGTTTCTCTTTGACGTGTTATTGTCACTTGTCAGCAGTTAAATGTCCCTGTGGGTTGTAATAAGATTAGATAATAAGTTTATCACATCTCCTCTTTGTCAATTCTGTGTATATCATTGGCATACTACTGCATGTGACCGTTTACTGATCACCGCAATAGTGTGTAACTGAATAGTTCCGGCTACAATAAAAGGCGGTCAGTCGTCAAGTGTCAGATAAAGAAATGCTGACAGGGACTTCTCACCCGTCCTCACATATATAATACCCCTTTCAGACTGCACATATTAACCGTTTTATTGCAGTTTTTTTACCATTTCAAAATGGTAATATGTGGGGTCTGAAAGGTGCAGAGTGATTTTACAGTTTCCAAAAAAACGTTTTTTGGAAACGGTAAAAAAGGAGGGTCCTACCCGTTTCAGACCCGTTTATTTGGTGTCTAGAACGGGTCTGAAACGGTATTCCCTCCTCCCTCCCCTGCCCCCAGCGCAGGGAAGGGAATGATCGCGCTGGGGGCAGAGGGTCCCTGCAGTGTATATTATATTAGTGGCGGGGTCCCTACATGGAGTGGGAACTAGTAGTTCTCACAGCTGCCCTGTAGTACACCCAGCGCCTCTGGTCGTGCAGGATCCCTGGCAGCACCCCCCGCATCTCTCGGACAAGTGTCCGGGGCGAGAGTGGGGGGGGGGGGGGGCGCTGCTACTGCTGGAGGTGAAGGGGGACGGGCGGCTGAGGCTGGGCTGCGGGCGGATGTCTGCCCCGTCAGCCTGCAGGTATCGGAGCGGGGGCGGCTGCTACCTCCTGCAGGTATCGGAGCGGGGGCGGCTACTACCTCCAGCAGGATCCCTGACAGCATCCCCCGCATCTCTCGGACAAGTGTCCGTGGCGAGAGTGGGGGGGGGGGGGGGGGGGCGTTGCTACTGCTGGAGGTGAGCGGGGACGGGCGGCTGAGGCTGGGCTGCGGGCGGCTGTCTGCCCGTCAGCCTGCAGGTATCGGAGCGGGGGCGGCTGCTACCTCCAGCAGCCGAGTGCGGGCAGCGGGCTGCGTAAGCCCGATGTGGATGTCCGGCTGCCGCCGAGGGGGGGGGCTGTGCTGCTTCCCGGGGGTGCCTGTCCAGGAAAGTCTGCTTCCGGGGGTGCCTGTCCGGGGGGTGGTGCAGGGGGGCGGCTGTAGGGTGTGTGTGTGTGTGTGTGTAGAAAGGCTGCTTCCCTGGGGTGCCTGTCCGGGGGGGTGGGGGTTGCAGGGGGGCGGCTGTCGGGTGTGTGTGTGTGTGTGTGTGTGTGTGTGTGTGTGTGTGTGTAGAAAGGCTGCTTCCCGGGGGTGCCTGTCCGGGGGGTGGTGGTGGGTAGGGTCGAAAGGCTGCTTTACAGTGCTTTTTACAGTATTGCTTTCACACCGCAAACCTGCTTTAGACCAGGTATTTACATGCGGTGTGAAAGGGGTTAAACTTGCTCTGACCCGTTTTAAAAACCGTTTTAAATACCTGGTCTGAGCAGGTTTTGCGGTGTGAAAGCAGCATTAATAACAATACCAAAACGGACAGCTTAGTCATCCTAGGGCAGGGATGGGGAACTTTCAGCCCACCAGCTGTTGTCGAACTACACATCCCAGCATGCCCTGCAACAGTTGTAGCGTGGCCACATAGCAAAACTGTACCAAGGCATGCTGGGATGTATAGTTCCACAACAGCTGGAGAGCGGAAGGTTCTCCATCCCTGTCCTAGGGATTCTGTATAAATGAATGTAGTATCACCAACAAGATTAATGGTTATCTATCGTTTCTTTAAAAATAATGTTATTGAAAGTATTAATTTACTAACATTTATATAGCACTAGCACACTGATATGCTTTAAAACTGGAACATAACTAATGAAATGAGAATTGACAGACATAGGTAATGTAATAGCCTGCAGGATTGAGACACAGGTGCATGTCTGGCAGGTTAGGTCATATATTTAAAGTGGCAGTAATTTAAAAGTCAAAACCAGGATGTACCAGGAAGTACTGCTTTCACATCACAAACCCTGCTCTAAGCCGGTATTTGAAAACGTTTCTGAAATGGGTCTGATTAAGCTAAACCCCTTTCACATGGCATGGTGAACCTGGGTTATTACTGGGTTATTACCAGGTTGGTGCCTTTCACACTGAACCTGGTTCACTCAAAGAAAACTGGGTAATGTCATTTGTTATCGACTTTTATGGCTCACATATTCATAGTATAGCTAAAAATAAACCTGTTTGTTAATGATTATGTACTGTACCAATTACAAATGTTTTTATATATTAGAGAATCCGTTACAGTGCCAGTGATTTGCCTGACAATGTCTGCCTCCCCTCTTATTCTAAGTAACTCCCTCCGCACCTCATCAGTTCATGTTGCCATAACTGTATGTTCTGTAGTGTAGAAATAAGCAGCAATGCTTCTCCACTACTTCCAGTGGCAAATGTAGGATTTTTAGAGGGGGGGTTCCAAATGTAATCCAAAATCTCCCACTCTGCAGAGCATTGGAGTAAGAACGGAATAAAAATTGGTCTTTTTATACACTGGATATTGTATGTAATACAGTATTAATATTTTTCAGTACAGATGGTCTATAGTATAGGCTGTTTCAAACATTTAAATAAGTACCACACTTTCTTAGTTCACAATCTCCCACTTCATGGTAAGGCTCCTGTCTCTTCCTCCTGACAGCTACTCTCTGGTCTATTACGATGTTTGATGGCTCAGAACCACACATACAGTAAATGTGGTAGAAGAAGCTGGTACACTAGGCATGTGCAGCAGCTCTGCTCTGGCCCTTACACTGCATGATGTGGTGTCAGCTCTAGTAATATTATATACCAGTTATATTGTCATAATTTAAGACACTTGCCTACGACTTCAAATGCTTTTTCGGTACTTGTTTCCTAGCACGGCCACAATCTTATGGATCGTGTACCTTTAAGTTAAGGTACACGATCCATACGATGGACCCGATTTCCTTTGAAATCAGGTCCATTTTGCCGGCTAGGAGACAATATCGTGGGCATCGCATCGGTCGGGACCATTAACATTGGTCCCGACGCGACCGACGCGATGCCCCCGATATTTCCATAGGCTTCAATGTTAAAAAATATTTTAACATTGAAATCTTGTCGGGAAAGGTAAAATATCGGGGGCATCGCGTCGGTCGGGACCATTAACATTGGTCCCGACGCGATGCCCCCGATTTTTCCATAGGCTTCAATGTTAAAATATTTTTTAACATTGAAATCGTGAAAAAATGTGAAAAATGTGAAATGGGCCAATATGACCCATTTTACATTATAGATGTCCCCGTCGTCACCCCACGATAGACGCCAAGCCGAAGCGTGGCGAGCGCAGCGAGCACGCGAGGGGCGGCGGTGCGCGTCCTCCGACCTTTTCATTCCCCTACTATCCACGTCGGCGTGGAGTTGAGAATAGAATAGTGTGGCGAGCGCAGCGAGCCACCGCGCCCGAAGCGTGGCGAGCGCAGCGAGCCCCGCGAGGGGACGCGTATAACTTCACAGGTATACGCGTCCCCTCGCGGGGCTCGCTGCGCTCGCCACGCTTCGGGCTCGGTGGCTCGCTGCGCTCGCCACACTATTCTATTCTCAACTCCACGCCGACGTGGATAGTAGGGGAATGAAAAGGTCGGAGGACGCGCTGCGCTCGCCACGCTTCGGGATGGCGTCTATCGTGGGGTGGGGTGTACGCCGTGACATTTGGGGGGGGTTGGGAATATTTTACATTAAATCCAATGTAAAATCGGGTCCCAGGGACCCGATTTACATTTCATTAAAAAAAAAATCGGGTCCAAAATCGGTCGGTCGCGTCGATCGCATCGCATGCGACCAAATCGCATGCGATGCGATCGACCCGATTTTTCCGACACGACCACCCCGATGTAAATCGGTGTGGCCATGCTAGGAAACAAGTACCGCTTTTTCTCTTGTTTCCTGATTCAGGATTGTGTCATCAGGCAGGGAGACAACATATCACCTTCTGTGGCACAGTCATGTGTTCAAAATACCGGGTCTGAGGCTTTCACACTGCAAAATTGATTGGCTTTGAACTGTGTAGGATCCTTCTTTTAACACGGTTTCAATTACTGTTTTTTTTGGGTGCCGGACAGGGTCCCGACTGTCAAAACACCAACAGCCGGGTTCCCGACAGCCACCTGCTATTTTCCCTCGTGGGTGTCCACGACCACCATAGAATAGGTGGCTCGTGTAGCGAGCCACCGTGCCCGCAAGGGGCTTAGTTGCGCTCACCATGCTATCTGGGTCCGGCCAGTCGGGATCCCAACATCGGGTTAATGACTGTCGGGATCCCGACTGTCGGACCCCTGTACCACACCCGTTTTTTTTTGACCCGGTATTTTGACTATGGAGCTTTCACATTGTACCTAGAACCCGGTTGACACGCTTAAAAATATACCCTGTTATAGCTGTGGTCAGTGGTCGAAGTGGAAATTTTGAAGTGGGGGTATGGAAAAGTAAAGAGTGAATATAGTGCGCACCTTCGGACACCCCCCTGTCCATCAACGTCCCCTGCCAGACTGCCCCGTTGTACAGGGGTATTACAAAAGCACAATATGTGCTGCTGAGTGATCAGAGAGCATCCTGAGGGGGAAAAAAAACTTTTTTTTTTTTATCTTCAGATTAAAGTGGGGGTATGCCATACCCCCGTATACCGCCCCACTTCGACCACTGGCTGTGGTGTGAAAGGGGTAATAGTTTATTACATTATGGCAGTTTTAAAAGGACAGGCTAACTCCCCAGAATGTGCCCCTGCCAAAAAAACAACAACAGTTTTTGCCCCTTCCTCTTCATACATTATATATATTTTTACCTGCATGCTTGATGCCGGGAGTTTAATGGTCGCAGGTGTGCTAGCGTTATAAACACTTCCACATATGCGCACGCAGGGGGTTTCCAAGTACCTAGAAACCCCCCTGCCCTCCGATCCATCGGCGGAGATTACTGATTTTTATTTATTTATATTTAATGCACAGCCTCATTTAGACTGCGCTGGTCGACAACCAAGACAGGCTGCCGCTGCGCTGTCTGCTGCTAGGTTATTTTACCATCCCGAGCTGTGATGACAATGCTACACCAATGGGAAGGCTCTACAAATGGCACATAGAGGAAATAACATACCTCCCAACAGTCCTGTTTTTCGCGGGACCGTCCTATTTCTTTGGGAGGGCCCAGACCCCCACCCGGGCCGGCAGTGTCCCGCTGGGGGGGGGGGGGGGGGGGGCAGTGGGGGGTTTGGTATCAGTTGATAGCATAGGCAAATCTAGGGGGTGGTCCAGGGGTACACTGGACCACCCATTAGCCTTGGAACCGGAGATACTGCCAGGCAAAGCTGGAACGTTTTCCCTATAGGATACCATGGGACCCGCTAATTCCGATCCCCACCCAGTTCAACGGCTGCCAGTTTCCCCTTTGGCGTCACTGAAGCTCGAGGTTGATCTCAGTCGAACCCAAATCGCTGGGCCTTCAATCTGATACCAGGCTGGATCCATATGAGTTAATTGGTTCCAGGGATATTGAGGTTAAACTGTTTTTTTCATTTCTTAAATTTAATTTCATGACTGTTTATGTTCTTTGAGGGCAGATTTCTCTGGAACCAAACAGCCCAGTTTCACGGGACCAAAATCATTTGAAGCCAACTCAAAAGTTCTTCAATATGATACTGGTCTCGTAAATGGGTCAGTTGATTCCAAAGATATAGCTGGTTGGTTAAAGGGGGGTAGGGAGAGGGGAGTGGTTGTCTCTCCCCCTCACACCAGAAAATTCAGGGACTAGGCTGGTGTATAAGGGGTCAGCCTGGGAATGTCCCTGCATGATCCTGGGACCATATTCCCAGGTAAATCCCTGCATTTTCTGTTGTGAAAGGGGTATTATTTCAAACAACTGTGACCTGCAGTGCTCTGAATACAGCCGGGCAGCCCCCTGCTCTCTGCCCAGCTGTCAATGACTGTCACCCCTGCAGTTTCCGCTCAAATTCTTCTCCCCGCTTTCACTTCAGCCCGCCCCCCCCCCCCCCCCCCTTTAATCATGTGGTGCCGGCACCCGGCGTGCTCCCCCGACATCACGCACAACAACAGCGTGCACAATATTTCAAATGTCCACTCGGCTAGAGGGGACACCAGGAGGGGAGTGGGAGCGTGCTCTGCACTGCGCTCTGCTCCTCTCCCCATAGAAGCAGCTGCACCACTCTCCATCTCTCCCTGCAGCAGCAGCGAAGGCTCATATAAAAATTTACAGTAAGTGGCACTTTTGGGGGCATTGCTTAAGGGACGCTACAAGTGGCGGTATGTGGGGGTATTACACATAATGTGTGGTTTAATGTGTAAGGGGCATTATGGTGTGCAGCATCATGTGTAAGGTGCATTATGTGTGCAGCATCATGTGTAAGGGGCATTATGTGTGCAGCATCATGTGTAATGGGTACTATGGTGCGCGGCATCATGTGTAATGGGTACTATGGTGTGCGGCATCATGTGTAATGGGTACTATGGTGTGTGGCAAAATGTGTAATGGGCATTATGGTGTGTGGCCTTATGTGTAATTGGCATTACGGCGTGTGGCTTTATGTGTAATGGGTATTACGGAGTTTGCTAAAATGTGTAATGGGCACTACCGTGTATGGTCTAAAGTGTAATACCACACCCCTTTATGTGATGCCACGCCTCCTTCCCATGAGGCCACACCACTTTTTCCAGCACGGCTGTGCCGTGCAAAGGTCCCCCTACTATTATGTCTAGATCTGGGACCACCCATTACCATAATTCTAGATTCGCCTATGGTTTGTAGTCCCCACCAGCCTGAAGGGAATAGATGCTGTTTCAGTGCTACGCCGCGCAAATGTCTCTCTTCAGCTGATGCAGAAGTTGGGAGGTATGAAATAAGGCCCTGCCAATCAGTTTACAATCTAATGCAGCCCACACACGTGCCGATGCCGGCGGTGCGATGCTGTACGATGGGGTGCGCGCTCCCGCGGCACCTCATCGTACAGTACAAAAAGTATGTGCTGCACATACTTTTTGTACTAGCTTTTTCTAGCACAGCATCGCATCGCATGCACATCGTATGCACAAGGCATACGATGCGATGCTGTGTGTGCTAGTTAAGCCCACAACACACGCTGGAATCGGTGCGTGTGTGGGCTGCATTAGATAAGATAACAGAAGTTAGAAACATGAGTTCTTCTTATTGTATATAAGCAATCCAGTCACAGAGCAATGTTAATCTGGTGTCAGGAAGTTATGTAGAAACAGAACCGATGTAAGTTTTATATATGTACAGAAGATGGTAGACACACAGCTCATCCACAGAACTGTGTGTCTACACAGAGCACACAGGTTAAGTTGGAAGATATTTGAAGATGTGGCACTTATCATACCTATATTCCTCTTCACGCTTCGCTGCTTATGCCAAGATGTTTCTATAAACCAACACCCACCCCACAGTAACGCTTTTATATTGACATTCACTGGATGGTCTGGGAGGCCGATAACGCAATTTGTGTCATTGTAGCCTCACATGCGCTTTACAGAGCCTGTAATCTGGCATTGAATATAGGGGGGTGAGACAATGATGACAATCAAGCATCCAAGCCCCGCACGACCCCGGAACTCGGCTGACCCTTACACGAGGCAGTCTGTAAGCATGTGCTGAGTACAGGGTCTAACAATAGTTTCAAAAGCCTCCCCACCAACTTGGGTAATAAAAAGCAAAAGTAAATATAATTTTGGCAGCAAGAGTTGGGGAGAGAAAACTCCTCCTACAGGCGAACCCAGCAATTCTCGCAGAGCATTTGCCTAGTACTGATGCGCTGCATTGTCCTCCTGGTCAGCCTCAATAAGCATGTGCCAGATCTCATGTGCAAAAGGACTATTACTGCCAAACATGCTGGTCAGTACATGTATCGGTAGGGAATCTTGGTAATATGTGAGAAAAAAAAAATAAGCCAGAGAAGTGCGCGTAGTAGTAATGGCTGCATGATACCCATCACCATGCAACAGTAGGGCAATTGTAGTATGCTTGTAGACAATGAGAAGTGCTTTCCTTATATTATATACATTCATACAGTACATGTGTCTGACTGATGTGTCAAATAGTGCTTGTAAAAGTGCATGACCCCGACGCTGTATACATCACCCCCATTATTATTATTTATTTATTAACCGTTTCTTATATAGCGCATACAAATTCCGCAGCGCTTTACAGAGCATAGTTATGAGCAAACACAAAACAAATTACATTACAAGACAGTTTAGGACAAGTACATGGTTAATACAGATAGTTGCATCAGGGGACAGGACACTGAAACAATTATCAGGGTGGCAGTGGTTTATATATTCTAAGAAAGGCACATGAGGAGAGAGGGCCCTGCCCGTGAGAGCTTACATGAGATAAATGTTTAGGTGTGTTCTGGTGCACTATTGTTGTTAGCTTTTAGTGCAAGCAGAATTTGGTAAAATACAGGCAACCTTTAGAATGTCAGCTCTCACGAGCAGGGCCCTCTCTCCTCATGCGCTTTTCATAAGGCCCATACACACTATAAGATTATCTTTCCAATCTGGCTGCTTGGAATAAAATATCTAATAGTGTGTATGGGCCTTTAGAATATATCTCTGCCACCCTGATAATTACGTAAGTGTACTGTCGCCTGATGCAACGGTCTGATTCTATAATTCGTTATTTTCTTGTTTTTGTTTTTTTTATCTATGTATTGCCAGGTTTTGCAGAACCCTTGTGGCGCCATATAAACAATAATAATAATAATATTATTAATAACAACCAAAGTATGGACTGACATTATCTGACCTGCCTGCCATTCTAGGTCTGTACATTGGGTAGGGTTACCACCTAGTCCCTTTAATTCCGGACACATGTTAATTACACAGGTTCTGTGGCTGGCTGACTTCAAGACTCCACTTCACCTGATTTTAAACTGCCACAGAACCTGTGTAATTAACATGTGTCCGGAAGGGACTAGGTGGTAACCCTAACATTGGGTCTTACTCAGCATTGGACACAAACGTCAGAAAATTGCAAACTGGGTGATTTTTGGATTTCTGCACATGCGTATTGGCTGCAGCACACATGCATGAACTTTCAAAGTGTGATTGCACTATTGACAGCGCCAAGGGGTCGCAATGTAGCTTTTTTGGGGAGTGGTCCGGGCAATGCAGGCTTGTCCAGACCATTTCTGGGGTGGCTGCGTGATGTCACATGGAGTAGTTGTGAAGGGAAATATGGCATTGGCATACCCTCCAACATGACCCATTCCATTCGGTACACAATGTTCTGTTCCTGGACGTCCCTGGTAATGTATGATTGTCATCACCTGTGTTGAAACACCCTTCTCTTCAATTACCTAGTTCCACACAGGTGCTGGCAATCATACATTACCAGCTACGTCCAGGAACAGAGCATTGTGTACCGAATGGAATGGGTCATGTTGGAGGGTATGCATTGGTGCGCCTGCCTTTGCAGCCAGTCTGCACCCCTAATTGCTGTGATTGCAGTGTTTCCAGTAATGAGATTGCAATCACAGTGCAGGGTGGCCCTTCTGAAACAGTTGTAATTATGCATTTTTAGCAGAAGTGCAACTGATAAAGAATCTGTTCAGCAATTGCATACCTCCCAACATGACCCTCTCCAGGAGGGACACAATGCTCTGCTCCTGCACTTCCTCTTAATGTATGATTCCCATCACCTGTTTCACACTGGTAATGGCAATCATTAATTAAGAAAAAGCCCAGAAACAGAGCAATGTGTCCCTCATGTAGAGAATCATGTTGGGAGGTATGCAATTGTCTCCACTCTATGGATATATGCTGTACTGTATATTCTATGGCATGATTTGTATTTTAGTCCTGAATCATAAGAGTTGTTATAGAATATATAAGCCGATTTCGCAGTCACTGACTCATTCTTTTGCAATCATATAACTTGTTGATTAAATTGGCTTAGTGAGATAAAAAAGAATGCAGACTCTGTTGCAGTAACATTTATTTTAATGAAAAATAACATGTAATGTATCTACAGATCAGGTGGGAAACAATAAATTAGTTACTGTGCCCTCTACTACACAGACAGCTCCTTATTGTTATTGGAAACAAAGAATGTCACTAGTATTAAGGGCTGTAACTCATTCACAGAAAGAGGCCAGGCAGCCAGGGTTCCTTTCTCGGTGTACTCCCTCCTGTAACGTGAGTACTGCAGGGAAGCAGCAGCCCTCCCTTCCCCCTCCTCCCTCCCACTGACAGCCGCACACAGCAGCCTACGTGCCGGATCACTGCAGCTCGCATGTCAGCCAGGCATCCCCAGCCGGGGCCTACGTGACCACAACACTGTCTGCGAGCTGGACACGCCCTCACAGAGCTCTTCACCAACCACACTGCGCATCGGGAGGGACCTTGCTGGCTGCAGTTAATCACTGCGGCTATGGGGAATATTGCTCCATGTGCTCCGTGTTTGAGTACGTGCCTGGGGGCGGGGCTTGTGTCCCTGGGATGCTGCTGCCGGGTATCTGGAGGAGGCAGACAGAGACAGAGTGCAGCAGCTGCAGTAACAGCGCTGGTGTAGGAGGGAGCGGCACAGTGCTAAGAAGATGGAGCTACAGTGCAGCAGCGGAGAGGTGAGAGCAGCCCCAGCACTGCCGCTGCCAGGGAGTAAGGTGCTGTAATGTGGTGCTCATAATAACGCTCACCCGCTTATCTCTCCGCAGTGTTACAGCCTGAGCCAGCTGCTGGAGTCCGGCTGTGCAGTAAACTCACCAGGGGATGCCCTAGGACAGACTCCCGCACACCTGGCAGCATGTGGGGGACAAGCCTTCTTCCTTCTCTGGCAGCTGCAGACGGGAGTTGACATTAACCAGCAGGTAGAGCTCTCCCTCCACTATATTACATATACACATTATTGGTGCTGGGCTAGTAACATTGCTTTTTCCACCTGTTCTGGTGTATTCCTCATTGTATACTGTATGACTGGCACTGCACTTTTATGGTGCCCTAGAAATGACACCATGGTTATTCCTTGTATAATGGGTGCACAGCACCCAGAGCCCCCTACCTCCCTGACATGTGGATCAGCCTACTCTGTAAACTGCTAATGGTACTGTGCAGTAAATGCAAAGACTCTCTCCGTGCTCATGCACCATCTTCCAGAATATCAGTCCAAGGGGGGTACGCAGCAAACACAATAATACACCTGTTTTTAATTGGCTCACTTCACAGCCAAACCCAGCAGTTTTAGTCCTTTGCTTCATCTCCCTATAGCTGGGTACATACTAGATGCTGTGTGATCACGGCATCAGGAGACGGCAATGGCAAGTGCATACACACTTGCCGATGTCAAAAGCAACAGAACACAGGCCATGCTGCATTTGACAGCATGACCTGCAATGGCGATGTGCGGGAGTGCATGTTGTTAGCGACCTAGTGGGTACGCACAAGACGATGTGTCCGATAGGTCTGTCCGATTCACCGGTTCATATAGTCTAGTGCATGGGTCTTCAACCTATGGCCCTCCAGATGTTGTGAAACTACATGTTCCAACATGCATTGCCACATTTTTTCCTATAAGAGCATGCCAAAACTGTCAGGGCATGCTGGGAAATGTAGTTCCACAACATTTGGAGGGCCAAGGTTGAAGACCTGTGGTCTAGTGTGTACCCATCTTAAAATCTACATTTACTATTGTAGGTTGAGGCATATGTGAAATCAGTGTGTCTTGTATGACTGTCATTAGATGCAGCGTACGCTGTGACTGTCTGCTGCATTTATGTTGGAGGCATAGCATTTATTAGATAACATTTTTTCATTCTCTCTACAGGACCTCTTTGGAGAAGCTCTGATCCATAAAGCAGCCCGCTCTGGTAGCTTACAGTGCCTCAGTTTGCTTGTTGCACGTGCCGCCAGATTAGAGTAAGGATTTCTATGCACGCTGTGATAAATTTCTTTCAGATCTCTAGACCGCATTATATAAAGTAGGATTTCTCTTCCTCTCTGCAGTGTTTGTAACAGAGAAGGCTACACAGCTGAAGATCTCGCTTTGTCTGGCGGATTTCCAGAATGTGCCAAGTATCTCGCTACTGTAAAACACACACAAGATACGTTTTCTAGAGCACAGTCTTCTATGCATGACTTAAAGGAAATAACGTCCAGCAGCAAGAGGGGACAATGCTGCAACGTATCTGCTACTCATGGGAAGAGAAGACGGTCTGACGGTGAGTACTGCAGTCCACCTAATCTAAGCCAGGATCTGGCAGTGTTTTAATATACCTGTTTTATCAAGGAAGAATATTTGTGTGGGAGAGGACGATTGTATATGATCTGAATATCATAGTGTTACCTAGCAATAACATTTACATAGGCAGAAAATATACAACATCAAGAAGAGAAGTTGTCACAGACTTGAGAAAAGCAAACACATAGTCTTTAGATAGTTTAGTACTGGTTTATTGATCCTTCATAATAATAAAAAAAGTAGGTGTTCTGTTTTGGCAGATTAGGACTGATTATGAAGCAGATGTATGAAGCAGTGATAAGTGAGCCAGAGGAGAAGTGGCCCATGGCGACCAATCAGTACTGAAGTAACGTCTATTCATTTGCATAATATCAAATTATACAGAGCAGCTGATTGAGCCAGAGGAGAAGTGGCCCATGGCAACCAATCAGCTGCTCTGTATAATTTGATATTATGCAGATTAATAGATGTTACTTCAGTGCTGATTGGTCACCAAGGGGTCTCTTATCACTGCTTTATACATCTTCCCCAATGTCGCAGGGGGACAATAAGTAGTGATTTGCTGAAGAAACACAGTATGAAGGGTAATGTAGAGCTGAATCAGCTGATGTTTGATTCTTCTTTTCTCCATAGGCTTTATGTAGATGGACGATGTGCAGTACAACATATCCTACCTGTCTATTCCTGTAATACTCCTCCACTCGGAGCTCTGACCTACTGGCTTACATTAAGCTAAATGTAAAATAGCCTCTCTGCTGGATGGATGAGGTTTTGTAGCATATAGTTAACTGTATACTCTGAATTTTTGTTTACACCATTTTGTACAAATAAATTTGTTACTTTGCTTTATTGTGTTGTTTTGTACATTATACAACTAGTGTAATATTACTGGTGGACACATAATGGGTTCTGATCAGTCCTTTATGCAGCAGATGACGTTCATTAATGCAAAGCTGATGGGAGAAGGACATAAATATTGTATAGGGCACAGGAGGCCTTATTATTATAGCATCTCCTCACATGTTAAGAGTGACCACACTCAGCACATTGCCTATGCATGTAACATGATCGTTGGACAGCGGAATCCATCAGTGAGATGAGGAGCAATTGATTTACATGAAGCGAACATTCTTTGCAAAATAAAAATAGGTGTTCCCTATGAAATCATTAACATCTCTATAATGGTGACAATCAATTATCCACATAGATTCTATTAGATGACTGTAGGTCGCTGAGGTAAACACAGGTTGTAGTATGCATCCGTGCTCCAGAAATCAGCCCCTTTCCATCCACACCATCCCTGAGGAAACAAATGCAGATGGTCAAGCTACATTGTGCACCAGCAGCTTAAGTAGTCAGTAATCCAGACACTGGATCTGATTCAGGTTGCTTAAATGTGCATACACACAGGCATTTATCGCTGGCAATATGGTAAGTAAGCGACCATATTGCCAACGATTGGAGTGTGCACCGGCGATAAATTGTTGGGTTCACGCTCCTGATTTTAGCCCCCTTATGATCGCTGGTCGCAGGAGCTGATTCCCTCTGTGGCTCCCCCGGCAGCGGTTCCCTTTCATCAGCAACCATCTCTGGTCGCTGATGAAAAGGAGAAACTGAGCAATATATCGCCCCCGTATGTACACAGCTCTAGTTTTACACTGCAATTCAGACTTCGGTTTGAACACACCTGACCCAAATCTAAATACAGTATCATCTGCAAGTGGAATATGGTTTTGCCTATTTGTGTTCTCTTTTTGTTGTGCTAACAACCGTAAATCAGGCCCACTGTGTGCAAAATTGTGAGACATAGGAGACAGGTGATAATGGCTGCTTTATGTAGGTGCAACTTCGTACAGAAAGCTCAATTTATTTTTTTAAATGTTAGCTTTTACTTGTTCCTCATTCTTTGACGTGTCGTTGTTAGCACTGCTGGTACACTATACTGTTTTAGAAGCTATAAACCCTAATCAGGCTGCAATCTCTATGGGAAATGTATTCTCCATATTCATCAAATTGCTAAACATACATTCCAGGACTGTTTACCCAGGAAACCAATAAACTATAGAGAACAGGCATCAAATGCAACAAACTGTACTGCATGTAAGGTGTATAGAATGTAGCCACTTGTGTGCAGTCCAGCCGTTTATCGGGACACTGTCAATTGGTCTACATGCTGAAAGGTTGACATGGGTCTAGGTCGACACAGGCAAGGTGGACAGTCAAAAAAAAAGCCCCAATTCACCCTTTTGACTATCGACCAGGCATGTCCAACCTGCGGCCCTCCAGCTGTTGTGAAACTACACATCCCAGAAGGCCTTGCCACAGTTTTGATATTAGGCAATGCTAAAACTATGGCAAGGCATGCTGGGATGTGTAGTTTCACAACAGCTGGAGAGCCGCAGGTTGGACATGCCTGCTGTAGACCTAATGATCCACACCCCATTTACAGTATCTGCCACTGTGAATTTCCTTGTGTCATTGCTGGATTACTAGCCAGTGCTGAATGGATGATTCATTAAAATACAGGCAACACATAAAAAAAAAAAAAAAGAATCCGTGTTATGGCTAAACTGGGCTGACCAGATAGCTGCCCTATACATTTTTATTTTAGTTTAGTTTCTAGCACACGCATAGAAACTTCTGTTAGCCAACAGTACATAATGCGAACAATATGAGCCATCTCATTCCATGCAAAGAAGACGTTTCAATATAGCATATAAGCTCTCACGAGCAAGACCCTCATGTACTTTTCCTTCTCTTAAGGTGCCCATACACGTTACAATTATTGTATACAATATCGCATCTTGGTTTTGCAATGAGATCTAGTACAAAAAGTATTTTCAGCACATACTAGTACTAGATCTCATCTCATTGCAAAACCGAGATGCGATATTGTATACAATAATTGTTTATGTACTCTGTTATTAGGCACTGCAGGTCCATTGTGGCACCATATGCATAGAAATAGTGATATAGTATTGTTACAATAATTGGGGTAGATGGAATACCTAAATGTAAAAAATATATTTTGCTAGTGGCCCCTTACAAGAAATGTACATTAGAACAAATAACATTCCATGGTATCAGATACAAGTCTACAGTAGTCTAGTAATTTGGAGCAATATTTTATCCAGTATGGTGATGGCACTTTTTTCCGGTCAGCCAACCAGCACTTAGTAATTAGTGTGGGGGTGGGGCTAAATCAGACTATATAATACAGGGGTAACTAAATGTAATATATTAGAGCTTCACAATAAAAGTTTTTTTTTTTTTACATTTTTATGCAAGGATAGTGTATTTCCCACGGATGTGAAAACAGATCTGAACACTAGATGGTGCTAGTAAACACCACTTACACAGCCGCAATAAGTACAATTTTATGTTTTCAAAATCTAAAACCATTCCTGTGTGACCTGTCAATGTCTCAGGCCCAAGCTGCATGTTTTCAGTTGACTCCTACTACTGTGTACAATCCTACTGTAAGCACAGGCAGCGATATCAGCGACTGATATTACAGAGGGGAGGCAATAGTGAGACTTAAAGCATTGCTCTTTTTGCAGCGACACAGCCGTTCATAATCTGTGCAATAATAATGTAGACAGGCGGCTGGATGTAATGCCGGCCAAACTTGGACGGTTTTTAAAGGGGCAATCACTTACAAGGCATGGTTGCCTAGTAAGTGATTGCCCCTTTAAAAACATCAGAGATTGGCCAGCATCCTGCACCACTGCCGCCGATCTCGGGAGACAAACGGTACTGAAGATTGTTTTAGAAAAACCTGGGAACATACCTTTTCTAGAATTGTTTGCAGATCTTCAGCTCCCTTGTAATGCGGATCAAGAATCAAGTATTTTATTTCTCCTGTAGTCTCGCTCCAATTCACTCCAAGAATGGTATGCGCTAACACACCTCCCCCTGAACAACATAGGGAAACAATTTTAACATGTTTTCCTAAACATATGAAAACGATTATTTCTCCTTTACTAAATTATATGCAATAGCTGCATCAAACTAATCCAGATTTTGACCACACTGCACTACAAGGACTACACACATATGCAAAATATCTAAAATTGGCGTTTTTTTCCGCCTATCCCCATTACTGGCCCAGTCCTTTCCTGTCAATCAAGCTGGGTTTATGTTCTTACTGCAAGTGGCAACGCAAAGATTCCTTGGTGGTGTACACATGTACAGATTACCGATAATCGCTCACTTGCATACAAATATGAAATAGGCGCTCAGTCACACACAGATGTACATTTGTCACATATCACAATCCCTCTCATGAAGCAGTTTTGCCACATTCGATGGTGACCAAGATGCAATTTAACACAAGAAAGATGCTATTCTCGCTCCAAGAGTTTTGCACTGCATGGCGTGATGAGGCTATGTGTATGAGACACGTGTAGGTTTCCTCTTCAGTAGCCATAGGGACGAGTATGTTACACTATAATCTGTTTTCCGGTCAATCCCCTCCTAAACTCCCTCTAATCCGCAGCTACTTTATTTATCTAATCTCCGCCCAACACCTCCGTTTTATTTAGTGTTAATTAGATTACAGACTGCAAATAGAGAAATATATGCCCCAAATGAGCCTGCAGACAGTAGGAAGTGGATGGGGAATCAGCAGCAGACAGTGCACTGTATGCAACCTGTTACTAAGCTACACAAGTGTTCAGTCTTTGCCTGCCACCTGTCGAA
Organism: Crinia signifera; assembly: GCF_055691185.1. NCBI lineage: Eukaryota > Metazoa > Chordata > Amphibia > Anura > Myobatrachidae > Crinia > Crinia signifera. The sequence continues at coordinate 84,526,562 of NC_139217.1, forward strand.
GGACAATTACTGATTGTTTTTTGTTGTTTTAAAGCTCAGCTGTATTATTTGTTAGCTATACTTGCAATAATATTTAACTATCACCCCACATAACTGTAGGGATGTAGCCATACTGTCGACATTCACAGTTATTATCTCAACAATGAACATGTACTGCATGTACAGAATGACATGTTTACAAGGTCTATGTGAATTGTTGACATAGACACTGACTGGGCGGGGGAGCTTAGATTTAGGTGCCAAGATAGGGTTAGGACTGACCATGTATCTGGCGGAAGTCATCACCATCTGAAGTTGAACCCACCATACAAAGTAAGTCACCACTACAGTGCCAGGGAAGTTTTGTTGACATGCTTATCAGATCGACATTTCATCAGTGATGAATGTCAATGTGGTCAAGGTTGACAGTATCAAATGTTGACACCCATAACGGATATTAATAATGGTTATGAGGTGCCACACATTTCCACAATGCTGTTCAGACGGAACATGCATAACAATATATACATAAAAAGAAGTATGGGTCATTGGGTCGACCGAAATTAGGTCGACAATGGGAAGGTGAGGTTTTCACCTTTTTGGTCCCGAATGTCGACATAGTTGACATGGACACCATCTAAGTGTACTGCGTCTCCCACTGCGCTATAGTGGATGGTAGGGCATTAAAAAAAAAAAAAAAATGACACGTTGGCTAAAAAAAAAAACCCTAAGAAAAACGCATGTCGACCTAATGCTTGTGTCGGCCTAAGTAGGGTCAATCTAGAGACCATATCCCCATAAAAACAAATGATGGCCTAATTACAGAGAATACCAGTTGGCTGAGATAGTGGACCTCAGGGAAGGAATGACCTGACATTCTATGGGGAATATGTATCGCACCTTCTAAACAGTCCAAGTAGAAGTAATCATAAAACTATAACCATAACCGTGTGGCACTTAATACATATGAAACAATCACAGTAAAAAAGATCCCAACTTATTGAACAGTAAATAAAAAATAACAAATAAAACAGAAAAATAAAAAAATGTGCAGAACAATAAGACTACAACTAATCAATACAAAAGGTAAATAACCACCCGGGGGGTATCATATTAAAATATATACTTCATATGCTCTATAACATTTTCTTATTGCTGTTCCGTTTGTATGAAGTTATGCCACCTTGTTATATTGATAGCGAATTACTGGTTACTTCTGATGAATATAGAAATAACTTTAGTTCGATCTAGGAAATAATTGGGTCAAACAATGAGCAATAAATTGCCAATAGGCGATTTTTAACAGTCAATTCCCGTATTTAAGTTGTCTCCATACAACATTGGGGTACAGGGGTTACATGCCAGAAGCGGCCCCAATTCGGACCGCTTTTCTTCCTTGTTGTATTTTGTAGGCTGGCGTTGCTCCATCGTGGTGGCTGCTGGGACATACATCACACAACTGCTATCCCTAGCACCTTACACATTCATTTTAGTCAAGTAGAAGTAATACCTACTCTATAGGAACCAATCAATTCTAGTTATTTCATGCAATGTACTGAATAATGGACAACTAGATTTGGATTGGTTTCTACGGGTAGAATCTCCATTTGTCTGGTTTAGAAGGTTTGATACATCTCTTTCAGTAAGTTTTGTACGATTTGATAAAAAATGGGCTGATTTTCTTTGAAATCAAACACACAAGATCCCTTCTCTGTTTCTTTAGTGATACACCTAAAAATTAAGAGCAAACTGAAGTAAAACATTAAAAATGAATGCAACACAGCTGTTTCCGAACCAGTTTGATAAGAGTACAGCTGGTCAACACGTTGCGCTATTAAAAGACCCCTGATCCTCCCACTGTCAATATGTCCTCCTCCTTATTCCCCTCTACTTTTTCAAATTTGTTTGGTGTCCTTGTTAACACCGGAGCACAGGAAACTTTACCATTCCATGTGGATTGTAAAGCATGATACAGCCCCCTCCTCCATTATAAAAAAAAAGGGGGAACCTCATGTCAAACGTTTCATGCGTATTGACATGTTGACATGTTGTCAATGTTGACTTAGTGAATGTAAACCTAAACATTGTAGACGTATTACCTGGATCCCATGCAGCCTTGTTCTCCCTATTATCCGGACATTGCCATCTTCAGCCTTGTGCTCCCGATCACTATAACATGACCGCACAGGTCCCGGTTTCCCTGCAGTTTCCTCAGCAATGTGTAGGTAGGTATTATATCAATACAAATACAGTTACAAGTACAAATCTGGGGACACCAGTTATTCATGTTAGTCCATTGAACCTGGTGCTTTTTTTAGAGTTCACCCAGAAGACAAGGCAAAAATGGTTGTATTCCAGTCACATTCCCTGATACATTCTATAATGCTCAGGGCTTGTTTCTATAGTACACAGACGTGCAAACCACCCATGTGTCACTAGCTGTATACAAAAAGTGGTTTGTCATGTACACACACACGGTGGAAAAGCTGATAGTTGCCAAGTGTCCTGTGCAGCAAAGTAACGTGTCCATAATCCCTCTTACCAATCATAACTGGTGTTCCTTCTGACTTGAAGTGATTAACAAGCTCTCTTCCCCTGGATGCCAGCTCCGAGCCCTGGCTGTAGAGGTAAAAAATGGTTACTAGCATCATTCCAACCACAATTCATTAAATTTAGCTACAAGCAATAAATATATGTACAAAAAAATACAAATAATTATATAATCTCAATACTTTTTTATTTAAAGAGTTTTTTTTTAAATCAATAGGGATACACAGCCACTATGTCTACACCAAGAGGTTGACAGGGTCAAAAGATCAACATGATCAAAGTGTGAATAAGATTAAGCTGGTTATACTGTACTTCACATCATTTATGAGGTAAAGATATAGGGCCAGATTCTCTAAGCTTCAAAAGTGATAAAATGGAGAGTGATAATCAGCCAGCCAACCAGCTCCTACCTGCCATGTCACAGACTGTGTTTGAAAAATGTCAGACAGGAGCTGATTGGCTGGCTGTTTATCACTCTCCATTTTATCACTTTTGAAGCTTAGAGAATCTGGCCCTTATTCTGTTCAACAACTTCAGCTGTATTTCTAAAGTGATTCAAGCATTTCCTTTTTCCCTTAAAAACCGAGGGGGGAGACGGGGTTGTGAAGACGTTGCCGCTAACAACCAGTCAGATTTTGGCTTGCATTTATCAAGTACAGTGCATTGTAAAAAAAAATAATTGGAGCAGTGGACAAGCATTGTATGTAGTTCCCCAAAGCAATGAGTCAACTTTTAACTCTCTTTAGAAGACCTCTCCCTTAAGGGGCGTACAGATGCTTTGATCCCGGCAGCCATCTATACAGATGCGATATTGACGACCGGCGGGTTGCCAGCATCGGACAAGAGGGAAGGGGGAATACTGCATAGAGTAGCATTACACTGCCTCCATCTTCCAAATCGAAGCAGAAATAGACTTGCCAGGCAAGCCTATTTCTGCTTCCATGCCGCGGGGCTGTGCATCAGGATCAAATCTGCATCGAAGGCAGTTAAAAAGCATGGATTCACAGTCATTTTTATTCTAATTTACTCTTGAAACAAAAATGAATAAAAAGTGACCCGGAATCAAAGTGCTTGTACGAGGTATTAGAGGGGCCAGAGAGATGTATTAACATAATCACACCCTGCCCACTGAGGTAATAGAATGATAAACCATTGGACTACTGAGCCTCACAGATCCCAGTGGCCCAAAGACTAATTTGGATGAATTATGAAAAGAGGAAAAGGGTGTAATACCCTTTAAATGAAAATAATAAGAATTGTATTTATACAGTATAGCTCTTTTTCTCCAATAGGACTCAAGGTACTTAACAGATAGAATAAATGTAATACAGTACAGGAAAAATGAAGTACAGAAAAGCTTTTCATAAACCATATTTAAAAGGAATTATGGAAATGCTTGTGTAAACAGCAAAGTCTGTTTGTGAAGGATTCTAGAGTTGGGGGTCTCTCAAACTGTGCAGGGAGGTGAGTTCCATAGAGTCGGAGCCGCATGGCTAAAAGCTAGACCCCCAGATGAATTATGGGAGATTCTAGGTACTGCTAAAAGTCCATCTACAGATTACAGTACTCGGCTGGGACAGTATGGAATCAGAAGCTGCTTCAGGTACCTTGGGCCTTGGTCGTGTAGGGCTTCTCAACTCAGTAAGTTAATTTTTAAATTGAAGGTGTCTACCAAATTGAACTTACTATAAAGCATTAAAAAGAACAAGGCATGGTAGAGATACTACTCAGTTTGACAAGGATCAATCAACTATGTAACACTCTATGAGGTATCTGCTTCCATGAGGATTTTGCCCATATGTCTCTGAGGTAAAACAAAGGGATTTATCTGATGAGGTCAGTCAATTTGCCAATCAAAAAGCAGAATATTAGACACAAATACTTATTGCCACAGAGGATGGGATCTGAATATCCAGGTAAAACGGGGAATGTAATTTACAGAATGGTACAGAAGACAAACACTTGCAGTGGACTGACAGGTAAGCACCTACAGTATGGTGACATGTTGTACTGTCTTGTATACATAACCAAGACGTCTTTGGAAAGTATCTGAGCTGGAACCAAGCATGAAGCTCCCTATGCATATCCATGGCCAAGAGTTGTCCTGTGGTGACAGAGCAGAAGGCTGGACATTCCGAGAAAGGAAACCATTGGGAAAGGAAGCAGAGATCCGTATGATATACAATCAAGGTGCCATCTAATGCTCCTCCTTTGGCAAACATGATCCAGTGGCAAATGAGGATACAGAGAGTCCGAGCTCCATCTGCAACTACTTACAGTAGATCCAGTTAACAAACTGAAGGAAAATGAATTGGCAGGTAACTCTGTAAAAGTGATGTCACTTAATAGAGGGTTCAGGGCCGGGGCAGGCCCAGGCACCACAGCGGACCTACCTCAGCATATACAGGGATCAGTAAGCTCCTCTGTGGGTAAGGGAAACAAGCCCATCTTGTGTTAACACATTATAGTGAGGGGGATTTTTGTTTATTTCACCCAGAGCCCCCCCCATACAGTAGGTGGAATTTTTTCACAATTGTGTAACTGTTTATTTGCAGCCTGGACATCCAATTAACCCATTCTACAACTAAGCTAAACGAAAGAAAAAAGTAAAATATAACAGTGGTTATATGAGAGATTATACTAATATTTTTCTTTGTATTAAAAGTTTAACCTTATTAGTCAACATCTATTGAAGTAAATGTACATTATTAAAATAGAACTCTTAAAATATGCCCCAAAATGTAATAGGCTCAGATGTCGCTAGAGATGTGGCATGCTATCCGAACTTTTCTTTTTTTAAAGCGGCAATCATTTGCAAGCCATGGTTTTGCCTTGTAAAGGATTGCCATTTAAAAAAAAAAAAAAAGCTCCTAAATTTAGGCCGGCAAACCGCACCTACGGTGATATGGGACCCCATTACATTCATTTCACAGATTGCATTGTGAAGGTTAACATATCTCATACTGGTTCTCTTTAGTGGTCTCATTTTGTAATATATAAAAAATAAACAAAGGTGGAGAGACATTTCCTGGTTCTCCTCATTCAGTAAATATACATGACCCAAGTCTATATGATTTTTCTATGGAAAGACGCAAATAATTAACTTTAGAGCTGATAACGGCTATGTTGACACAACCTACACAGACATGTCAGCGCTACTATGTCAAAAGGATCACAAGGCCAGTATTGACTACAAAAAGAGCCTGTGCCACACAATGGGGGGGGGGGGGGACTGGTGGTAAGCTGTCAAGGTATTCGCACTCACCTCACAAACATGATTTTTGATGTAATACCGAGCAGCTGGTTAAGTACAAGCTGTACCTCTATGGAGCCAATCCACTGCCGAGATCCAACAAAGGCAGAAGGTTTATCTCCCACATCGACCAGAGCCTGTGGGGGTGGACAGAGACATCAACCGGCAGAACAAGTATAAGGGTACATACACCCAGTCATGTATTATTGGGCCAGTCTGCTCATATATAGTAGATACAGTTTCCTGATACAGCTGTGGAGTCAGTTCCTCAGTCGGATAACCATGCTAACCTGTATGTACCGACACAGCCACAGGCTTATTGTGTATGACTGGAGTTCTGAGTCGGGGCTCATTATTGTACAATAATGAAGACTAATCGCTGTAATTGCAATAAAATACATAACCCTGTACACCCGGCTATACCGCACTTTCCAAAGAAACACACATTGGGGCGCATTCTGGTTTACTCGCAGTGAACTGAAATTGGTCCCTGCCCGACTGCGAATGGCCTTGCTGATTTACATAGTCAACGGGTCGTTCGCAGCAGTGAGGGGGGGGCGGGACATGGGAACGCCCATCATTTCATGGGCGTTCCCCTGAAAACACTGGGATTTCCCATGCAAATGCCGCAGGACAAAGCGTGCTGGGGGCGAGCAGCTGAAGTCATGTGATGTCAGCCGCCTGTCCTGTCTCCACTGACGGTACTTATGTAATATCTGGGCTCCCGTTTTTCTTATGAGACCGCGTCCCCTCGCTGCGCTCGCCACGCTTCGGGCACGGTGGCTCACTGTGCTCACCACACTATATAGAATCAACTCCATACGTAGTTGGATAGTAGGGGTATGAAAAAATGGGGTGCATTTAACATGGGAGCCCAGATAATACAGAAGTACCCCACTGACTTCTATTTGCAAGGCCAGGAGACATGGTTGGTGACAATCAGATGATTTCTCCTGCTGTGGGCACATGCCAGGGGATGTGTTATGGAAACACCAGGGTGGTGGGCCGGGCACTCTGGGACTCGGTAAGCTGCGATCTTCCAGAATCAGGCCATTTGTACAGACACAAGATAATTCCTTCTACCACTCAGCTAATGAGCCACATTTGTGACTAATAGCTTGTATACAGTATGTAGTAGATGATGCCAGTTTGCCATGGTGTAAAATGGGTGTTTAAATCGTACAGACTAGGAGGGAGATGCTCTAAAGCGACAATGCGGTAAAAACTTTGTTACATAGGTTTTTCTGTGCTGGCGCTGTCTGTCTTATTTAGATTAATAGAGTTTATTTTGGAACCCCAAGAGCCAGCTAAAATATAAACACTCTATAATGCGTGCACGGTCTTCTAGATAATGTTTAAGTAGAAATTTAAATTAAGCAATGTATATGTGGCAAAGATTAAAGAAAAAAATATGGTGAAAAATACATATGTCAGGTTAACAATGTATATGTAAATGTACTGTACACAATAGCCTGCAAGCAGATTAAGAGGAAACCAGTGCCCTCTAGTGGTCATCTAGAGGTCTCATGCACAATACAGACTCCATACAGTTACTAATATTAACATCAGAGGCAGAACTCTGGGAGGCAACCTTATATAAAAACATAGAGAGAGGGACATATATTTCTAAATTCAGCCATATAAGTGATATCAATGGCCTTCAATTAATGGATTTAAACTTGCAGCGGAGAAGAGGTTCTGAAACCATGGACAAACTTGCAAAAGCTAGTGGTGACATTGCCATAGAGCGCTGTGGTTTTCCAATTTGTATTTTATGAATTACCTTTATTACACTAACTTAATGGTTATCAAACTTACTTGAATGATGGCAGGTTACAGTATAAGTGACAACCCTAGGCCAAAAGTTGATACATTAGGAAAAGCGTTAAATTAATTCAATTGTGCTGGTCACCCTTAGAATCAGTAATGTGGTGGTGTACAAATAAGCATCTGATTGCCCACATTGTTTAGCATTGGCAGCCACTTGCACTGGTTTGTCCTCTCACTTTGACTATAAAATATTTTATTTGGTTCTGGACCCACCAACCTGAGGCACCCCTGCAAGAGCCTCGAGGCAGGGTGCCTATGCACACAGTTTTAGAACCACTGCGTTAAATCACCATACACAATAGGCAATATAGTATAAGATATCCGCCCCCCCAAAAAGAATATATTCACTAGCCGCCAATCCCGTTGTCAGCAATGATTGGCTAATGAGTATGGGGGCTTTACTTCCATTCTTAATCCTACACGTTCTCTATGCAAGCTACATGAATGAGTATGGGTCAAATGTAGGAGCCTGCACGATGCAGTGAATGCTCTACATTGTACAGCAGCATTTTATTTTTTGCTCATTTTCTCAATTCCTATAATGGGCATGTTTCTGTGCAAAAATATGTAAAAAACGGCGAGATTACAACTAGCTGAACTTTCCTCCATTTAATCACTGGATTGTGATAAACGATAAAATTAATTAAATATTTAAATTAAATTAATGGTCCCTTCTCAACACCATGGAAGTTATTCAGCATGTACAGTATCTACACATTTAGCAGCAGTAAGTATTCAGTAGGATGATTGGTAATAAATCATACCTGCTGAATCTCTCTGTGTGTTGGAACGGGTTTATCAGTATATCCTTGATAATTAAACCAGGAACAGATGGTCTGAAGGGAACGGTAGGCACAGCCCCAGCCATTGTCATCCATGCGGTCCTGCATATAATGATGGTAACTATATATTCCCTGCACCAATGAGATCTGTAGATAAAACAGCATTAATTAACCAATCTTACTCACATGGTATAGTGTGGGTTGATTTAACGACATTTAAGATGTAAAACGTTTAAAAGGATCATAGAGATACAGGTTGAGTATAATTTATCCAAAATGCTCGGGACCATAAGAATTTTGGACAACGGATTATTCCGTATTTCAGAATATTTTTATATTTCAATGAGGTATCTTGCATTTATATTGTATAAACACATGAAATACACAAAAAATATATATTTTATTTGTGCATAAAACAAGGTTTCAAAACATGAATGTAAATGCGAAGTAATCCTTTTCTTGCACATATTTAGTGCCAGTTACATATTATGTCCTCAGCAGTTCTGTTACAGATGTAACCTGTAGTGCCAGTTACATATTATGTCCTCAGCAGTTCTGTTACAGATGTAACCTGTAGTGCCAGTTACATATTATGTCCTCAGCAGTTCCGTTACAGATGTAACCTGTAGTGCCAGTTACATATCATGTCCTCAGCAGTTCTGTTACAGATGTAACCTGTAGTGCCAGTTACATATTATGTCCTCAGCAGTTCTGTTAGAGATGTAACCTGTAGTGCCAGTTACATATTATGTCCTAAGCAGTTCTGTTACAGATGTAACCTGTAGTGCTTTTTTTTTTTTTTTTCACTTTCTGAAATGTATGGTTGTCGGGAAAATTTGGATAAGGGATACTCAATCTGCACTTTTTATATGATTGCAAGTAATCTACTTGGACAGTAATATGTGTGTATTCAATTATATACCTGAATTACTTCAAATTTCCATTCTCCAGTCCCAACATGCCATTTAGTACTCCCTATCTAAAAATATCTGTTTAGGATAACACCACAAGTAATGGGAGGGTACTGGGCAGTACAGAAGCAGAAATCTGAATGAACCCATAGATTCCTGCACAAAACATGTGTTACCCATAGGTTTGCCGCACAAGGGTTACCCATAGGTTTGTAGCATAAAGAAAAAGACTAAATACATGATTTTTGTCTTACCTGTTAAATCCGTTTTTCTGAAGCCAGGATAGAACACTGGAATACTGGAGTTAACTTCTTGAGTGCAGAGGGAGATGCTCCTCCCCTATACCCAGACTGCCCCAGGCCAGCTCAGTTCAGTTACTCAACAAGCCAAGCACAGGAAAGGAGAAAGCAGAAAAACACATCCATAACCAAAACTGGACAGGCATTCACATTGTGACAGAATGAAATCCAATTAACCTTCCAGCAGATTGGAGCGCTAGTGGTGGGTTGTCCAGTGTTCCATCATGGCTTCAGAAAAACAGGTTCTCAATTGCCTTAATAAAATAAAGGTGTACTTTTATTGTGTGAATTTACTGATTTTGCTATATTGCTAGAAAAAGTTACTTTCATTCTGGAGAATACATGAGACTACATTTTAAGGACTTACCACATCCTGCCTATACAGAATTATTTCTACAGATGTGATACACTCCGCTATGCATTGACTGGAATGGGAGCTGGCTAGCATTTCCATGCAGAATGGCATGCCCTGTCTCTATGTGTTCCCACTATAGTACACTGCAACAGCATCGCAGGACATATGTGTACACAGTGCTCATAAATAATTAAGCAGCTGCTTTGGTAGGTGTTACTTATACTGAGTGATTGTACAGAAATCTATAGTTGTGTTACAGTAACACCAGTACTCACTGTGCCTCCCTCTAGAGGAGGATGGTTCAGATGTGCATGTGGGTTACGCAGATATCCATCCTTGTATTGCTCATCTGGGAAATGATAGGCATTGGCTCTTCTGAAATACGGCCTGTCCAATGGCAGATTAAACTGCTCATGTAACATCTACAATAGGCAAACAGAAATAGGTGAGTTCACATGGACATACTGGTCATGAGGGTAAGCTCACCCTACAGAAACAGGAAATTATACTTCCTTATCTCCAGCTTATACTCAAGTTTTTATCACTTAACTGACTAATATGTTTTCCAAAAACCACCTCAAAATTTAAATTTTTAATGATTGAATTAGGGTAAGAACATTTAAAACCATATATACCACACAATTTTATTTAAAAAAATAAAAATTATTTAAATTTTTAAAAAAAACAACAATTTAAACATCTATAGCAAATATTCAGTGCAGTGCAGCATAGCAGGCACTGGGAGAGGGAATCAGGGAATCTATGGGGGCAGCTGCTGGGAGATTCTATTCCAACAGCCACAGAGTGGGAGGTTCTGACTGATCGCATCAGAGGAGACCATGGGGCAGATGGGGCAGATGGGGCAGATGTATTAAGCGGTTATAAAGTGAAAGGTGATAACGAAGCATCCAGTCCTAAACTGTCATTTTTCAAATCCAGCCTGTAACTTGACAATTAGGATCTGATTGGCTGGTGCGTTATTACCTTCAACATGATCACTTTTCATCTGATCACTGCATCTGATGCGACCACACCAGGCAAATGGTTTAAACAAGAAATATAGAAATATTGTCTAGCTAGCTCAGTTCCAACACTTACAATATGTTGAAAAGTAGAAAACAATCCATACATGGACAATTTAGGAGGCACAATTGCCAATATACTCTCAAGATGGCTCCCAATTTCATAGGCTAGCTACATGAAAAGTTATAGAAGCCGTCAAGAAAATCTATTTGAAAAATCTTGAAATAGACGTAAAAAAACCCATAAATTGTTGTTACTTTTATTTGTAATTATGTTTCTACTAGGGTGGCCAAACCTTGGATCGGTGGGATCCCGGGATTTGGCTCCAAGATCGCTGGGATTTCAATCCTGGGATTGGGAGTTTCCTATCCTAGGTTTTCAGGATTCGACTGCGTCTAATACCGGGCACTTGCTCAGACGCTGCCCGGCTGTTCCCGACCCAGAATGTGGATTTGCGCTGCATGACGTGATATCAGAGGTCACACTGCGCAGGCCACACCCCCACACACATCTACCACTCGTTCCGCTACCGCCGCCTGACCATTCGCTCATATCTGCCAGTTTAAACATTTTCCAAAGAATACAGATCATAGCACATGTTTTACCTTTCTGTTCTCTTGCAGCTGAGTCTCTGCAACTCCTGCTGGATAAATGACAGTGACAAGGCCTCTCCCTTCTGGTAACATAAAGTGTAATGGTTCTGCCAAGCAAATTGATGTTCCCTTCATATATTTCAGCATGCACTTCTCCATGTCTGCCACTTGGGACTTTATTCCACTAACAATCATCTCACATACTCTGTGCGGGATGTGAAAGAGACAAAAATAATAGTGTAAAGTACTTACAGATAAATGGACTGTTCATTCACTGAAACACATGTGTATGGCAATTCAACAGTTTTAGTGTGCCCATTCACGCCATATTGCCAGTCACTTTAGCTGGGGTGATATGCAATTGGGTACTTGTTTCCTAGCACGGCGCCACCGATGTCAATTGTATGACATTGGGTCGGAAAAATCAGTCGCATCAATCCGACCAAATCGCATGCGATGCGACCCGATTTTTCATTGTACAGCCACCCTGATGGCTGATTACAATGTTAAATGCCCCCCCAGACCCGGTTTTTAATTGTATACCCACCTTGATGGGTAATTACTATGTCAAATGCCCCCCCATTGTTAACGCCACACCACGATCAACGGCAACCCAAATCGTGGAGAGCCCAGCTAGCCCGCGAGGGGTGGCGGTACGCGTCCTCCGACCTTTTCATAACCCCATTATCCACGTCGGCGTGGAGTTCATTTTATATAGTGTGGCGAGCGCAGCGAGCCACGCAGGGGAAGCGCACTACTTCACATGTATTCCGCGTCCGCTCGCCACGCTTCGGGCTCGGTGGCTCGCCACACTATATAAAATCAACTCCACGCCGGCATGGATAGTGGGGGTATGAAAAGGTCGGAGGATGCGTAACGCCACCCCTCGCGGGCTCGCTGCGCTCACCACGCTTCGGGTTGATGTTTATCGTGGCGTTACGTTAACAATGGGGGAGGGGGGGGCATTTTACCTAATAATTAACCATCATGGTGGGTATACAATGAAAAATCGGGTCTGGGGGGCCATTTAACATTGGGTACAATGTAAGAATCGGGTCGGTCGCATCGCATCGCATGCCATTATAATGGCATGCAATGCGACCGATTTTTAAATTGTACAGGAACGTCTAAAAACCCCAAAAATCGTGTCGGTCGGGTCTGATCGGTTCCCATCGCATACCTTAAGTTATGGTATGCGATGGGACCCGACGGGCGCCGTGCTAGGAAACAAGTACCTGCAATTGTTTTTGGTGCCAGGAGCCCATTTCTTTTTCTATGGTAGCAGAGATATAGACCGGGATTAGCGTCACACATTTCTACTCACCCCGTCAGAAGGCAATGAGCCAGCGGTATTGTTGCCCAAGCAAAGTAACAACTGAACTGATTTGTCAGACACAGGGTGCTCCAAAAAACAAATATCCCCCCGCCAAAAGAATGTTGCCTTAAAAAAACTCCCAAAAACTCACACACAGAAATTCTCTGTCTTCAGGATACAGACCTGCCCCATTTCTCTTCCGCAGAAGCAGTCACCACAGTATCCACAGGCAGGGTTATGCTCACACGATGCTGACTCTGTGTGTTGAAGGTAATCACTGGAGAGACTGCTTTAGAAGAGGTGGACATCTCAAACAGGAGGCTGAGGTTTACAATTTGCTGCTGAAATTATACCGAAAAATGTATTTGAATTGACTGATGCATGATAAATTTCAGTAGAAAAATATAATGAGCAATTATAAAATATTGCAATAATTAGCAGCAACAAATATGTCCCAAAACACTGTTTGAAAGGACTCAAGTGGCCAAAACAACACAAATTTCAAGAGCCACTTTTAAGGGCCATGAAAAGATGTAAAATTAACTTTAATAGTGTGATTCTCAACAGAAGAACCACAAATGGTGGCATAAAGGCCCATACACACACTACGATGTCTTCTTAATGATGATGAACGACCCCATTATAAATCACCTCCTGAACAACCCAGAACGACTTTGTTCAGGGTCGTTTAGGAGGTGAATCTCAACATCATCTCATGTTTATGCTGTGAATGATGGACGACTACCAATGCTGTACGTACCCGCGGGTCGTTAAAGACCATAGCCATCGTCCGTGTATGCAGGTCAATTTGGCTATGGTCATGAACATTGTTTGTTTTTTCAATAGAAAAAGGTTCTGCATCGTTTGTGGTCGTTTGTCAGCCGTCGTGCACCAGTGATCACCTGCAATGCTGAGGTCGTTCATTTTCACTTCAAGGGTGAAAATGAACAATGGTAGTTAACGATGTGACACATCGTTGTGTGTGTATGGACCTTAAGACTGTTTATGAGGAGCTCGGACCTGCAAACTCAGCAAGAAAACAAAATGAGCAAACCCTGGTTTTGTTTTTTAAAATTACTCAAGCGTGCATCTTGTCCACCTTCAAATCATTATCTCATTTTCAAAATGTCTTTGATGGGAAAACAAATATGGCTGCCAGAAGGGAGAGACTGGGAATACAATCCACCCCTGGAACGGTTTCTGTGCACATACTGACAAAGCACACCCCATCTAAATATGTTGTTTGAGCAGACCTTGAGGTAGCAAGACCAGCCCAATAGTCCTCTTGGAATTTGCCATTTGGCCATGACTGCCAGCATCACATACAGGGCTGTGCTACACCCATGTAAAGTAGGGAACGTGGCCATACAAGTTACAAAAGTAAAGAGTGGATAAAATGTATTTGTTGTGCCACATAGGGGAAATGTTATGCACCTCTGAGCCAGGGGTAGATAAAGGGGGATGGTTGCTATCAGTGCAACTGCTCTCCCCAAATATGCAGGTGCAGGCAGAGGAAACTGCTACACTCAGTGGCAGCAGCTTTCCCTGGCCCCCTGCTGCTACTGAAATGTCAGAGCAGGTAAGGCAGACGCAGATCCCTGCCATGTCCCTTTCCAAACCTGCTAATTCAGGGGTGGCCGGACTTTTGTAACCCGGGATCTACTTTTTGTACACTTACTTACCGGTGATCTACCAGCATTTCCTCATGTGCAAAAAACATTCCCTTCCCAGTGCAATATGCCCCTTACACATAATGCCACAGAGAATAGGCCAAAATTCGCATTAGGACACAGGTTTTGAGCAAAAATTTAACATTAGAACACAGAGAATGAGCTGAAATTCACATCCTGACACACGGAATGAGCCGAAAATTCACATTCTGACACAGGGAATGTGCCCAAAAATTCACATTCTGACACAGGGAATGTGCCCGAAAATTCACATCCTGACACAGGGAATGTGCCCGAAATTCACATCCTGACGCAGGGAATGTGCCCGAAATTCACATCCTGACACACAGAATGTGCCCGAAATTCACATCCTGACACACAGAATGTGCCCAAAATTCACATCCTGACACACGGAATGTGCCCAAAATTCACATCCTGACACAGGGAATGAGCCAAAATTCACATTCTGATACAGGGAATGTGCCCCAAATTCCCATCCTGACACAGGGAATGTGCCAGAAATTCACAATCTGCACACATTTGGGCACTCCTGGACTGATAAGGGGCACATGGGTGTACCAATGGCATTATACGGAGCACATTTGGCACCCCTGGCTGATAGGGGACACATGGGGGCCACCTCCCCCCAAATTACAGCAGAATAACCATTTTTTAAAATATGGGGGACATAAAACAATAACCAAGAGTCCCTGTTCTCCTCTTCTCCAACACCCCACCCTACAGTGGCGTAGCTATAGCTCCGCAGCCCCTGCGGTGGCGGGGAGGCGCAGGGAACATTTGGGCGCCAGGGGTCTGCGGGGCTATAGTTACCCGCTGCTGTCATGCCTGCCGTCATGGTCCAGTGTCTCTCCGTCTCCCGGCGCCAGCGGGCAGCTCCTGCTGCTATAATGAAAACTGTCACTTAGTAAATGGCTGCTCCATACTGCAGACAGTTTTCTGTCTGCAGTATGGGGGCAGCCATTTTCTAAGAGTCAGTT
Organism: Crinia signifera; assembly: GCF_055691185.1. Classification (NCBI taxonomy): domain Eukaryota; kingdom Metazoa; phylum Chordata; class Amphibia; order Anura; family Myobatrachidae; genus Crinia; species Crinia signifera. Next base: position 84,542,120 of record NC_139217.1, read on the forward strand.
TTCATTATAACAGCAGGAGCCGGTGACGGGACCGTGACCGCAGATTCGGCCGGGCAGGCAGGTACGGGCATGGGGGTGGGGCGCGCCGAGGGGAGGGAGAGGGCAAGGGGAGGGGGGCGCCGACAATTTTGCAGCGGGGGGGGGGGCGAATAAAAGGTAGTTACGCCACTGCCACCCTACCCTATCCCATGCCACCATAAATTAATTAGGCACCTTAGAGAAAATCCTTGGCTTGTTTGGGGTCCTCAGGCTATAGAACCCCCCTCATCAACATGAAACAACATTCAATTTGCTGTGTTTGCATTTCAGTTATTTATTCACATTGTCTAACACCCTTATGTTTATGCCATAAACATAAGGGTGTCAGACAATGTCAATAAATAACTGAAAACTTTATCCCATGCAATCATAGATTAAGCAGCCCCTGCATGTGGCGACACTCGATGTAATTCTCCTCTCCATAACTCTCTCACCCCCCCCTTCCTCCCCTACAGCACACGTCAGGAGCTGAATTATTACAGAGTGCAGGAGCGCTTCGTAACTTACTAGCAGCTGAAGCAGCTGAAGACTCTGGAGACGCTCTGCCCGCACTGCACACTCTGCCTGCTCCCGCCTTCTTCTGCGTTCTCAGTCATGCACTGAGCCGGTGCGCGGTGACGTCATCCGTGCACCCGCGCAGTGCACCACTGGGAACGCTGAAGCCCTGAGAGGCTTCAGCCAGCAGACTATTTTAACGCGGACGGAATATAAAACTATAACTACAGATCGCGATCTACCGACGGAAGGACCGCGATCGACTGGTAGATCGCGATCGACCTTCTGGCCACCTCTGTGCTAATTCGTACCGGTACCCCCACAACCCTTACCTCTTGGCAACAGTGCTCACACTCAGGCACACAGCAGCATGTCATGTGATGGAATAGGTGAGAGAAGATTGGGTTTTGAGTTGACATACTACATCTTGAGCCATATGACTATAGTTACAATGGTAATCACAAGACACTGCGGAAACTCTGCATATTGTAAGAACAAACCAACTAGGGAAAAATGTTAAATTACAAAAACTGTTCTTATAGTCATCCATAGCTCTGTATTAGAAACAAGTTATTTCACATTGCATCACTGCTTTAATTGATTGGACTTGTAAAACCCAGAGAGAGCCGATGGTGATATTATATTACAAATTGTAGAGGTTTTATTACATCAGCACATGACTCAAAATAGTTAAAATATTTTAAAATCAAACAAAAAGGATTCTGCTTCAAGTAAAAAACAAAAGCTTCCTAGTGAGGAACATACCACTTGTAACTTTTTCTCCTTCTTTTTAGACTTTTTGTGCATTGCACTGTCATCATCAGATCTGAAAAAAATAAGAATCACGTTTAAGATGTGACATTTTAACAAGATACCTTTTTTACAATTAAGAAATGTTTTCCTTACTGCACAAAGCTTAAGAGATCTTTGCAGGGAGAGTCAACCGTGAGCTCAGTGGGTAATGAGCTGACTCCGGTGTTGGGCCATATAAACAATGAGTTGTGGCAGACACTGAACACCAGGGATTCCGACTGAAGCTTTGTAATGAGATCATGCAGTTCTTTTACCAGTGCCTTTTTAGTGGTGGCCTCTACATAATAAAGAGAAGAGGGGGAAAAAAACAAGAGAGTTATTAGTCTGATATTTCCTGAAGCCTAATGAATGTCTAAAATAAAAAGCCAAAGTAAAAGGAGTGCAATAGGCATTGTTGGGGTTTCAGAACTTGATGGTCCTTTCACTATGAAAATTAGATTTATGTTCTTACCTGTTAAATCTCTTTCTTCAAAATTCATCGGAGACATAGGACTTGACACTGGGTATAGGCTGGGTGTAGCATTGGGCACCAAACAGTTAAAACATTTGCCTCTGGGCAGCCCAGACTTCTCCTCCCACTATACCCCACCCCAAGCCCAAGCAGCCAGTTAAGTTAGCAAGCCCAAGGTAGGAGCGAGAGGAGGAAGGAAGACCAGGAAACACACAGGTCCAAACATATAAAAGAGAGTGAAACTAAAGAGAGCCTATGGATCTCGAAGAAAGAGATTTAACAGGTAAGAACATAAATCTCATTTTATTCTTCACTCCATAGGAGACACGGGCTAGACGCTGGAATGTCCTATAGCAATACCCCTAAGGGTGGGGACTTACCAGAGCTGCGTTATTAACCATCTGCCCGAAGGCCGAGTCCTCAGAAGCAAAAGTATCAAAACGCATAAATGTGAAGAAACATATAGGCAGGCGACCATGTTGCAGCCTTGCAGAACAAGTACTATTTAATCTGGTGGCATGTTCTCACACCTTAGTCGTGACCTAAAGATCAGAAGCTAAATAAATATGGCGAATGGTCAAACGGAGCCATTGGGCCAGAGTCTGTGTGGACATTGGCCACCCTCGCTTGTGAAAGCCCTAGAACCACAGAGGACCTGCACCCCGCCCAAAGAGGCCTCGCCAGGAGATGACTTAGGATCCCGGAAGGGCGGACCTACAATCTCCTGGTTGATGTGAAAAAGAGAGACCACCTTGGGAAGGTGATCCGGCCACGTCCAAAAGGACTGCCCAATCAGGATGGAAAAATCAAAAAAGGGAGAAGAGCATGACAGTGCCCTAAGCCAGATATTATCTGGGCTGACGCAATAGCTAGAAGTGAAACAGTGTTCCTGGTCAGCAATGAAAAATCCACTGAAGACAATGGCCCGAAAGGTGGAATTTGAAGAGTCTGAAGGACTCCCATGGAATCACCGGAGCAACAAACGGGTCTGTATGTGAAGGACTCCCTGCAAAAGGGTGCGAATGTCAGGCAAGAATGCCAGCTTTCGTGGAAAGAGGATTGAAAGAGCCGATACCTGTATCTTCAGAGAGAGGAAAGATGCAAGCCTGTGTCTAGACCGGTTTGCAGAAAAGAAAGGAGTCAGTAGAGCTTAAAGCACCTTTGTTGGATGGCTTACAGGCAATCAACATAGTTGTGAATGACCCTAGATGAAATTCCTTTTGCTCTCAACAGGGATGTCTCAAGGCCAACCCTGTCAAGCAGTCAGAAGAGGTCCAGAAGTGTAGACACAAGAATTTGGAAAGAATCTCCCACTAAAGCGGACGAGAGTGCCATGGATGTATACCTCCCAGTCTGAGGTGGAAACCAATGACCCCAGAATTTGCACGCATGAGTGGATGGACACTCTTTCAGCTCCAGAATCCTTGGTCATGCCCTAAAGGATCCGAAGCTTGCCCTCCAGCAAGAAGACCCGCTGAAACAGAGAATCCAAAAAGGCCCACAAATGGAGTATCCCCCGAGATGGCACCACCAATGACTTGGACCAATAGAAATGATCCAGCCCTGAGCTCGTAAAAGGGCCACTACCAGATGAAAATGAATTGCAAGGACCTCCGGGGACTGGGCCATGATGAGTAGGTCATCCCAATATGGTACTATTCTGACTCCCCCACATCTGAGATGAGCCATTTATAATAGCCCTGAAAAGACAAGAGGGGCTATGGAGAGAACAAAAGGAAGCCCCTAGTGATCCCCCAGAAAGCAAAGCTATAAAAACGCTGATGTTCCAGCCAAATGGATACATGTAGAGAGGCGTCCTGGATGTCCAGAGAGGCCCTGAAACCCCCTTGTTCCAGCAATAAATTATAGATTAAGATATGCCATGCAGAAATTTTTATTCAAAGTTTCCTGTTCAGGGACCTGAGGTTGTGGATTGAATGAAACTCCCCACTGATAAAAATAGGTATAGAAATCTCTGCCCCCCTGCCTCTTAGGCATGGGAAGGATGACTTCGGAACCCAAGAGAAACTGAATGGAGTCTTGTAGAGTTTGTGGTTTTGTCAGATCTGTAGGTAAGCCAGCAGTCGACATCAGAAGGTGAGGGTGTAGCCTCTGGAAATCGCGCGGTCTCCTGTATAATGTAAAGTCTCCAGTGCAATCCTGGAATCAGAGACCACCTGGCAGGAACAGAGCCAGAGGGCTCTCCTAGCAAAAATAGAAGAAGTCTAAGATGCCAAAATGCAAGCATCATGGGTAGCCTCCCTCAAACGTGAAGCAGCCAATTGTGCATGGGTGACTAGAGGCAGCAGCTCCTCTCTAGGGGTTCCTCTTGATAAGCCTCTCAATAGGGCTTCCACCCATTCAACAAAAGACTTTAACCACCCAGACCGATTCCAAAGCCTGTCTCACAATGGCTCCAGTGATTTGGAGAGAGAATTAGATTTGGGTGGGGTTTTACTTCAAAGTGAGATCTATAGTGCAGTGTAGAAATAAAGCAGCCAGTATTATTCCTGAAACAAAATAAACTTACCCAAATCTAACTCTCTCTGCACATGTTACATCTGCCCCCCTGCAGTGCACATGGGGTTTGTCCATTTGAGAAGGTATTTGCCTTTGCGAGTGAACCAGAATAAGGGTCAAAAGCTGTTCCAGTTGATCCGACTTGGGAAACTGAACTAGGAACGGTTTGAGGACAGGTGCCATAGATTTCAGTGGCAGTTTGTCCTCATTAGTCAGGACATTTCTCACAGCCCTGATGAATGCCTCAACATTCAGACAAGATGGAGTGTCGCCCTGGGTTGAAGAATTCTCTATGCTAAAGGAAACTGATACCGTCTGCCCCTTGTCTGACTCTGAAACCGACTTAGAAGCAGAAACGGAATGGGAGGTGGAACTACCTCTCCCCAACAAACTTCTTATGGAACCCTCCCTATTTCTGCTAAGAAACCTGCACGGCAGTAGAAAGAGCACTGACCCATGGAAGTTCCAATGTGGGTGGTACCAGATCAGCCTGCACGGGTGCAGCAGGCTGGGTTGCAGAGGTAGACCGTGAAGGAGCAGTGGCAGCTAGGAGATCCACTAGCTGTGCCCCTGACCCACGTTAGGGAAGTCGCCCATGCTGGTTCATGGTTGGACGCTGCCATGGGGGCCTCCCGATGCGTGTCCCTGTCACAGTGGACACAGGGACCACCCTGCTTTTAAGCCTGTGGAGAAAGACCAGCCACGCGGGACGTGCATGTACAGGAGCTCCCAACTCCTTACGTGCTTTGCCCTTGGAAGACATGTTAAGTACCAGGCAAATCACACACCGTTATATAAAAACAAATGTTTTGGTATAGACTATAGAGCAATGTATGTAACAGCCGCACTCTAGTAGCAACTAAGTAAAGCCAGGGTGAGACAAACTCAAAGTGACAGACAAAGGGGGGTATTTCATCTGTGCCAATATTTCTCAACAGGTGAAAAATCAGCACTCGCCTATTCAGCAATTAGCATGCTTACAGACAGTAACTGTTTTGCTGTAGGCTGGTAAAGAATGTTTCTCAGCAGCTCTGATTTTGTGTAATTCACAACCAAATCAGCCGGGCTGCAATCTCTACTAGCCCCACAAGAAATTCCAGTGGAACCCCCCTGCCCAAAGGCCCCTAGAATTGTGGGGTCTTAGGGCAGCTGCCCAGTAAGCTCTGCGTTAAGATGGCCCTGTGCCTGTACATGAATACAAGTGCAATAAACTAGGCTCCGGAACTACTAATATTAACAAGTGAAGCTGTCACCCAGGAATTAAAATAGAACGACACTGGATCCATCACAAACTCAACACCTATAAGCAAAAATGAAGAAAATCGGTGCTAAGGGTTGGTCTGTGGCTACACATACTGGACACAACAGTGGCGACTCAGATGCAAAGTATTTCCAGGTACAAGCTCTTAGCCTTCAACAGATAACGCCCTGAAATCATCCAAAACATGTCTGTGTTTTTCAAACCCATCCCCCAAAACATCCCATTATCACCTCCATACAGTCACTTGTTGGGTGGCCAATCCCAGGATTTGGCACCAAAATCACCACTATTTGAATCCTGGGATTGGAAACTCCAATCCCGGGATTAGACTGCACATGCTCAGTCAAATGCCGGGCAGCATCTGAGCTCCCACTCAGGCTGTGCTCGGCTGCTCCAATACCAGCCCGGCGGCCACCCAGCACCGCCACTCTCAGGTTGCGGCTACTCTACAGTTCCGGCCGCTCTGATGCAACTAATTGTGCGGGGCGGGCAATATTTTTTTATTTTTTTTTTTCTTAATGGATGCCATGCCTGTGATTGTGCATTTTTCAATCCCAAATCCTGGGATTGAAAAAATGCCCTGGGAATGGCATTTGTAGTCACTTCCTGCCAATCAATCACTTTTCCATAAAATCCTCTTTGTGAGCAAGATCACAGTAACCCCTTCACACCCGAGCATTACAACAGCATATGCACAATCTGTATTTAATTGCCTCAGAGCCTTAATCCAAATAACATAGTAGTATGCAAGTATGTAAGTGTGTGCATGTACATGGGCAGACTAGATGGGCAAAATTGTTCTCATCTGCAAATTCTATGCTTCTATCAAATGAACATGTAAACAAAACAAACTGCATCCTTTTATGACTGAGTAGTATACTCCTGAGACAACCTGTATGAAACGTCCCAGAGATCATTTCAAAATGTGTTTACGGCTGGGCCAACTGGTGCACATACCATCAGCTTTCCATAAAGAAAAGGACAGGGCCAGTCCACCTCTTGTTCTAAAAAGAATTTCGGAAGCTTCTGAAATCACCTACACAGTGGGAAAGAAAACCAGTAAGTGTGATGTATTATTAGAAAAGTAACACTGCCTCATAGTCAGGGAATAGTAGCAATGTACATTTATTTTATAATAACAATTTGATGATACTCCTTAACATTATATATGCAAACGGAGTACAAAATTATATATAGAATTGCCCATGACCTAAATTAGGAACGGTGCATGCCCCATAGTATTATAGTGCCCAGGACTCCTGCTACCGTACAGTACAGCGTGATCAGGCCCTAGGCTGAATCAGGGCAAGACAGCTGCCTTTTGTATGGAATCACAATGCTGACAGACAGAATAGAGTGCGATTTAGCCACTTATCATCTGATTCCGAGCTCCCAGAACAAAGTATCGGATGAAAAGTGGCCATATCGCAAGCATTTCCCTCTGACTCCAATCCGAGGTGTATTTCCAAGCACCTCAGATGGGAGTTGCAAATCATAGACTAGGATTATAGGTCAGACTGCAATTGGGGTTAGATGAAAACTGCATTGTAAAGATAGTGATCTTCAACAGCCACAATGTAAACATTTCACATGTCAACATTCTGTCTCAACATAACATACAGTACCTCACCTCTTAATGAGTGCAGGGTTATGTGCAAAATCTACATCATAGCATCAAAACGTACCAGGTAGGTAACACTATCCCTAACATGGTGGCAGCTGCAATACTGCCCAGAACACTAGCAACCCACTTGTTATAGCTGCTGATGGCCAATGCCATGCAGGAAAGGCTAGGTGTACATAACCCTGAGGGTATGCGGTTTACAGTATAGGGACTTGTGTTACTTATATAATATCCAGACAAGGCAGAGCATTGTAATATACAGTCATTTTCATAACCAATGTGTTTAGAGAGCATTAACAGGGAACAGAGTGGGTCACAAACTATATATCAATGAGCTTCCTCCCTCACTGATAGTATGCCCATTGTAGCCTATGGCAGCTTATGCCACAGTATGCCTATGGCCAGGGCTATTTTTGTGCAGGCTCTAGCAGGAACTGTGGCCCTTATTCTAGCTCACTCTTTCTGACAAAATATTTCTTAGATGGACAAAACCATGCGCACTGCAGGTGAGGCAGATGTAAAACCCCACCCAAATCTAATTATCTCTGCACAAGTAACACCTGCCTCACCTGCAGTGCTCATGGTCTTATCCATCTAAGAAATATTTTGTCAGAAAGAGTGAGCTAGAATAAGGGCCACAGTTCCTGCTGGAGCCTGCACAAAAATAGCCCTGCCTATGGCACAGGAGACACTCACCATGCCTGCTAGTGTGACAGCTGTTCCGCTTCTCTATGACCGTATACACAGGTAACCACGCCCAGCAGTCACTTCTCGTGACTTCATTGGATCGTACTTGATTAGCCCCGCCCATAAAACAATTCTCTAACTACGACACGGCGCTTTCTTACTGCGCACACGTGTCAGTGACGATGGTGTTGCTACACGTTCCTGATTCCACCAATGAAGCCTGCGGACTGTTCCAAGTGTGACAGCAGGGGAGCCACACACACGCCTGTTAAATTCAGTGAAAGTTACTTCCCCGCATCACCGTAACATGCGCTGCCCCGTCGCCTTGGCAACCGCCGCTAACACAAGCTCAGAAGCTGAGAAGCAGCGCGATCCCGGCGGAGGGGGGTGAGCCACAGGAGGGGAGCAGGTAATGACTGCTGGCAGGCCGCGGTGTAGGGCCACTGGGGCGCTTTTACTCCTCCGAACTCCCAGAGAGAGAGAGAGAGCATCATACTGCCTGGGGATACTCTGCACAGCAATGTGCGCACTCACACACAGGGGGCATACACGGGCAACTGACACATATAGGGCACATCTGGGGCAGATGTATTAAGCCTTAACAAGAGATAAATTCAAGGGTGATAAAGAGAGATAAACGTCCAGCCAATCACCTCCTAACTGCCATGTTACTGGCTGTGTTTGAAAAAAGTCAGTAAGGAGCTGATTGGCTGGACGTGTATCTCTCCTTATCACCCTTGCATTTTTCTCTTGTTAAGGCTTAATACATCTGCCCCATAAGGATCTCATGTTCCCTGTAAGCCTGGAGATTTAGTAAAATGAATGTTGGCATGAGATTGTTTTAGGGATGATGAAATTATGAGGTGTATTAATAAAACAAAAATACTTTATGAATCAATATGGAACTCAGTAAATTACAATATAAAGGGGATATGTACTGCTATAGTATATCTACTTCCAACATCTAATATAGAAAGATCCCTAACAGTCTATACCAGGGCTTCCCAATCTTTTTTGAATCACGGCATATCAGAATATCAGAATTTTTTCACGGCCCCCCTAAAAAAAGTAGAATAAATATAATGCTAAGTATATTGGGTTTATATTCGATTCTTAAGGTGAGTACACACGGGAGCAATATTGTGTGAAATCGCTGGGAATATGGTCGCTGAGCGACCATATTGCCAGTGATTTGGAGCGCAGGTGGCGATAAATCGCCAGCTGCGCGCTCCCGTGTGCACTGCCTAATGGTCGCTGGTCGCAGGAGCATGCTCCTGCGACCAGCGGCTTTCCCCGCGATCGCTGTGCCGGGAGGTCAGCGCCGGGGAGATCAGTGTTGATCTCCCCAGCCCCGTGCCGCTGCTCCCTCCCTCCTCCCATCAAAGTGACAGCAGCAGCGTCTGCTGCTGCTGCACTCCCCCTCCGCCCCGTAGCAGTGTCTCCTTTTCATCGCTGATGAAAAGGAGACATTGAGCAATATGATTGCTGGGGATATATTGCTACGGTAGCAATATATCCCCAGCAATCATATTACCCCGTGTGTACACTGCATTAGGGTCAGTTATGTGGTAAAGGACAGGATTTGTTCTGTTTTACACATGTTATGATTGGCAGCAACCAGCACTGGTTTTGCCCATAAATAATTAACCATAAATTATTTGAATTGGTCTTGGACCACCAACCCAGGGCACCCCTGCAAGTGTCCCAAGGCACCCCAGGGAGCCACAGCACACGGTTTGGGAACCACTGGTTTATACTGTGGGGTAAGACAAATATAGAGCATACAAGACATTTAAATTAATTTAAAAACAAAATTCTTATTGTATATGAAATGTTAAATTGTATTTTTCCACACACCTCCCTTTCACTAAATGTGGCCCCATCTACTGCAGCAAAGTACTGAGAAGTAATATCAGCCATGTAATCATTTGATATCACCAAGTCAGCCCGTGCCGTTCAGACCTGACAAATGCACCATTAGGTTGTGTTAATTATGTAAGATCATTTGTCGTGTCTAGTAAATAATTCCTCAGCTTGGACACTTTCAGTTTTTGTTAACATCTGTCTACAAGGCTCACGTGTCTTTGAAAGGTTAATATCCAGTATATAGTAAATATAATGTCTCTATATATTGTATATCAGCATATTAACATATGTTATCTTTACGGATTTATACTTTGTTTAATTTGTCTTTCTGCCATTCCCTTTAGGTGACCATAAAGTGGGTTATCTCAGTACCGTACAACAATGCCTATGGAAGGGAAATCCGACATGGACAGGATTGGTCTGTTCAGTGAAATGGGCTACATCAGTATAGGAGACAAATATGTCACTCCTGGCTCTAGTGAGTATAATGTTTCCTAATGGCATAAGAGTGTGGCGCTCAGAGGGGGACGAAGATCTGAGGAAGCCAGTGCATGTGACTGTGATGGTCACCTGTGGAATATTGAGAATAGTTAGTAAAGAAGTGGTAAGAGAATGATTATGTTCAGAGATCTATAAGAGTCATTTATAGTTGTACCTTAACCCAAGAGTTGATGCACAGTCCTCAGTGTTTAGCGAGTGGTACATGTGCAGGATCTGTACTGCACTTTGGGCCAGATGCATTAAAATGCAAAAGTAAAAAAAATGGAGAGTGATAAACAGTCAGCCAATCAGCTCCTAACTGCCATGTCACAGACTGTGTTTGCAAAATGTCAGGTAGGAGCTGATTGGTTGATTGTTAATCACTCTCCATTTTATCACTTTTGAAGCTTAGTGCATTTGGCCCTTTGTCTGTGATCTCACTCACAGAGCCTCTATGCCACAGCATGTTTTACATGCTGCGGCAGTTTGGGGGCAGTAACTGGTATTGTTATACAAAATGGGGAGTGTCGTTCCTATTTCGTAGTCCTACAGAGGTCAGAGTCTGCTGCTTCCGATGGCGATTTTGTGACCCCATTCCAAGTAATCTGAAAGTTACTCATGTCGACTATGTTCACGCAAGTGGTGTTATGGCTGCATCTTCTGATGCAGCAGCGGATCACAGAAACTGGCATGAGGCATCTATTTACACAAGGTGCCTCCTGCAGCATTAGCATATTTTCGCATCACTGCTGAGTCCAAAGACAAGAGCGATGCAAACTGCGCCCATCTCTGAATCACTCCATTACTTAAAAAGTGAGATACTGTCGGCGCACATGAAGTTCCTGAAGCTGGGATTTGGAGCCAGTGATAAAACAACACGTGAAGGATAAGCTCATGCCATCTGCAGGGCAACTGATGAGTTGAGAGCAGTTTATCTGCCTCCAATGAGAAGACCACATGCTAATGTGAAACTTACTTTCGGGCCTTTAATTCATTTTTGAAATGTGGCCATGGAAATGAAGTTTCCTGTGCTTGGGAAGGGTGAAAAGTTAAGTGACAAAGTACCCATCTTTTTACTTCTGGGGTTGGATCTGTCTTGCCTTATGTGCGTGTGCAGCAATCTGTGTGCCGTTACCAGCTAAGTTAATGTGGTTTATAGACTACATTATTGTTGGCTACATTTTTCGGAGCATGGTGAATGGGCCATGTCCACAGTCCCCACAGAAAGCTATTGGGGCTGCTGATCTTTAAGAGGGGGACCTGCTTCAGTACCCACTTGTTAAATACCCGTCATACTGTAATATGATGGCCATCCTCAGAAACCTATTGTTTTCTGAAACAGATGCCTGTGGGTGCAGAACCAATTCATTAGGAAACCCAATATGAGTTAGGTAAAAGCTACAGTCTAGGTAGAATTAAATCAAATGGTGAGTGACCATTCCGCAATGTGAGTGTTAGCTCTAGAGCAAGCTGAACTTGTAATTTAGGGCCTGATTAAACAGTGATCATTCCCCAGTGTATTCGTACGGGTGCCGGATGCGGTCCCGACAGTCGGGATCCCGACAGTCATTTACCCGACGTCGGGATCTTGACTGTCAAAACGCAGACAGACAGGTGCCCGATGGCCACCCGCTATTTTCCCTCGTGGGGATCCACGACCCCCATAGAGGGAGAATAGAATAGGTGGGGAGAGCAGTGAGCCACCGTGCCCGCAGACTTGCGCTCACCATGCTGTCTGAGTCCGGGCAGTCGGGATCCCGACATCGGGCTAATGACTGTCAGGATCCCGACTGTCTGAACCCTATACCACACCCTATTCGTACACCCTACACGTTAGAATGGGAAAACATCTGGATGCGATTTTGGATGTGCAATTTTTTGTCATGACAAAACGTGATTTTAACCGCAAACGCAACCTATTGTGGAAAGCTTACGATTTTCCACTAATTTTACTCAAAAATTGCATCTTTTACAAAACTGCATCCGATTACATTTGGCCCATGATCTCTGCCACTGTGCTTTGTAGAAAAAGTAATTTGCAACAGTATTTTCTCAAAACATAGATTTATCTTATAAAATCCTTATTGGATACATTGATGTCAGTTGTGTGAAAATATTTCAGTATACTTTAACATCTTGAATCTATCTCAGGGTGTTATTGAGACACAGTACTAATCAAGATTATAGTTCAAACGTAACTTTCAGTTGCTTAATGTGTAAGTATTGTTTTAGAACCGTTTAATGAAGCTGCAAGTAAGAACAGGCAGATGCTTCCCGGTGGCTCCAAATCCATGGCTAATACATTAGGGGGTTACTTTGATACACAGTTCAAAAGAACGTTTGACGGTGAAGCCTACTCAGATCCATTCAAGCAAAGAAGACAATACCGCATACAGCAGGCTAAGAAGAACCTGGGAAAGGCCTTCCTACCCTCTAATGGGGAAAAAAAGCCGTAAGTCAGAGTCCAATAAGTCCAACACAATTTTATCTGTACATTGTTATTATTATTTATATACAATTCCATATATACTCTTCGAGGACTTTCCATGCTGAGGTGGGGGGGCAGTTGGGAGTCACCCAGTCACAGCAGTGAACAGATGCATGTGCACAGCATCTATTCACAGGGACAGAGGACATGGCCATGAGCTCTTGGATCGCTGGTGATGCCCCCCCCCCCAACAGCAAAACAGAGGCGTGGCTTTGCAATTGCGATAATTTCCAGTGTAATGGTTAGCATTACTGACACAGCGCTGAGGTCATGGGTTCGATTCCCACCATGGCCCTAACTGTGCGGAGTTTGTATATTCTCCCTGTGCTTGCGTGGGTTTCCTCCGGGTACTCCGGTTTACTCCCACAATCCAAAAATATACAGGTAGGTTAATTGGATTCCAACAAAAATTATCCCTAGAATGTCTGTGTGTGTGTACATGTGGTAGGGAATATAGAGTGTAAGCTCCACTGGGGCAGGGACTGATGTGAATGTTCAAACTATTCCCTGTAAAGCGCTGCGGAATCTCTATGTGCTATATAAGAAACTGTTAATAAATAATATATACATTTCCACAAAGCCACACCCCTTTCAGGATCAGGTGGGCGTCCTAATCCTGGTTTGTTCAAAGTTAAATTGAACACAAAGGGAAACAAGGCTATCATCCGCAGGACAAATCCTTCATGGCTGAACAAGTAAGTTAGGGACGGGTAACATCCGGAGGACAAATCCTTTATGGCTGAACAAGAAAATAATGGAGATAATAAACAATAAAAAGAGAGCGTTTAAAGTATACAAGGATAAAGGGGATAAGGAGACATTTATAAAGTACAAAGAAGTAAAAAAAAAATTGTAAACATGAAATCAAAGCAGTTAAAACAGAAACAGAAAAGCAAATAGCCATGGTAAGCAAAACAAATCCCAAAAAGTTTTTTAAATACATCAATAGTAAACGGTTAGTAAAAGAGAATATGGGCACTTTAACGAATGCTAACGGAAATAGCATTACTGAAGATAAGGAAAAAGCAGAATTGTTAAATATATTATTCTTATCAGTTTTTACTAGGGAGGAGTAGTCAGTATAATCTATAGGCACCACAAAGGTGATGAGACTGCTAGGATTAAACATAGATTTCACCTTAGAGGAGATCCTAAAGAGGCTTTGCAAAGCTAAAACAAACAAATCACCAGGTCCAGATGGGATCCCTCAGACGGTTCCTAATGGAATTAAGGGAGGAAGTAGTAAAGCCTCTGCATTATCATTTAGAAAATTCTTTTTGATCTGGTATAGTACCTAAAGGACTGGAGAATTGAAGAAGTTGTACCGATATTTAAAAAAGGAACCAGCAAACTTCAGACCTGTGAGCTTAACATCAGTCGTGGGGAAATTATTTGAGGGAATTTTAAGGGATGAAATCCAGGAACACCTAGAGGCAAATAAAATAATCAATGGCAACCAGCATTGGTTTGTAAAAAATCTTTTGTGCCATTAAGCGTGAACCTGGACATTGGCAATGGTGTAGACGTGGTGTATCTGGATTTTGCAAAGTTATCTGACACTGTGCCACAAAAGAGACTGATTAATAAAATGGAGGAATTGGGACTAGGGGCTCAAATTTGTAGCTGGGTAAGAAACTGGCTGCAGGATTGAGAACAGAGAGTGGTTGTAAACTGGACATTAAGCTGGATACCAGTACTAAGTATGGTACCACAGGGCTTGGTGTTAGGGCCTCTTCTGTTTAACATATTCATTAATGACATAGAGGATGGAATACTAAGTATTTTTACTAAGTAAAAAAAACAAAAAACATTCAGGGGTGTACAACCTATAATCAGTATTCATTTCATGTTAAAACAAAAGAAAAAATATCAAGGAGGGGATGACAAATCTAGATCAAAAGTTGAACTAGATGTACATACGTTTTTTTTTAACCTCAAATACTATGTTACTATGAAAAGTTGGGAGGTATGCTTACATAAACTGCACAATATTTTCCCCCCAAAAAATAGAGGTATAAAAAAGAAATTAGAATGCTTACTTTGTCTGGTTTCTTTAGTGGCGGGGACATCCATAAGACTGGAATGAAGACATATATTCAGGCATCTTATACACCTGAAACCCCCCCCCCCCCCCCCCCATCATTAACCACTTCCTGCTTGTAGTCACTGGTTAGATTGATGTATGGATCAGCTATGGATGACTTTTAAACTTTTTTTATAGTTTTTTCTGTCCCTCAGCGCCGTCTCAGGCTGTACGATTAACTATTCCCTCCCGACAAGCCGATCCTCATGGAGCTAATCAGTAGGGACTACAAGAAGTAGTTGGCACCTGCTCAGTCATTTCTGACAGCAAAGTTTTGTTGCTATAGAAAATTGTTGCTTCAGCCAAGAGTATCCTAATCTCCACCATTATAGTCCAGATTTTAAGGATGGCCATGCTTTAGCACAGGTAAATTAGTACCTCACCCAATTTGAATGACCCATTTGGACTCATCCATGGATATCCTTAAATCCTGGATTGTAATGGCAGAGTTTGGAAAACTGTGCTTTACCCTATAACATTAGGAGTTGCTTATAATTTGACAAAACAATGGTGATATAATATTATTTAATTTCGGAATTATTGTTGTATTTTGTAGATCTGGAGTAGGCAGCTTTTATGGTACACTCAGCGGTCCAGTCCCAGCCTTTAGTGCAGAACGTAAACCAAGGAAATCCTATACTGCACCAGGGAAAAACCTCTACACAAACCCCCCCAAGCAGGGCACGGGATACGGGTAAGGTCATGCAGGTCATCTGATATACTGCCAGCCTCTCATTGTACTGCCCACTTACTTTACTGATTTCCTCTCCACAGGTATACCAACATCACTATAGGTAAACCTTACTCCTATTCATCTGATGATTATGATGTATTGAAGGAGCTGATGAAGGTAAAATGACCCTGCAGTAATGATGCTTTGTTTGTTTGGCCGACTTCTTCCCACCGTTTTTACATCTCTTCTCTCTTTGAGGCTCATTTATTATATAATATTAGAAATATCACCAGTATGTATGTACTAGGAGCCGCAGCAGGAGTCTCCGCTCCTTGCTGCGATCCCTCCTGCCCCGCTCACAGCCGCATACCCCACAGGTTATGTCATCATTTTGAATATTGTCATTGTAACTGTCGACCATTTGACTAGATACCGTACTTGCTTTATTTACTTTGCTCTCAGTTCAGAATCAGCCCCAGTATATCTATGGACACTGCTTTTTATATTATTCTATAAGGCCTCATCTATATATTTTACTCTAAATGAGACCCTTAGAGTTTTATTCAGTGTTGGTATTTTGCATACATTTATATCTGGTATTCATGTTACGAGATAAGAATCATAATGGCCATTAAATATATGTATTTAGACGTTATGCAGTAAGTATCCCGTGGTCAGGATGATGGTGTTCAGGCTCCCCTTAGAAGACTGGTTCCGGATCACTGAAAGCTTCAGGATGCCGGTGCTTGAATACCAGGCCAGGGAAGGGGGGTTTAGGTTTAGGCACTAGTATCTAGGGTTAGAATGTGGGGAGGGGAAGGTTAAGGTTAGGCTGCAGGGAGGGGAGCTTTAGACCCTTACAAGGGGGGGTTTCGATGAGGCTGGGGGTCAGGTTTAGGTGGTGGGGTACAAGGATTTGTTTTAGGCATTAATGGGGAGGGTTAGGGTCAGGCTGCAGTGGGGGGGAAGGGTTAGGCTGCTAGAATGTAGGGTTAAGGTAAGGGGGACGGGGGGAGGGACTCCCTTCTTTGGAATGCCAACGTCTGTATTTTGACCGTTGACATCCTGACCACCGGCTATCCGTATGTATAGCATTTAGAGAAATCTAGTAGTGTAACTTACTTTAACTTGCCTATCTATGGCATTATTTAAAATTGTTTATCTATCTATCTATATCTGTCTGTCTATATTAAGTATACTGTGTACAGTATGTATTATCATTGCAGAAAGAATTGGAAAACCACAAATCAAAACTTAAAGACGGCCCTTTTAGGCTAAACCTTCACCCAAAGGATTATTTTGACATCAACCCTTATCGGTCCGACAAACCTTTACCACCACTGAAGACAAAGGAAGAGAAAGCACAAACTGTGAAACCGTTTAAGCCAAGTTCACCTGCTAAAGTGGTAGGTGTGAGAGAGAGTGGTCGCACCACAGTCTTTATGAGCATGTCCTTTAGAGGAGCACACAGTGGGTGCTGCTTACAAGTTGGGAGATGTACAACTCAAACAACTTTTGCTACTTTCTTTTTGCACGTGTTTTTATGGATCTCTTACTGCATGTGCAGCATTCGTAGTGTAAGGGCACAGGCGGATTAAAGCATTTCACATGCCAGCACTGTCCAACATTTAGGGACAGTGTCCCACTGGCTTTTTCACAAGTTTATTGTATGAGCGCTTTATAATTTACATTTCGGTATTCATTTTTTGGTTCTGACAATCACTAATTGAATTATTGAGCACTTTTCTGGCAATATTGATTTCTGAACTGCTATAAGTTGATGTGTAATAGCGGTGAATACGATCTGGGTGCCAGGGAAGTATACGACACAGTGGAGGATCAGGGACGGTGTGATGGTTAGCATTACTGCCTCACAGCGCTGAGGTCATGGGTTCGATCCCCACCATGGACTGAACTGTGTGGAGTTTGTATATTCTCCCCGTACTTGCGTGGCTTTACTCCGGGTACTCCGGTTTCCTCCCAGAATCCAAATATATACAGGTAGGTTAATTGGCTTCCAACAAAAATTAACCCTAGAATGTCTGTGTGTGCATGTACATGTGGTAGGGAATATAGATTGTAATCTCCACTGGGGCAGGGACTGATGTAAATGTTCAACTATACTCTGTAAAGCGCTGTGGAATATGTGTGCGCTATATAAGAAACTATAAATAAATAGCATTGCATTGCATTGCATTGTGAATGAGAGCTGCATCTGTTTGGAATAATCATTGTCAGCAGCAACTTCCAGTGGATCACATGAAGAAAATCCCTATTGTGATATCCTTCAATAAGATTCCAAACGGGTTGCCAAACAAAAGGTGCAAAAATAGTCCAGGGGTCCCCACACCTATTGGTGTAGTATGTAGGGCACTCGCCAATATAACAATTATTAGAAACTATGTTATAAAATCAAAAAGGTGTTTCCTTTATTCCAATACAGACAACTTCATTTGAAGACACTTGAAACATCCATTATTATGCCCCGACGTTTCGGTCCTTAAAGCACGGACCTTTATCAAGGAGCCTAAAATATATGCAAATAGTGCAAAACAACCATTTACTAGATGCACTTACACTCTATAAACAGGCATCAAAAATAGACAAAAGAGATTACATTACTTGATTTGGATGGAACATTAGCTATCAGCGTAGTAGGAACAGAACCTCATGGTGGAGGGAACAGCAGGGCTAGCCGGAGTCATGCATATACAATAGAGTTAATGAACTGTCACTAGATATATATATTAAGATTATTAACGGGGATGTGTATTCTACATTATGGTGATTATTATTAAGGGGAGATGCCGGGGCCGTATATGTATGGCCAGCACTGAACAAAAATCTATTTATAAATTGCATGAATGCAAACTTTTTAGGGATGTAAATATACTATATTTTTAATTATTAATTAATTATTACTTAATGCTGGCCAAATCGAAACACAGTCAGATTCAATTGTTGTGATGATGAAAGTTTATATTTATATTAATATTAGATAAAGGCCATCATATAGGGTACTCAATATCGATATGGTGAGATAGGTGCCACCATACGGTGGAAGTAGTGCATCAAAATTCATTAATGTTAATGTCTATTAATCAATTATTAATTTATTTTTAATTTGTTTTTAAGGTTTTTAGGTTTTTTTAGTTTTATTATTTTTCGTTTTTACTCTTATTTATTCGTATTGTTTTTTATTTTATTTTTTGGAGTTTTTATTGTATCTTTGTGGTGTTTTTCTTGAAATATTTTATTTATATTTAATTTATTTTTTTCTCTATCATATCTAGATTTCCATTAGTTTATACTATTCTATGAAAATATTATTAAAAAAGCCAAAAAAAAAAAAAGAAAAATTTTTAAAAAATCCCAACATTTTTTTGGGGGAAAATAATTATTAAGCGTATTCTGTCTTGTGCTCTTAATCATGATTTACTTTCACTGATTGAGGAGCCAGAGGACCAAGACCTTGATGTCTGAAAAAAAAAAAGGGGGGGGACGGGACATCCTATCTGAATAAAAATATTATCTCCATGCATAGCTAAATAAAGGGGAAAAAAGGGGGAAAAAAGATAAGTGGGTAGTGCATCATACTATACTACTTTATCATACCTCCCAACTTTTGAAGTTCTTCAATCGGGACGATGCTCCTGCGCGCCGGAGGCGCGTTGAAATTTTCGGGGGTGTGGACTAATACAGGGGCGTGGCCTATACTCGCGGCTCTTCCGCGAGGCCACGCCCCCATTTTGCCGCTATGGGGGCATGACCCAGAGGCTCTGTGAGCCTCTAGCCATGCCCCCAGTCCCCTGGCTGCGGGAATAGACGCTGTGCGCATGCGCACAGCGTTTATTCCCCGCTGCTTAGCAGCTGACAGGGGGGACTCCCAACAGCCCCCCCACACCGTGGGACACTGCCGCCCGCGGGTGGGACATCGGGACAGGCCCTGACAATCAGGACTGTCCCGATAAAATCGGGACTGTTGGGAGGTATGCTTTATGAATATAATCAGAGGGTTATTTTTGTTTAGGCCTCGTGGGGCCAAAGTTCCCAATTGATGAATCCAACGACTTTCCTACTTTCTTAGAAGTAGCCCCCGATCACCTCCTCGGGGTGGGGGAGGTATCCAGTCGATCAGGCGACATCTGAGGCTTGAGATCTGGTGACTGGCTGCTAGGAAATGGCGCGGTATCAGTAATTCTGCCTTGCCTGTCTCTGTTGCTGCCCGGACCAAGTTACGGTGGTTGGCCATGCGTTCCCGGAATTTTCTGGTGTCATGCCAACGTAAGCTAGGCCGCATGGGCAATTTAATAGTAAAATGACGTGATCCATCTGGCAGTGAAGGCGGAATTTGTTTTTAGATCTGTGTATGAGCAGAAACCACACTGCAAATGTGCAGATATGAAGCTGTTATGATTGCAGCATGGTTGACATCTTGTTAGTGTTTGGGGGTGACGACAGGGTGCATTCCTGAAAATAGGTACAGGTTGGACCTGTTTTATGGGTGTGCTGAAGTCAGTGGCTGCATCCTGAGATGCAGCGTCATTGGCTTCATCAGCGTGATGTCACAAAACATCCTAAGTATGTTTCACCAGACATCCTTAGTATGGCTCTGGCAGCATGATTTCACTAGACATTCTTAGTATGACTCTGGAAGCATGATTTCACCAGAAATCCTTATTATGGCTGTGACAGCATGATTTCACCAGACATCCTTAGTATGGCTGTGACAGCGTGATTTCACCAGACATCATTAGTATGGTTCTGGCAGCGTGATTTCACCAGACATCCTTAGCATGGCTCTGGCAGCGTGATTTCACCAGACATCCTTAGTATGGCTCTGGCAACGTGATTTAACCAGACATCCTTAGTATGGCTGTGACAGCGTGAGTTCACCAGACATCCTTAGTATGGCTCTGGTAGAGTTATTTCACCAGACATCCTTAGTATGGCTGTGGCAGCGTGATTTCACCAGACATCCTTAGTATGGCTCTGGCAGCGTGATTTCACTAGACATCCTTAGTATGGCTCTGGCAGCTTGATTTCACCAGACATCCTTAGTATGGCTCTGGCAGCGTGATTTCACCAGACATCCTTAGTATGGCTCTGGCAGCGTGATTTCACCAGACATCCTTAGTATGGCTCTGGCAGCGTGATTTCACCAGACATCCTTAGTATGGCTGTGACAGCGTGATTTCACCAGACATCCTTAGTATGGCTCTGGCAGCATGATTTCACTAGACATTCTTAGTATGACTCTGGAAGCATGATTTCACCAGACATCCTTAGTAGGATCCGATATGATTTCCCGGCGGTCGGGTTCCCGGCGGTCGGAATCCCGACACTGGAATCCCGACTGCCGAAATCCCGACAAGGGGGGGACATGGATCGCCCCCCCTTGCGGGCTCGCTGCGCTCGCCACGCAGCGGGCCCGGTGCCTCGCTACGCTCGGCACGCTATTTTATTCTCCCTCTATGGGTGTCGTGGACACCCACGGAGGGAGAAAGTTTCGGGATTTCGGCGGTCGGGATTCCAGTGTCGGGATTCCGACCGCCGGGATCCCGACCGCCGGGAAATTAACCGCATCCCCCTTAGTATG
Source organism: Crinia signifera (assembly GCF_055691185.1). Taxonomy (NCBI): domain Eukaryota; kingdom Metazoa; phylum Chordata; class Amphibia; order Anura; family Myobatrachidae; genus Crinia; species Crinia signifera. The sequence continues at coordinate 84,563,199 of NC_139217.1, forward strand.
GCTGTGACAGCATGATTGCACCAGACATCCTTAGTATGGCTGTGACAGCGTGATTTCACCAGACATCATTAGCATGGCTCTGGCAGCATGATTTCACCAGACATCCTTAGTATGGCTCTTGCAGCGTGATTTAACCAGACATCCTTAGTATGGCTGTGACAGCGTGAGTTCACCAGACATCCTTAGTATGGCTCTGGCAGAGTTATTTCACCAGACATCCTTAGTATGGCTGTGGCAGCGTGATTTCACCAGACATCTTTAGTATGGCTCTGGCAGCGTGATTTCACCAGACATCCTTAGCATGGCTCTGGCAGCGTGATTTTACCAGACATCCTTAGTATGGCTCTGGCAGCGTGATTTCACCAGACATTTTTAGTATGGCTCTGGCAGCGTGATTTCACCAGATATCCTTAGTATGACTCTGGAAGCGTGATTTCACCAGACATCCTTAGTATGACTCTGGAAGCGTGATTTCACCAGACATCCTTAGTATGACTCTGGAAGCGTGATTTCACCAGACATCCTTAGTATGGCTCTGGCAGCGTGATTTCACCAGACATTCTTAGCATGGCTCTGGCAGCGTGATTTCACCAGACATCCTTAGGATGGCTCTGGCAGCATGATTTCACCAGACATCCTTAGTATGGCTCCGGCAGCATGATTTCACCAGAAATTCTTAGTATGGCTGTGACATCTTGATTTCACAGGACAACCTTAGTAATCTAAGAGTTATCTAGATGTCCTATAGTCACATAGTTGATCTGATACTGTGTCTTCTGACACAGTGCGTTCAGAGAAGCCATCAGTGGGCATCTTTTAACTCAAGATGCCTCCTTGGGCTTGTGCATATTTTAGCACAACTGCTGAGTAAAATACGCAGAAGCAGCAGCATTGCAATTAGCGCAGACCACTGAATCAGCCCTATAGGCCATAAAATGGGCATAATGCTTTTTATGATTTAGACGTTTCAGTTTCGTTGCTGATATTGATCATAACCAAACAAGAGCTAACTTTGGGTCACAGGGTTGAATACGATCACCATCAAAATACCATTCAAGGCAGAATTGTATGAAGCAGATGCTTAGAGAATGCAGCTTTATGTTGTCTCATGAAGCATGGCTTACACAGCAGTCATCCAACTGGTATTATTTCTGACCATTGTTCATGTCATTTCTCTTGGCTAATAAAGCACGGTTAGCAGTGCCTCTCCAAGCTATGGAATAGTTGCTGGAAGGTGTTGCCTACAAATGGTGTACTGATGCATATTGCACTTATTTACCATCTGATTTCCACTGACAGGCTGGTGGCATGAAGGCTGGAACTTTCGACCTTTATCCGTCTCACTCCAATGATCTTTATGGGAAGCCAGTTACTAAGAGTGCAGTGAAAGGAGGAAAGATATTCCAGCCTCCAGCAGGGTCCAAGTCTTACCCCATAAAAAGTGTTACCGCAGCACATGTTATAAGGTAAGTTCATATGTCTAACACTGCTGTACTTTCTGACCGATGGAAAAAACCTGTGCAGTTATCATCGGTATATTGATATAATTCAGCTAGATAATAATGATAGACTTATAATTTAAAGAGTTGTCACGTTGGGGATCTTTTGCTGGGTCTTTGCACTCGGATCACAGATACTGGCAGTAGGCAGCCACATGCAGAATTAGCATTTATACACATCGCTGCTGCACCCAAGGATGCAGCTGTTTTGTGTTCTGCATACATCTCTGAATCAGGTCTGATATCAACACATTCAAAATGTCTCTGTCAGACCCAGAAGACACCGCTGCAGCAGCCAGACCCAATATACCAGGTATATCAGCAGTAAGGAGGTTTTGGCAACATTCTTATACTTGCAGCATGGTCAATGTTGACATACCAAGGATGTAGACATTACAATCCTATCGACATTCTCATGCCGACATTATGGTGTGTATTTACCACTAGGGCAAGTACCAGATGCTGTTCTGGGTTGGATTTAAATAGAGCAGCAGTTTTTATTAAAGGGATAGTCAGTCCCTTAATGCAAAGAAATAGAAAGAAAAGAAAAACTGTGCTCTGAGGAAGAGATTCACACATAGCGTGCATAATTTGAAAACAAATTGAATCACTACTAAACTAGACATACTAAAAATTAAAATCCAGACTCTCCCTTATTGCTGCCTTCTCGATGCCTGCTGCTGTCAATCAAAATATGGGCCCTTATTCTGGTTGGTGCGGTCGAGCCGCATATGCGGCTCCGACCGCACCAGACGAATCCCCGCCCACCATACGGTTCGCCACGGCCGTCCGTACACGGACGGCTGGCGAACCGCACGAAAATGGTGGAGGCGTACGCCTCCACTATGCTGGGAGCTGCCCCCTGCATTCGATGGTCGACGACCATCGAAGGCAGGACCGCACGCCGCGGCAGCTCCCGCAAGCTGAGACCACACGGACAATCGTCCGTGTGGTAGCTTGTATGGGGGCTGAAAGCTGACATCCGGCGACGTCAGCTTTCCGCCCCCATGAGTGGCGTCATGCCCTCATTACCATGCGTACGCCCCGCGTTTGCATGGGAACGCCCATGAAACGCGGGGCGTACACATAGGGAAATGAGGGGATGAAGCCCCTCACGCCCCTATACGCCCCCTTTGCGGCGTCTAAATTTTTAACACGGAGAATTCCCCTGCACATGCGCAGAGTGACCTCTGCGCATGTGCAGAGAGAAAACATCGGCGGTACGGCCGCACGCGGGCCGTACCGAGCCGATTAGAATAAGGGCCATGACAACCCGAACATGCGCAGTGCGGATGCTGTGCTTGTCCAGAAGTGCGAAAATCCTCTGTATGTAGATTTTCACTCTTCTGCACCTATTGCTGAATATGGGCAGAATGATGTTACTGTGAAATGCCATGCAACTGGCACAGGTGTATCAGCCCAAAAATCAGTTGTTATACATGAGTGACAAAAGTGGGGAGTTCATGTTTATGACTAAAAGTGAATATCTTCATTGCAAAATTGCTGAATGATGTTGCTATAACTCAAAAACAAAGCGGCAGATCAGAGGTTGACACAATGCGGCAGTTATTCCAACTGTTCAGGCTTTTGTGATCTGCTTGCTGTTTCTGAAGCGCAGCATCTTATAATTCGCTGCTGAGGCCCTTAAAAGCTGCTTGCAAAGACACAGCCACTGGTTTTACTTCCAGAACCCTCCCTGTAAAAGCCCAGAAGTACCAGCACAATGTCAGTCATGCTGCAGCTTTTGGAGCACTGCAACTGTTGTCCCTGGACCATATCTGCACTGTAAACCATTAAACATTGGTGAGTCACATGCAGCATCAGGCTTAAGGTCCCATACACTATGCGATTTGGGCCCAATTTCACATGATTCGGATAGATCGGGCCGTGAAATCAGCCCAAATCGCATATGCACACATCCCGTCTGCCTGGAGGCGGGCAGGGGGCGCAGAGAGACAGTGGGTGGTGAACGCAGCGAGGGGACCAGAGAGACGGGTATTGGAAGCACTGTCACATAGAAGGCGGAGGGAGCCAAGTAGCGTAGGGGAAGCCGGACAGCGGGCGCACATAGAAAAAAAACACATACAAATGAATGGGCAGCCAGTGATTGGTGCGCCCGCTACCCGGCTTCCCCTATGCTACCTGGCTCTCTGGTCCCCTCACCACCCACTGTCTCTCACGGCTCCCTCCACCTGCAGCCCCTCCTGGAACTACATTCGATTTATCACATGCAAAACTTGGCGCATCAAGTGCCAAATCGTGTGTGGCCCCCCGGAGTGCGGTCAGGATGATTAGGTCTGACTTGTCCTTCAGACATGTCGGCCTAATGTATAGGGGCCTTTACAGATGTAGACTACTTTTCAGAGAGGCTGGTTTTGGTAAGTCTGAGAGGCTCTGCAAATACCTCTCCTACCAAAATGCTCATTTGAACTGTAAATAGAAATTATATTGCTACATGACTGATACCTATGTTTATATTTATACCTATATATTGATTATTTTCTTTGTAGGTCCGTTAACCCCATGAACTACAAGACTGTAAATCTAATGTCATAGTAAATGCCGTGGTGAGCAGTAACTTACAGCCAATAAACAAGTGTCAACACAAAGACAATCCAGTTTCTCTTACAATTTATATTTTTCTAAATAAAGTTTTATGGCGGTATGACATTGACAAACCTTCTTCGAAGCAACGTGATTATTTCTGTTTGGTTCTTGTTTTGTACTTTAATCACCATGGTTATTGAGGAACTTGTAAAAACCTATGGATGTGTCAGACTTCGATCCCCCAGAGAGCCCGCACAAGCTGCCTGTAAAGTGTTCAATGTTTGCTTTTCTTGCACTTCATTATTACATTCATTGATACTATAGGTGTACCAATATTGCATTTGTCAGGGAAAAAAACAATGGGTACTTGTGTATTATCACGGCGCCCATTACGTAGTTTACATAGTGGTGTTTTGAGAATACCAATACACCACTATGCTGGCTACGTAAACTATGTAACTTGTCCTGGAGCTGTGATAATACACAATGCTTCATATCCCCACTATCCACGTCATACCCCCAGTATCCACGTGGGCGCGGTTAATTTTATAAAGTGTGGCGAGCGCAGCGAGCCCCGAGATGGAACGCGGATACGCATCCCCTCGTGGGGCTCGCTGCGCTCGCAACACATTTTGTAAAATGAACTCCACACCTACGTGGATACTTGGGGTATGAAGAGGATAGTGGGGATATGACGTTGTCTTTGTGTGTGTTGTGCTTTATACTTACCCTCCTCCGGACCGGCCACTGCGTCCATCACGATCCCAAGAACCACCGATGCACGCTCACTCCCCGGTGACAGCGTTCAGTCCCCCTCCTCCGGCAGTCACTCCTCGGCAGCACTACCCTGATTAACGAACATTGACCATTACGTACATTGCTGGAGCCGGGGAGTGACTGCCGGAGGAGGGGGACTGAACGCTGCCGCCGGGGAGTGACCATGCATTGGTGGAGTCAGCGGGGATCGTGATGTACGCGGTGGCCAGCCCGGAGGAGGGTAAGTATAAAGCACAACACACACATCACAGCGCCGGCTACACTTACAACGTAGCTTAGGCTACGTTGAAAACGTAGCATAGCCAGTCGCCGTGATAATACAGTACCAAACAATGTTAATTTGTGGGTGTACAGAGGTCAACACAGCTGTGGCAATGTTTAAATCACAAAATGCATGTGTCTCAATGATCACCACCAGTGGACACAGAACAAATTTGGGTGTTCCGGGTAGGGATCAGGGGCTGGCTAGTCAGACAAGGGAGTGTTGCTACTAACAACTGCAGCCTTTTCCGTAGTTGTGCTGATTTTGGTGGCTATGCTCAGACGGACGTTCTGGGGGAAATTTAATAGGATGAGAGATTCAGAAAGTGAGAGATTTGGTAAGAAATCTCCAGGTTTTTTATTTTGAAGTGTAAATTATTGCTGCTATAAAGAAAAAACTAGAGACTTTCTGAATCCTATTAAATTTCACCCCCTGTGCCTATATAAAGCTAGTTCTATACAGGATTGGAGTGGCCCACAGGGAAACCACCGGTGGGCACCACTGCTTGGGGGCCCACCTCCTCTCGGGATCAGGTTCCAGACTGCATTTAAATGAAACATTATACATGTTACATTATATTGCACAAAACTATGGGGTGTATTCTCTACAGGACATTGCTGTTATTAATCTGGTGCATTATTATTATTGCATGCAATAGCAGTATTTATATTTATTATATATATTTATTTATTAAGAGGCCCATACCATGCATCCTCATGGTGCACCCTATGGTGGCTAGCCACACCCTCTCTGCAGACTGGCATCACCCTAAACATGGGCCCCTACAACTGCATTTCCCCTGTGGGCCCTGTATGCTCGAGTTCTCCTCTGGTTCTATATTTGATAATGCACAAAGTGTTGGATTAGCGCTGCGGCAAGTGGGTGTTTCTGTACATATTCCTTTGGCTATGGCAATAGCATAAAGGCACAGTCATGCTGCTCGCATCTGCATTAGGATCCTCCTTTATTTTAGAACACTTACAAATGTGCTGTTTTGTGTGCTAGAACTGATCACTTAAACACATTAATGGTTATATTCACTAGTAACCAGCCTGTCAAACTATGGAACATCATAACGGTAATGTCAGCTGTGCACACCGGAACAGAGCAACACTTGAATTGCTCTGTTGGGCGCCATCTAATGGCTGGCATATAAAACATTTGATGGCAATGGTTCTATGTGAAAGATCCAAATAACAAGATTTTAGATGTTTTTTATCAATACAGGTAATTATAATAAACACTTGAGGATTTTTGCACATCTCTAATAAACATGGATCCAAATCTATGGTTGCCTGTGACTGTAGGAATTATGGGCGTCATTCAGAGATGGACACAGTGCAGCTCCTGTGTCTTTGGATTCCCCGCCCTCAAACAGTGACAGATTCTGGATTACGGGATTCTATGCGACAATGCAGGACCAGTTCCGCACATACACGAGACAAGTTCTGTGCATGCGCAAGTACCCACTTATCAATAATGTACGCAAAACCGCAATTAGGGGAACAATAGCAGCTTCTTGCATGTGATTATATTTGGACCAATAAATGACAAAGTTTTTTTTATTTTATTTTGTATTTGACTTTGCATTTGATTTTATGGATGATTTTGAAATGGATGTCCTAACTAAAATCAAAATCACTAGTCAAACTCAAAATCAAACAACATCATATTTGATTTTGAAATCACTGCAAGATCTAGGCCCTTATTCTGATCTGTGCGGAAATTCCCGCATTCTTACGGAGCGGTCCGCACGCCACGGTGTTTTTCCGCATGCGGCCATCGTCCGTAGAAACGCCCACGTGTCCTCCGCATTCGGACGGACTCACTCTTTAAGAACAGGGCGTGTTTACGGACGACATACAAATCATGCGTGTGCGGGAGAAACACTCCGATTCGGCACGGTATTACAGAGTATTACAGAGTATGCTCGGGAATACCGCATCCGAACGGGAGCCAAGCGGTGCTACCGCACGTAAGCGGAGGATTTCCGCCAAACAACCCACTATGAAGTATCTTCTGCAATACATCACATGACCCACTTATTCAATTACCTATCCTCATAAACTTGACTGTGACATGAATATAAATAAATGTGTTTACTTTACCCAAAATGTGTGGTTTCATGAGTACATGTCAAATACACATGTGTATTGCTAGTATTAATATTCTGTCATGTCCATTGTTAGCAGTTTGAAAGTGTCTGACAAGTACAGCATATGTGGGTGTTTAGTACGGGTTCCTTGAAGCAGCAATGGTTTCAATTAAAGCACTGACAAGCGTCCTATTAGTGAGTAATGAGTAAAGGAGTAGATTCTATTGGGTTCAGGTGTTAATGGTTGTAGTCATTAGGCGTACGTTCGCCTACCGCATGAACGAGTGGTGTCCGCAAAGCAATAGTACACTTGTGGACACCGCACATTTCTGCCCTTTTTTCATCGCGTGCATTCGGAGTGGTTTCCGAATGTACGCCCCCCAACATAAGTGTACTCCCCCGTGTCCGCCCATGTTTCCGCCCCGTTTTGCCCACTTTGAAACTACGCCCATGTGTCATTCCGCATGACGCCCATAATACGCCCCTATTTCCCGACTGATAGCGGTGAACAGTTTTGGACGGGATTTGGCCGAACTGGTACCGAGTCAAGGCGTGGCACATGCGCGTAGCGTTCTCCACGCATGCGCAGACGTCATAAAGACGCGATCCGTAAGTACGCGGTAAAGTCCGCATCAATCAGAATAAGGGCCCATATCTTAATAATTGTGGGAGTTGATTAGTAAAAAAAAAAAATGTTGATTCAATTTCAGGTGATTTTAATCAAACTTAAAATCTAATACAAAACTGAACTTCTGAAATATTTCCCTAAAACTCATGTACAGATGGAGCACCTCTGATCCCTGGCCTGGGATCGCCAGCATGTCTCCGCTGGCGATCGCCTTCGCAGAGGTGCTCCATCTGACTGGGACGCGCGTGCGTCTCACACGCACGCGTCCCAGTTTCAGGACGGCACCGCTGCGGGTCCCTGCCCGACTCCACTTCAGGGAGACGGGCAGGGAGAGGGGGGACAGCGGGTGGCGAGGGGCACCGGGGGAGGCGGTGGGCGGGGCTCCACCTGTAAATGATATCTGTTTTGCAGAGGGACTTTGGATGTTTTCACACTGCACATGTATTCAAGTATGGGTGATTTAGAGTTATTTATTTATTAACAGTTTCTTATATAGCACATATTCCGCAGCGCTTTACAGAGAATATTTGAACATTCACATCAGTTCCTGCCCCAGTGGAGCTTACAATCTATATTCCCTACCACATGTACACGCACACACAGACATTCTAGGGTTAATTTTTTTAGGAGCCAAATAACCTACCAGTATATTTCTGGATAGTGGGAGGAAACCGGAGTACCCAGAGGAAACCCACGCAAGTATGGGGAGAATATACAAGAGTTGCATCTGAAGGGGCATAACTGGGTGGTAATGGGACTTAGTACTTAGTGAGGGTGTGTTTGGTGTTTAGACGGCTATGCTGAGTTGTGTATATGCATATTGTATCACTGAGTACTGTGACTCGGACTTCGGTGTCGCTAATGGTGCATGTGGTAGGTTTACTATGTTTACTGGCTACTTATTTTGGAACGGTACACTGTACATTCACCACTGCCTGTGTCACTATACAAATGGTGCACCCTAAGTACAATATTAATGAGTAGTGCCTGCATAATAATAATATTAATGGATAGAGCTCCTCTAGTAATAGATTAATAAATAGCTGTAATAATGCCCTAGTTGATGTTACGTTCAATTTATTTCTTAGGCTCTGAATTTTGGTTCCATTTTTTTGTCCCTAATATTTTTTGCAGTGTAGTAGTAGCATTGCTTACCTACAATCTTGTTTTATTCACCTGACATACGGCCTGATTCAGTGTTGTTCGCTAAGCGGATGTTCCACAGAACTAAGCGATTATCAGCAGATGGTTCTATGCATCAAGGTGCTGCTGCTGTGAAAGCAATGAGGATTCCATTGCAAAAGTGATTGACAGGAAGTGGCCATTTGGGGGTGTTACCATGGTGTTCGTGAGAAGTAGGGATGGCCATCGACCATCGATGATTTGAAATCATTGATGGTTTATTTCTGATGTTAAATACTTTTGCCATCGATGTGGTAGAACCAGATGGTTTCCCTACATCGATGGCAAAGGAGAACCGATGTTTCCTTGTTTTGTTTTTTTTTAAGGTGCCGGGACACGGAGCATAACTCTGCCCCCGACATCAGAAGTCCCACCCCCAAGTTCTGATTGGCCCACGGGCCAGTCAGTCAAATATAATGGATGACCATCGATAGCTAAAACTATCGATGGTTATATATCAGATAAATGGCAACCATTGATGGCCATGCCTAGTGGGGAGTGGTTGAACACTCATTTCATGGTCATGTTCATTTTTAGCGTGTGCATTTGATGTGAGCTGTGATCTCTAACGTACAAAAAATGGCACTTGCGTGACTACTGCCGGATCTCATCTGCCTAGCTTTAAGGATACTGTTAAGCCTGTTGTACCTTTTTCTTGTGTATAGGCTGTGTGTGTATACGTGATCGCGAATGAGTTGTGTTGGCTTCAGTGGGTGTCTGTTTTTTTTACTATCTGGGCAGCAGATTTACTCGCTGATATCAGTGGTTATATTCTGGATAAAATCGCATCTGTAGCTGCATTAGCATATATCTGAATAAGGCCAATAAGCCACTGTTTTAGAACAGCAACAAAAATAAAACATTGAACCAACATGGACCACTTCCAATGTGTAATTAGTTATTGCTCAGTGAGCCCATCTACTTAACAGATGGACAGCCAATAACAAGTGGTGTCTCATTTGTCAAGCGTTATGCAATGGCAGTGATCTTCTGGGATGAGTAAACATACTCATCCCAAAAATATTGTTTTTATGTACCTTTCTGTTAGTTTTTAAAAGAGATTAAAAAAAAAAATAAAAAAAATTAATAGGGGGGGCGTGGCTTAGCCAGCAAACTGGTCGGACGCAGCTTCCCGGAGCTCCTGCCCGACAGCCTTCCCTGCAGCCTTTCCCCTCTGCTATCTACCCCCCGCTGCCCACTACTCCCTTCCTGAGCAGCCGGACATACAGCGGGGAGCAGTCGGGGACCGTGGCTGCCTCCCTGACGCCTGCCGCGTACCCCGACCGCCGGGGCCTACTCCGCTGCCGGAGCCGCGGCCTCGATTTGCGGCCGGCGGAGCAGTTCGCGGCATCTCCCGCCCACACCGCCGACCCCTGACGGCTGCCTGGACCCCATCCACCCTCTCCGGGTCCCTGCCGAGCTGCGGACGGCCACCCGCAGAGCAGCAGGCCTCTCTGTGGCGCTGGTTGGTTCGCGGCCTATCCATAAGGCCGAAGCCGCGGCCTAAATTTATAAAGGCATCCAGGATTGATCTGTGGCTGGCGCGGAGGACCGTGACTGGCCCAGAAAAGAGTGGGCTGTCCTCCAAAAGCAGCCCTGCAGCCCTACAGCCCTCCCCACCCCACAAGCCTTCCATCAAGTGGGCAGCAGCAGCAGCAGCAGCTGGAAAAAGATCAGCTAAGACCCATCTTGGATGACAAAGCAGCATGAAGGGAGACAGGTATGCTTGCTGAGCCTGCATAGAGTACCCTCTGTCCTATACCTATACTGGGGCTCTGGGAACCTGCTCCCGTCACTATGATGTTTGATTCATAATTGAGTCAACCCTGCTTCCCCACCACCTAAGCTGATACACTCCAGCCTTCTCCTTCTAAATCCTAGCCCGCCTATACATCGGGGCACGCCGTCAGCCGGATGCCGCCTAAACGTCTCAAACCCCCTAAAGGAGTACCTCCAGTGAGCCTGTTTAAAACTACCTCTAAGTCTCCCAACATGGCCGGGCGCCCTGCCCCCCCCCCACCCCGCCTCAACCTAGTATCCCTACTCAAGCACTGTCCACTCCTGAAACTTCTAACGATGCATCCCTAGACGAGCCTATCACGGTTCGAAAGATGTTGCAACTATTGGGAGATTTCAAGAAGGACATAACGGCTGATCTAACAACGTCTATCCGCGAGCTAAAGCACGACGTGCACGACTTGGGAGAGCGTACGGATCACCTTGAGGGGAAGATGGGAGAGGTAGTGGCTTCCCACAACGCACTGATATCAGCCCATGATGCGACACAAGCTGAGTTATCTATGCTCCGAGATAAACTGGCAGATTTTGAAGACAGGGATAGACGTAATAACCTGAAGATCCGGGGGATCCCGGAATCTACCCGCCCATCTGAGCTGGAGAACTTTGCCAAAAACCTGTTCAAAAAATTGCTTCCAGATCTCCCAATCCCACAACTCCTCATCGATCGAATCCATCGACTGCCGAAACCTCGCAACGCCCCAGAAGGCTCCCCGAGAGACACCATCTTGAGACTCCATTACTACCAAACCAAAGAACTTCTCCTTAGAGCCTCACGAGACCTAGAGCTACAATCTTCGATACTGGATCCCCTGCAGCTTTACGGTGATCTCTCTTCGGCCACTCTACAAAAACGGAAATCCTTCTCGAACCTCACCTCAGCTTTACGCCAAGCCTCCATCCCGTACAGATGGGGCTTCCCTTTCAAGCTGATAATATCCAGGGATGACTCAACAGTCGTGATTCGCTCCCAAGATGAAGGTCTAAAGTTATTGGACTTATGGCAAATCCCTTACTCTGCTGGACCCCCAACAACCACTCCGCTATTGAGACAAGATTGGTCCATATCCTCTAACAAGTGATACCTGGACTTTATACTGGCCTCCTGGGTATTACGGCGGACCACAGGACTCACGTCTGCTCTCTCTTGCCTTTGCCCAGCTGCAGACACTCCTTCTCTGAGATGAGCCTGGTCTACGTAACTATATTGTTTCATATCACTAATTAATGTTTGCCTATTGGTCTTGTTTATTTTTCAGGTATTATCTCCCCCCTTAAATAGATACTACTGAGTTATTTTAGGAACCTATGTCTCAATTGATAGAGCCATGATTCACCCTATTACTATTGTACATTCAATGTGAGTGTATTTACGTTAAAACCTTGTTGTTGTTTTTTTTTTCTCACCTAACCATGTTCCCGGTGGTGGGGAACTTGATGTTACTACCCCCAAAATTTTCGCCACACTATTTTGTGGCCTGTGCGACTCTCACTGTAGAGTCGTTTTGGTTTGTTTAAATTTTTTCCCCCTTACATTTTTGTTTTCCTTTGATTCCCCTCGCTGTCCCCTTTTTTCACAGGGTATGCTTTATTTAATTGCTTACATTCTGTTAATGTTAGGACCTATTTACACTATCTCGCCCCTACCACATAACTATGCCGCAGTTTATGTCTATTAATGCCAAAGGGTTGAACTCTCCCCAGAAACGAAAGACTGCCCTCCGCTATTTCCACTCCCATAGAATAGACATCGCTGCTATCCAAGAAACCCACTTTGCCTCCTCTGCCCCTCCGTCCTTCTCTGACCATCACTACCCAACAGGTTTCTTTGCTAATGGCCCTACTAAAAAAGGAGGTGTTGCCATTCTTATAAACCGTCACTGTGATTTTACACTGTCGTCCCAAGCTCTTGATCCGTTAGGCAGGTATGTCGTTCTGACTGGTGTCCTAGAGGGCAAGCTAATCACATTAGCCTCCGTATATGCCCCCAACACAGGCCAACTACGCTTTCTTAGAAAATTCCTCCACGTTGTTCAAAAAATATCTGTTGGCCAGGTAATAATCCTTGGTGACTTCAACTTAGTTTTAGATCCCAAAATGGATAGGTCTGACTCTGCTGGTATAGCTCCCCCCCCCATCCGCCCTACATATCTCCAAGGCTTTTGGGCTTCTTATGTTAGAATTTGGTATGTACGATACCTGGAGAGCCAGGCACCCCACAACGAGAGACTACACCTTCCATTTCCGTGTTCACCACTCCTATTCTAGAATAGACTTCATGTTTCTTGATAAATGGTCCTTACAACAAGTTCGTAAAATCAACATCCTTCCTATAACATGGTCAGATCACGCCCCTCTAGTCGCTACATGGGATCTTACCCATACTATTCAAGCCCCTAGACCTTGGAGATTTAACAATTTCTTACTATCCTCAGTAGAAACCACTCAAGCCATCCAATCCTCCCTACGTGACTTCCTCCAAAATAACAGACCTGAAGATACATCCCCCATCAATTTCTGGTGCGCCCTTAAGGCGGTAATCCGCGGTACAATCATTCAGATAGCCTCCAGACTTAAACGACAAGAACTAGAAACACAAAAATCCCTAGAGGCTAGAATTCTCCTACTGGAGACTAAACACAAAGCTGACCCCAATAACTCCTCCCTTTTCCAAGAAATACTAAAACTTAGAGCAGAATTAGAAACCTATACTCTGCGCAAAGTCAATGCAAATATCGCTAGAATGAACCAAAAATTTTATGTAGAGGGTAATAGGGCGTCCCGACTCCTGGCTAGAAAACTGAAAGGCAAAGAAATACGAGCTTCCACGAAAGCCCTTTATAATGACACCGGCGCCAAACTTACTAACCCGTTGGACATCTCCAACGCCTTTGCGGACTACTATGCGCGTCTCTATAATTTAGCCAATGACACTTCTATCCCCCAGCCCTCCCCAGAATCAATCTCGGCCTTTCTCTCTGGAATATCCCTTCCCACCCTCTCAGCCCATTCCCTTAACTCCCTTAACAACCCCTGGTCGGAGGAAGAAATCCGTCTTGCCATTCGCTCATTAAAAAAAGATAAGGCCCCAGGACCAGATGGCTTCTCTAACAATTTCTACACTACCTTCCAATCTACCCTCATCCCAGTTCTCTCACAAGTATACGACTCAGGCGCTACATTAGGATCCTTTCCGCCAGAAATGCTCGAGGCCCGCATCGTCACCATACTAAAACCCGGTAAAGACCCAAATTACCCCCAAAACTACAGACCCATTGCCCTACTGAACACAGACATTAAAGTATACGCCAAGTTAATTGTGAACAGATTGAACCCACTGCTCCCAAATTTGGTCCACCCGGACCAAGTAGGCTTTGTCTCTGGTCGCCAAGGCCCGGACAATACCCGGAGAGCCCTAGTTATCCTAGAACACTATATAAGCTCCAGCTCATCCCTGATAGCACTCTCTTTAGATGCCGAAAAAGCCTTCGACAGAATTCATTGGGGCTACATGAAGGCAGTGCTACTCAAATATGGTTTTTCAGGACGTTTCCTACAAGCTATCCTCTCACTTTACTCATCCCCAAGCGCCCGGGTCTTTAGTAACGGCTTCTTATCCTCCCCTTTCCAAATTAGTAATGGCACCAGACAAGGCTGCCCCCTATCCCCGTTAGTGTTTGTTTTAGCAACAGAACCCCTTGCTGAGCATATACGCACCTCACCCCTCCTCTCGGGCCCAATTATAAATGGTTCCCACCATAGAATATGTCTGTTTGCTGACGACATCCTGCTCTTTCTTACGGACCCGGAGACGTCCCTCCCAGAGTTACACACCATCCTTGCGAACTACTCAAGAGCCTCCCTATATAAATTAAATACTTCCAAAACAGAAGTGCTACCGCTGAATATACCTCCTGAAACCCTGCTCACCCTTCAATCCAAATATAAGTATAGCTGGCAAACCGGTTCCCTAAGATACTTAGGTATCTCCTTATCAGCTTCCGAAGAGACTCTCCTTGAGATTAACTACGGCCCCCTTCTGAAACAAATAATAGCCTCGACTAAAGACTGGCTGTCCCATGAGATCTCCTGGCTGGGTAGGATGGCCACAGTTAAAATGACAATCCTCCCTAAAATCCTGTATCTATTTAGGTCTATACCTAGGCTCCTCCCGCCTTTCTGGCTCAATAAACTACAGGCGGCTCTTAACAAATATGTATGGAATAATGCAAAACCCAAACTTGCAAAAAAATACCTTATGATGTCTAAGGAAGTTGGGGGGCTATTATACCCTAATCTAGAACTGTATCAGCTGGCATGCTTGATAAACCAAATAAGCGATTGGTCTGGTCCCTCTAGCCTTAAACCGTGGGTGACTCTGGAATTGAGCAAGCTGAACTCCCTCTCCATGTTGGATCTAATATGGTCCCCACCTAATGCTAGACCTGTTATTGCACAGGCTGCTAGAGCTTCATTGGACACTCTTAAAGCATGGGACAAATTCTCCAGACTTATGTTGTTAAACCTGCCATCACCCAATTTGTCTTTATTAGGCCTCTCCTCTCTGATCCCCAACCTGAACCTGTCCCCATGGTACGACAAGGGCATTAAAAGGATCAGCGACCTGCACTCTGGCGATGTTCTTATGTCCTTCTCTCAACTACAAGCTTCTTTCTCCCTCCCCGCTGCTGATTTTTACAAGTTTTTGCAAGTCAGACACTGGTTGCAGTCATACCCTCTCTTGCTTGATCCCTCCAGAAGAGTGCCCCCCCATATCCTTTCACGCCTTTCATCTCCTTATCGAAAGGGAGGCATCTCCTTCTGGTACTCTCTGTTAGTAACCTCCACACAACCTGCTAAAACACAGCCACACTTAAACTGGGAAAGAGATTTAAACTTTTGCTTAGAAGCTAAAGAATGGTCTAACCTGTTCGCATCTGTCTTTAAAATGTCCAAATGTATTTCCCATGTTGAAATGTATATGAAACTATTCTACCGCATATATCTAACCCCCGCTAAGCTACACAAATTCTGGCCGGCTCAGTCTAACCTGTGCTGGCGAGGATGTGGTTCGGTGGGGGATATTATCCACATTTTTTGGTCATGCCCTCATATCCGCCATCTATGGGGCTGGGTTGAAGACCTAATTCGGAAAGTAACGGGCCTCCGTATCTCCTTGTCCCCACCAGTAGCACTTTTACATATTTTCCCAGAATGTATCCCTATACATAATAGATACCTTATCACTCATATGTTTATCGCCACCAAAACTGCGATAGCGCAATTCTGGAAACACCCTCTCCCACCCCCAGAGGACCTAATCATAACTAAGCTTACCCACAATTGCACTATGGAAACCCTATATAGCCGTTACTCCCCCCCCTATTCCTCAATCCTTCCGAAATGGTCTGATTGGCAGGAGTTCCTATCTGCGAACCCACAAAACTCACCCCCCGGGTAGATAGGCTCCTCGCACTGCTTACCCTTTTGGTGTTTTGCCTTACCACTCTGTTTTCCATAACTGTATACATGCATCTCCTAATGTCAATTGTAAAACCCTTGTAATTTTGTTTGTGACATTGCCCTGTGAACCCCCCCTCCTATTTTTTCTTTTCCTTTCTGTACCCCCCCCCCATGTTATGTTATAAAAACCTAATAAAAATTATTGTTTAAAAAAAATAAAATAAAAATAATAATTACGTGGATGAGGTGCGTGTAAATAGCATATTTATTTTTGGAGAAGCTTAAATCTTATAAAGAGAAGTACATTCATTGGTGTATAACAGCACTTTTCTTTTGTTTGTTGCTAATATTTCCAGTGTTCAGAGCTGTTTTTTCTGTTCCAACTTGCTTCATTTTGCTGGCTGAAATCTAAAAATATAAGGTAACAATACTTCAGAAATCAACAGCATTCCACCACATAAAATCTTAAATCTATACCAGTGTTAGTAACAATAAGCAGAGAGATATCCTATCTGTGTAGTAACACATTTCTTATTACTACCCCTCGTATGTAACATGTTTCTCCCTCACCTGAGAAGTAACACATTTCTTTTTTCTATCCCGCCCATGTAAAGTGTTTCTCCCTCACCACTTGTATGGGGCATTGGGGCCTATTTAGAGACGGGGCCTATTTAGAGACGTGTGCCAGTGAGCCATCATTCAGCAAGACTGCTCAGCATCAAGACCAGTGTGATTTCTGGTGAGAACACTGGCAATCTAACTAGATTTATACAGCATGCAGTATAAATCTAGGTGGGTGATAGCGACACCTGGGGCTGCATATTGCTATCGTTATGGCCGCTACACACGGAATGATGTAGGGTCATTTTCTAAGCGATCTAGTCAAATTAGGTCAGATCGCTTAGAAAATGAAACAAAGTCTTTACAGTGTAGGCCCATAACACATTTCTTATCACTATCCTTCCCATATAATATGTGGTCTTCAACTGGAGATTATCAGAAAGAATAGGTAAAAATTACGTGGGAGAGTGCGTACAAACTTGCTGGTATTAGATGTCTTGTGGGATCTACAATGGCTAATAATCTGAAAGCTCTAATGGAAAAGTGCCCATAAGAGACTCAGGGGCTTGATGGGCAGTTGCCCAGGGGCCCAAAGACTCTAGGGGCCCACGAATGATCCAGGGGTTAAGGCTTTTCTACGCTGCTGGCTGCCCCACCTCCGCCTGCCCAGTACAGGCAACTGAGCTACATACACAAAATCAGGAGAAGGTCTGTTCTGAATCTGTCCGCGTTTTCCGTCGGGGGTTGTCGGCTGTTGCCCTGTTCTGCTCACATGCTGTCCAGTCTGCAAGCAGTTCAGGGACGGACACAGAGGGATGCGGCTGCCGCTGAGCAGCTTTGGGCGCTGGGGCACCCTCCGGTCGGCCTGTCCCCGCTCGTCCTGCTTGTGACTAACACTAACGATGTAACGATGTTCGGGAGTGCACATCCTTAATAATATTGAGTGTACACACTAGACTCTTTTTTTTTTTTTTTTTTAAGATATCGCTCAGAAGGGCCCTGAGCAATATCTTAATTTCTTTTTTTAGTGTGTATGGGGCTTAACATTCTGTTTTTTTGTTTTTGTTTTATTTTAGATTTTTATTTTCCTGCTAAACATCCAGAACAAATGAGTCCTACAGCTGTTTGGACTTAGGGGTTTATTCTAGTTCATTCTTTCTGACAAAATCCTTCTTAGATGGACAAAACCATGTGCACTGCAGGGGGGCAGATGTAACATGTGCAGAGATAATTAGATTTGGGTGAGTTATTTTGTTTCTGTGCAGGGAAAATACTGACTGCATGATTTTACACTTCAATATAGATCTCACTTTGAAGAAAAACCCCACCCAAATCTAATTCTCTCTGCACAAGTTACATCTGCCCCACCCGCAGTGCACATGGTTTTGTCCATCTAAGAAGGATTTTGTCAGAAAGAGTGAATCAGAATAAGGCCCTTAATTTCCTTTATGTTATCAATGCTTTCATATAGCCTATTTTCATAATGTCCACTATTACTGACCTATCTTTCCGCTACAGACATGTAACATTTACTTTCCCAAGCTGTAGAAAGCGTTTCATCGTAACTATATCTTTACCTCTGCCTTTAACTGCTGGATTTCATAGCCATCTAGTTTTCTTCTCAACAGACAGTTTTCAATCAGTGCCGTTGTTAGCTTCGACTGTAGCTCTTGCTTCTCCTTAGTACACGACACTACCCTTTCCTTTGTAGACTCCAACACTTTAAAAAGATTTTCTCTCTCGATGGTAACTGATGCCAGTTCGTCTAGCTTTTTATTCAGATCTTTTTTTAAAACATCGATTTCTTTCCTCAAAAATTGTTTCTCAATGCTCAAAAAATTTCTCTCATCTTCAATAAGTTTCCTTTGGTTCAGAAGCTCTTCACATTTGGCAGCCATAAATTTCATTTCCTGGACACAGTCTTCTCCGTCCTGTTCTGCACTGGATAATTTTAGATGAAGGAACGCTCTGGATATCCTAAGTTCACTGATTTCTCTTCTGTAGTGGAAGTTTTCATCTAGTAAGAACTGTGTGTTCCTATGGAGTTGTTCTAACACCCTCGGGAAACCAAAGCTTTCATTCCTGAGTTGCTGGTCTCGGACTTCTAACTGATCTGATTTCATTAGGGAATTTCTTAGTTCTTGTACCTTCAATTTGCGTTCGCTGATAATTTCTTTAATCTTGGCAATATCTCCATCTTCCAAACTCTGCTTTTTTTCCTCAAGTTTTTCGATGTCATATTTTGCATCTTGTTCTAGGGTTGTCTCATTTCCAAGGCAGTCATCATATTCACACTCTCGATGGCTGGTGTCCCAACAAGGACCATACAGTGAGCATCTGCTAATCTCAGCCCGAGGTTTAATGAGCGATATGTCACTGTGAGATTGGAAAGACGAGTTTCTTGGATTACTCCATTGAATAGTATTAGTTGGTTTAGTCAGTGAATCTTTTGTATGGCTCTTTAGGTGACTGGCATTTGCAGATGCCCCTAGCAAACTTTCTCTTAGAGGTGAAGAAATATCTGTTATTCGTAAAGGTTTAAACTGTGTTTCTTCAGTAATGCTATCGCTTCTGTTCAACTGTCCAGACTTTATCAAATCCTCAAGCTCATCAACACTTTCAAAAGAAACAAAAGGGGATTTGGGCCATGAATTCAGGCAGCTGGTGTATTTCAGACTATTGTTAAGTTTTGCATTAGCCCTTCTAGCTGGATATTCTTTTGAATGGGGCTCAACTGAATAAATGGTACTGAGAGAATTTGACCCTGCCATTAAGGGAAACCCAAGTGTCTCAGAAGATGAATTACGGTATTTCTCAGCACACTCTGCATTTAACGAGCAATCGCCCAATTTCTCACTTTTCTTTGTATCACTGATCTTATCTGTGAAAGTGAGCGGCCTGAAACTCCTTTCCATACACTGAGGTTGGCTAATGTTATTATCCTGTAATGACATAAATAATATTCGGTAAGGTCTACAGTATAGTTAAAATGTATACTTAAGCCTCCCACACACAACTGCGACTTCTCCCCTGTAGCCTATCCCCCTTGATATATCGAATGCGATCCTTTTGCATGTTTTAAATCGCATGTTATCCCATTCCTCCCTGCCAGGAGGCTGTCCGAGTCAGAGGTCAGATGTGCAAGCAGGTCAGATCTCCGTCTCCGATGCAATGTGCACAGGCTTTGGATCGGATCAGATGTCGACACCTGCGATTTAGCCACTTTTTACCCAATTTCTTGGCCCGATCAGTCGAAATCAGGTGAAAAGTGGCTGAATCAGACAAGTGTATGGGCAACTTTAGATGCAATGCAATTTTCACTACACTATACTATAAGAAAAAACACTGGTATTAAAAGTGCATTATGAGACCAATAGAGCAATTTAAACACGATTGGTATAAGTAGGGGCAGACTAGATGGGCCAAGAGGTTATAATCTGCTGTCAAATTCTATGTTCCTACTGTATATTATAATTAAATGGATAATACCGCAATATGTGACTGGTACCCTTTAGTCACAGTCAACAGACAATAATCCCTAGAGACCACATCATTTGGAAGAGGGAACTTCCCTTTTTGAATTGTTGTTGCCCACATGTGCAGTGGCACCATAAAGGGGCTGTGGTGCATGGGTATTAATTACCCACTCATACTGTTCAAACCCTCCCATCTCTGCTCCTGGCTGAGGGTGTGCACTTTTCTATGATAAGACCATACCCCCTATATTACACAGGTCCACTCTCTGTGGCCCTACCCATGTGTGGACAGTAGTAGTGTCATTATAGAGGTCAAGGGGCACATGGTTTAACCATATATGGAAAAGTACATTTTCTATAATGCAGTGTACATTGTCTTATTCTCACAAGTGATCACCAGTCAATAAGTACAAAGCAGTCCCATCATTTGAAAAAGTGGACCCTTAAATATTGGAAGGTGGGTTAGGGGAGAACTTCCCCCATCCCTGGAGTCCATGATTTTCCAAAGTGCAAGGATTTTTTTTTACTTCTATGGTCCATCATTAGGCCTGATTCATTGTAAGTAAGTAGAATAAAAAAATCGGAAACAGCAACTGGGCCAAACCATGTGCATGTGGAGCAGATGTAACGTACAGAGAGATTTAGATTTGGCTGAAAATCTAAAATGCATTGTAAAAAGTTGTCTACCATTTATGAGCTACATGCAAAAGTAGCCAGTATTTACCCTGCACAGAAAAATATATAACCCACCCAAATCAATTCTCTCTGCATGTTAAATCTGCCTCACCTGCAGTGCAACATTGATTCGCCCAGTTGCTTAATTTACTTGCTTTACAAGCATGAATCAGGTCCATGTTTGAAGCGGGGAGCTCCACCCTTTTACTTTTCATCTGGCACTAGGCTGCGTACACACTAGTGGGTCGGGTGATAACGGGACGATTTGTCGTATTGGAACGTCAAATCGTCAACATCGCCACGCTTCGGGCTCGGTTGCTCGCTGCGCTCGCCACACTATATAAAATCAACTCCATGCCCACTTGGATAGTGGGGGTATGAACAGGGTGGGTATACAATAAAAAATGGGGTCTGGGGGGCATTTAACATTGGACCCAATGTTAAATCGGGTCTCAGGGACCATTTAACATTGGATCCTATGTAAAAATCGGGTCGATCGCATCGCATGCGATTTGGTTGCATGCGATGCGAGCGACCCGATTTTTCAGAAAAAAATCGGGTCCATCGCATCTGATTGTATGCCTTAAGTTAAGGCATACAATAAAAAATTTGGGCGCCCAGATATTACACAAGTACCGTGTGTTTTTCTGGGACAGGACAAACCTACCAGGGCAGGTTTATCCTGCTCCAAAAAAATACTCACCACAGAAGGTACACCGCTGCAGCCACTGCCTTCTGGGCCTGCTGCTTCTGGCAATGCCTGGTGTCGGCGGGGGGCAGTGGAAAGGGAGGCGCGTACAATCTCCGGGGAGGAAAGCACCGGGGTAGTGATCAGGGTCAGGCATGCCTGGGTGTTTGAGTGCTCGTGTGTTCAGGCACACAAACACATGAACGCCCGAGGGCTCCGGAGCAGCTGCAAACTTACGGAGCTGGGCAACGGGGCCTGGTGTCAGCAGGGGGCAGCCGCAGGGGTGCCCTGACGTATGATCGCTGGGGAGGTAAGAGCTAGGGGGGGGAGCATCGTGAGGGATGTGGGTACAGCAGTGATGCACAGGCATCACTGGCGCACACCGACCAATCAGTGGCATGCCCGAAAATATCTCGGGAGAGCCCGCTCCTGCAGTGCAAGTCAGCCTGATAAATATCTGGGCATACCAACGAAGAGGTTAATGAAGGACAGAATGAGATCATTCTGTCGTTCATTAATTTGTCAAGGGAAATTGTCCCGACCATTGGCATGATTGTTGGCCGTCCGGATGTATAACCAACCAGTTTTAATGAAAAGATCACTGTTGAGGCCGAGTGGTACTCATCCTACACAGTCTAAAGGTTTATGTTAAAAATGAGCCCCCCTCATTCTCTGCAGAAAAGGGATTAATCTCTTTTCTAGAACACTATTCTGTGTGGACCCAATGTTTTTCTGCCCCAAAGTGCAAGTTTGCCCCAATATATTTATATTATGCTATTGTTGACGAGTAGATTAGGATTCCTATATTATTTGACAAAGCTTCATCGCACCGTATAAAGCTCTATACACACCAGACAATATAATTTACGAGCGATATCATCAATGATTTCCCATTGAACTCCCAGCGATCCCTGCACCCCCTTCCCCACTGATTCAATTACCGGAATTTGCCGGTCTGTGGAGATGGGGAGGGGCTAAAGTGATGCAAGTAGAGGCTTTTTGCATCATTTAATTTAAGCCCCCCCCCCCTCCAGACGTGTTGCCTCTCCAGGCTTCTCCCGGAGATGCGACAATAAAATAATGCAAATATGCATTGGGTGCCCAGCGCTAAACATGTAGTCAATGAATTAATCAAGACTGAGCTGCATGTACAGACAAAAAGGGGGGGGGGAGAACACGGGATGGTTGGCGGGGGCTGTGCTATCAATGACCTGCAGGATTGGGCATTGTCAATTGCACTTACACACTAAGCGATATTACAAATGATATTGCTCAAAAGGGCAAAATTTAACGATATCTTTTGAAATATTGCTTGGTGTGTATGGGGCTAATTGTATGGTAATCCTTAATATGAAGCTGGGAATAGTTCTCCCTGTGTCTTCTCATAAATTGTATCTGTTATTTAATGAATCTTGCATATTGCACATTACATTATTACAATTTTATATGCCCCTGGAAAACTGTTTTCACTTACAGCTGGAGAAAGATCTATTTTCCTTAAAAGTGTAAACTTTTCTTCATGGTAACTTTTCTTTTCTTTCAAGTGAGGGGGAGGTAAATCCTCAGGCTCCTCCTCACTTTTAATAGAAACAAAACGATATTTGGGTTGAGAGTCACGATAGCTGGTGGACGTCAGTCTATTTTTGTTGTTCTGTACATCAGCAGTTGTAGATACACACGGTTCTGATGACTTGCATTGCTTTGATTGTTCCAGTAATGGGAATCCAGGCATTTCAGAGGCTGCAGTGTGATATGTCTCAGCATGCTCTTCCTTTGCTGGATCATCCCGCATTTCCGGACTTTTCTCTGGATCATTTATCTTATCTGTGACAGTGGGTGAGGTGTGCGTCCTGCCTATAACTTGGGTAGTGTTATTATCCTGTAATTACATATTCTGCATTAGGTGATGTAGAGTTAGCACTGTGACATTAAATAAGAATCACCTAAGAATCGTTGACATACCCTAGGTTGACATTGACAGAAGGTCGACCTAAGATTTAGGTCGACATGGACATGGTCGATTTGATTAAGGTCGACATGAGTTTTTCACCCTTTTTTTGGGTGTCCATGTTGACCTATGTTAACATGGACACCATATACAGATGGAGCGTGTCTCTTCTTTGCTCGGTGCCCGCCAGATCCCCTCCTCTGGTGAGCGCCGGCAATAGAGACTGGTACACATGTGTATCTCACATGTACACGTGTCCCAGTCTCTCGATGGTGGCGCTGCGGGTCCCTGCCCATCTCCACTTCAGGGAAATGGGCAGGGTTAGGGGGGACAGTGGGGCGGAGAGGGGCACCGGGGAGGAGGCGGTGATCCGGGACAAGGTCCGTTGCCACAGGGCGCGCGAGCGGCTTGTGCGCGTGCACCCCTGGCGGGAGCCAGCCGCTAGTGGGGGCTGGCGATAGAATCGCCAGCCCCTGCAAAGTTAAGGCCGGCTCCATCTGTAAGTGTACCCTGTCCCCTCGCCATGCTTTGGGCATTTTTTTTGCTCTCACTCAATGCCCACATGGATAGTAAAGTATGAAAAACCACCCTTACATTTAAAAAAAAACACTTTATGTTGACCATGCCCATGTCGACCTTAAGCTTGTGTTGACCTTCTGTCAATGTCAACCTAGGGTATGTCGACCATTCATAGATGCCGACCTAGTGACTGTCGACCATTAGTGGTCAGCCTAGCAACTATTGACCTAGACATTGTGGACCCAGGGGCTGGATGCCCATTAAATAATAGAATAAAATCACCACCACTAAAGTACACTATGTGATTTGGGCATGATTTCACCCGATTTGGACAAATCGCACATGTAGACATCCCACCCGACCCGATGTGCGGTCCTGTGCGCATCAGATCGGAGTCGGGAGGTCGGACGGCTGTACATGAGATTTGCTAAATCTTATGTGCAGCGTAGAGCCGGGCGGGGGATGCCGGCTACCAGAGAGCTGGGCAGAGGGAGCAGGGGGGTGGCACAGGGAACCGGGCAGGAGAAGATGCTGCCGGGCAACGGCGCAGCGCCAGTGGCGGGAGCACAGGTCTCAGCCAATCAGTGGCTGCCCATTCATTTGTAGGGTTTTTTTTTCTTTTCAAGTGCTCCCGCTGCTGGCGCTGCGCCGATACCAGGCTCCCAGCGCCGCCCCCCCATGCATCCGCCCCCCCCTGCTCCTGCTGGCGCGCTGCCCGACTCCCTGTGCTGCACCCCCTGCTCCCCTCACTCCGGCTCTCTGGTCGCGGCCCTCCCCCCACACTGCCATCCCCTGCTCCCTGGTCCCCTCCCCGGCGTTTGCCGCCTGCAGCTCCACGGGAGTTGCATGTGATAAATCACATGCGATTTATCACAGGCAAAACTTGGCACATGAAGTGCTTAATCACATGTGATCCCTCCCGGGAGCTGCCAGGACAATCAGGTCCGACTTGTCCTTAGTTAATGGTCGCGCTGCCGAGACACGGCCGGGCAGGCATATAGATTCATATGCATGTCCGGCTGTGTCTCGGCAGCAGGACCGTCCATTACCCCCAGGAAGGAATTTCATTTTTAACCCATTTGGGGTCATTTACTACTGTTCCATGACCACTGGTCTAAGTCACACCACGTTTTCCGATTGTGCTCATACGGAGTTGCAGGTGTTGCTGAAGTGTTTGCTGCACAGGTCCGTAATAGCTCACAGACAGACAGAAAATCTGCACCTGCCATAGGGTTGGTGCAGATTGTGATAATACGACCGGTGTTGGCATCTAAAGATGCACCAAGCTCAATTCACCATCTACAGGCCTTATCTTTCCACTTTTCATAGTCTGCATCTCTCTGCCTAGATCAAAGAGTTTTTGCTACATATACAAATGTCACTGAAATGTACATTATGCAACAACTGGAATAATGTGCTGTACCCTGTCGTATTTTGGTGTGCTGGTCACTTTTGCTCTGATAGGGCTATTCAGAGAATGTTCCATTATCTTGGAGGTTTCATTTAAAATATCATTAATTTCCGAATGCACCTGAAAAAAAAAACAGTCAATTTAACGCAGCTCTGTAATAAAGTATATTACATTTTCAATTAAAGACGTCCTAAAGCACTAATAAGTGGAGAAAAGACAATCATGTGTATATATATATATATATATATATATATATATATATATATATATATATATATATACTGTAGATTAGACACTGACAGCAAATAGATCAATGAGAATTTATTTCAGTACTTTGTACGTCCACCACGTGCGGCGATTATTGCAGACACCCTTCTTTGCCATTCCACCTTAAGTACGGTGATCAGCTGCGACACTGAAGAAGGTCAAGTCATCCTTGAATGCACCTGTCTCCCCGATTTGTCCCAGAGATCCTCAGTGGGGTTAAGTATTGGGCACTTAGCTGGCCGGTTCCTCCAGCTCAACGCCACCACAAGGTCACTCAGCCTTGAAACAGCCCCACAGCATATGCTACCACTTCTATGCTTTACTGCATCTACTGTATGCTCAGACTTTCTCCTGGCAATCGCCAAACCTAAACACGTCCATCTGATCGATCTGAAAAACCTGTCTGCTATAGGAGCACACCATTTCTCATGCATGGAGGTGTGAAATCGCTTTTGTCCCCATAATGTGTGTGTGTGTGTATGTATATATATATATATATAGAGAGAGAGCGTAAAAATCTAGACCCCCCATATTGCTCCTCAGAAAAACCTCCCTGTTAGTAGTTAAATTGCTAAGGATAGACAAGGAAAGATATGAGGGTGAGGGCGACTATGCATGCTAACTTACAGCACGCTAACTTACATACACACTGACTTGCAGCACGCTAACCCACCAATTGTCATCTACACCTGTCTTACTACACTGTGACCGGACCAGCTCCCACACTATCCCGGCAGCCGTTTTCCATATTGGGACTAAAAACAGCCAGTAAACCATCGGCAGGAGAGCGCAGTCTCTCTCCAAAAAAATCCCTGGACTGGCCCCATACATTTGGGACACTAAGGGAAGCATACTAGGAACGGACACTGGACAGGAAACCTTTTTGGACTGTGGGTGAATATATACCTTTATTACTGGAACTTGCTTGATACCAGCAGTACAGGTCGAGTATCCCGTATCCGAATATCCGTTATCCGAATTATTCCGAAATACGGACATTCCAGAAAGTGAAAAAATTTTTTTTTTTTGCTAAAAACTCACTGGGGACATATGTAACAGCATCACTGGGGACATAATATGTAACTGGCACTATATATGTACAAGAAAATGATTGCTTGGCCTTCAAATTCAATATCTGAGATAGTACACAAATTTTGTTTCATGTTTGAAACCTTGTTTTTTGAACAAATAAAATATGTTTGTGTGTATTTTATGTGGTAATAAAATATATTTGTGTGTATATTATGTGTTTATACAGCATAAATGCAAGATACTTCAAAATACATCATTGAAATATTAAAATATTCCGAAATACAGAATAATCCGTTATCCAAAATTCTCCTGGTCCCGAGCATTTTGGATACGGGATACTTAACCTGTACCTTTTTTTTAATTCATAGCAATCTATTATTGCTTTTTAAGCAACTAACCTCTTGGTTTTAATAAATTATATTGTCAATTTTTCACACGTGTTGCATGTTTTTAGGTGTAGCGCAGTTTAACCTTCCTTTTCTTCCCACTATAAAGTAATTTCTGAGCTAGTCTACAAGGGCAAGCATAGTCACTGCACCTTCATATGCATTTTGAAAGTGTTATTACAACACAGAGCTAAATTATGTCTTACAATCTTACCATATCAACTTCTTTGAATGTTTGCTGCTGACGTTCATTGAATGAATGCACATGTTCTTGAAATGCCTGCAAATAAATATGCACAAAAGTATCAAAAGCCACTGTCAGGAGATTGCAAACTCCTCTATAGTAAAGATTGTATAAATAAAAACAAAGATAGCGCATAAATTTGGACTTGCATCTAGGGAATAAATCCTAATATTTATGTTTTAAAATAAATGTATTGGCCGATATCCAATGAGCTGCAGTATTTTACCCCAGCTAATGGATTCACCTGGGACAATCCAATTAGCCCTGATACTCTGCATTTATCAGGGATTATGCTTCGGGCTCCTCAGGCAATAACACAGGGGATCGGGAATTTATCCTGAGTCCAATGTGTTATTGTTCAATAGTGCATCTTTGCCCATTAGAAATATTTAGATCCTTACTGAATAACACCCATAAGGCCTGATTCAACAGTGATCCTGTGTGGTGCGGCTCTGCGTATGTGCGTATTTGTGCATGTGCAGGGCTGCTGTATGAACGCCTTTGGCGACCGACTATCACAGTTGCCGAGGAATTTGTATGGGTAGGGGAGGGAGGGTGGCAGGCAGGGGATTTATGGGCGTCCCCATGAAAATGCCCCTGTTCATGCAGGCGGGCTGATGCCTGCCAGGGGCGGACGGCCGTTCGGTCACATGCAAAGGGATGTGTATGCGTACATCCCCTCACATGATACTGCGGGGATTCTGCGGCACGCACGTGTGTGTGTGGGGGGGAGTGGCATTCATCCGGGCGGTGGTAAGCTTTGCTTAAAGAAATATCTAAAAATAATAAAAACAATTTGTGAGACTAAGAAAGGTATTCAATGCTGTGGGCGAGCGGCGACAGCGAGCAGGGCTTCCTGCTCGCTGTCACCACTCACCCTGTCAGTATTCAATGCACCCCCGCCAATTCCTCCTCGCTCCATTTTTTGAGTTGGCGTATGCGGCTCCAGAAGCAGCGAGACTCGCGGCTAAATACAGCGAGTTTTCTGCAGTAGCCGCGGGTCTCGCTGTTTTTGGGAATTCTCGCCGTCCTGTGACGGCGAGGATTTCCCCAGAACGTTGAATAGGGCGAGCAGCCGGCGCGGGGGTTAAACAGCGAGGATTGCTGGTTTTCTGCAATCCTCGCTGTTTAACCCCCTTGCCGGCCGCATTGAATACCTGCCTAAGGGTTAAATTTATCAAAGCTTCTAAAAATTTAAAAAAATGTTGACCATAGAAACCAATCAGATTCCATTATGTCGCTATTGCATCCCCCCCAGTTTCCACTGGTAAGTACAAGGCTTTACACACCAGCTCACCTACTCTGGTGGCACAATAGCAGGGGGTCAACTAGCTCTAGACCAGTTAGAATGGGGCTGGAATTCCTAGGGAAATTTGACCTGCAAAAAAATAAAAAAGTGCCCCCCACCCCAACTCCAGGAAGAACCAGGACAGTGCTGATAGCAGCGCACTAACAGGGTTATTGTAGTTGGTTCGATCCCCTGTGCGTTCGCACAGGGGACCTATGTTTTGCGCATGTGCAGATGCAAGGTGCAAGTGGGCAGTTGATTTTATATAGCGTGGCAAACCCGAAGCGTGGCGAGCAGACGCGGAATACATTTTAAGTAATCCGCGTCCGCTCGCCACGCTTCGGGCTCGGTGGCACACTGCGCTCGTCACGCTATATAAAATCAACTCCATGCCCACTTGGATAGTGGGGGTATGAACATGGTGGGTATACAATAAAAAATCGGGTCTCAGGGACCATTTAACATTGAATCCAATGTAAAAATCGCGTTGATCGCATCTCATACGATTTGGTTGCATGCGATGCAATCGACCCGATTTTTCTGACCCGATCAAAAAAATCGGGCGCCCAGATAATACATAAGTACCCAATTGCACATTCATATACATTAGAAAGTTCGGTACTTGTTTCCTAGCACGGCGCCCGTCGGGTCCCATCGCATACCATAACTTAAGGTATGTGATGGGACCCGATCAGACCCGACCGACCAGATTTTTAACCTTCAAAGACGTTTCCCTCACAATTAAAAAAAATAATGGCATGCAATGCGATGCGACCGACCCGATTTTGGGTAATTGGACCCAATGTTAAATTGTACCTGATACCCGATTTTACATTGGATCCAATGTTAAATGCCCCCCAGACTCGATTTTTTATTGTATACCCACCCTAGTGGTTAATTATATGTCAAATGCCCCCCCATTGTTAACGCCATGCCACGATGAACGCCAACCCGAATTGTGGCGAGCGCAGCGAGCTGGCGAGGGGCGGCGGTACGCGTCCTCCGACCTTTTCATACCCCCACTATCCACGTCGGCGTGGAGTTAATTTTATATAGTGTGGCGAGCGCAGTGAGCCACCAAGCCTATAGCGTGGCGAGCGCAGCGAGCCCCGCAAGGGGACACGTAATACCTGTGAACTAATGCGCGTCCCCTCGTGTGGCTCGCTGCGTCTGCTGCGCTTCGGGCTCGGTGGCTCGCTGCGCTCGCCACACTATATAAAATAAACTCCACGCCGATGTGGATAGTGGGGATATGAAAAGGTCGGAGGATGCGTACCGCCGCCCCTCGCAGGCTCGCTACGCTCGCCACGCTTCGGGTTGGCGTTCATCGTGGGGTGGCGTTAACAATGGGGGGTTATTTGACATATAATTAACCATTAGAGTGGGTATACAATTAGAAATGGGGTCTGGGGGGCATTTAACATTGGTCCAATGTAAAATCGGGTCTCAGGGACCATTTAACATTGGATCCAATGAAAAAATTGGGTCAGTCGTGTCGCATCGCATGCGATTTGGTCGCATGCGATGCAACCGATTTTTCAGACCCGATGTCATACAATTAAAATCGTGGGCGCCGTGCTAGGAAACAAGTACCGAAAGTTCTATAATAAGAAAAACACATAGCTGTCTTACCATCTTAGCCTCTTTAAATGTTTGTTCAAGTTCGTTGAATGAATGCAGATACTGCTGAAAAGCCTGCACACAAATATATGCATGAAACTGGTTCAGATATTATAGCCAGTAAAACACACACACGCGCGCACGCGCGCTCACACACACACGCGCACGCGCGCTCACACACACACACTCCTGTGGCAACTTCTCCTGTGGCAACGCTGGCTTCTATTAATGTCACCATAGCAAACTGTGTTAGACATAGGTACACATCTAAACGGGTTGGGATCATTTGGCCTACAGCATGATGGTCGACAGTCATTAGATCGACACCATTAGGTCGACATGGGAAAATGTTGACATTGTTCTAGGTCGAAGGTCATTAGTTCGACAGTGTCTTGATCGACAGTCAAAAGGTCGACATGGGTTTCGCACTGTTTTTTGACCCGAATGTCAACACAGTCGACATGGACACAGTTTAAAGTGCACCGCATCCCATTGCAACGCTCTATGTGCTTGCAATGCTTCGGGCACGGTTTTATTACATATTTGACATATTTTATTCTCCCACCACACCCTAGTGGTCGGCACATGTTGGCTTAAAAAACAGTGAAGACCCCATGTCGACCTTTTGACTGTCAACCTAGACACTTGTGAACTAATGACCTTTCGACCTAAAACCATGTCCATAGGGCATATGGGTGGCACCTGCTTGGGGCGGCAAACAGTGGGGTGATGTTTTTTTATTTTAAAAGTATTTTTGCGGGTTTGACTTCTGCTGAAGACCAGGTAGAGATACAGGGGGGTCTAGATCTGCCCCTATTGGCTAGCGTAGAAGAGATCCCGGAGCCGCCGATGTCTCCTGAGAGACCAGCTAAGATGGCAACGGCTGCAGCTTCCAGGCGGCTGACGGCAGAGAGAGACCCATCGGCTGGTGGAGGAGGGATCTTAAGACCCGCCGACAAGATAAACCAAGATAAGCGAAGATGTCGGCGGGCTGCGTGTGTAGCTTCCAGGCTGCCCGCAACACTGAAGAAGCTGGGAGATGCTGACAGAGTAGGAGACCTGAGGACGGGTGGCTGCACTGAACACCCCTGTGGCTGAAGACAGCGGTGGACGTCATGGAGAGGTGCCGCTAAAGATGCCGGGATCCGCTAGAGGATGGGAGCAGTCCACAGAACTAGGTAAGCCCCCGGCTTTGTTGGGTTGACAGTGCAGTGTGTGGGATGCTAGGCACTGCTGCTAGTGTGCACAGTGAGTAACCCGGGATTGGCAGCCTGGAGTTACCTGTGCAGTTAAAGTTATGCTGCTTTGGACAGAGCCCTCTCTTATTCTCTAACCCCCCATCCCCTACCCCACCTCTCACTCCCTCTTTTGCTCCCTCCCTTTCTCTCTATCTCCCTTCCTATAATAGATGCAGGGGGGGGGGGGGGGGGGTGTGTGCAAATAATGTGGTGCCTATGGGCGGTCTGTCACTTAAATCTGGCCCTGCCTATAACCAGGCAAAGAAACTCGGCGCTACAGCGGCAGTACAGACTGCACGCTGCTGAGATGGTGCAGCAACTAGTCAACTCTACTGAAGAAGCGGGTGGACTTGGAGGTGGGGCCGGGGCATCACACAGTGAAGCGTGTTATACACAAGGTCCTTGTACACAATAGTACTGTAACACACACAGCCTGGCATGCATATAGAATCTATATAAAGATTCTATATGCAGTGAAATGAAATTCCTGGGGGAAATATTAAGCAATCGGGGACTATTTACACTAGAGAAGAGACGTTTAAGGGGGGACATGCTCAACATGTACAAATATATCAGGGGCCAATATAAGGAACTGTCAAACACCCTTTTTTCTGCTATACAGGAATCTAGGACGAGAGGGCACGAGTTTAGATTAGAAGAAAAAAGATTTTGTTCATCTAGAAGAAAAAATTTCTTTACAGTCAGAGCAGTCAAACTTTGGAACTCTCTTCCTGGAGAAGTGGTGTCGGCTGACACTATAAATACGTTTAAAATAAGGTTGGATAAACATTTATTGGTTAAAAACATCGATGGGTACGAATAAGAAATATAGGGCGAAATGTAATAGGGTGTGATTTTTTAGACATGTGCGATTTTTGGTCAAAAACGGCCGAAATCGCACATTTTCCGAAAATCGCACATTTAATAGGTTGAAAATCGCGGTAAAAAAATCGCACTTTTTACCGCGAAATCGCACTTTTAGAAGTGCGATTTTTAGTCACATTTCAATTCGCATCCAGATGTTTTCCCATTATAAAGTATACAACTCGCAAATGTAATAGGGTGCGATTTTTGGTCAATGTTACCAAAAATCGCAAAAAAAATAGACCAGGTTCTGACAGGCGAATTTGACAGAACCATGCACAGATCATTGAGATCTGTGCATGGTTCTGTAAATAAAAATGTGTAAAAGTGTTTTTATAAAAAAAAAAACGGCGTGGGGTCCCCCCTCCTAAGCATAACCAGCCCCGGGCTCATTGAGCCAGACCTGGTTCCAAAAATACGGGGGGACAAAAAGCATAGGGGTCCCCCGTATTTCTGAAACCAGCCCCGGACTCTTGGACCGGTCCTGGTTCCAAAAATACGGGGGACAAAAAATCTGGGGGTCCCCCGTATTTTGAAACCAGCACCGGGCTCCAACAGCCCGCGGTGTCATGC
Organism: Crinia signifera; assembly: GCF_055691185.1. Lineage (NCBI taxonomy): Eukaryota > Metazoa > Chordata > Amphibia > Anura > Myobatrachidae > Crinia > Crinia signifera. The sequence continues at coordinate 84,596,239 of NC_139217.1, forward strand.
CACAGCCGGGGGACACTTTTTATACAAGGTCCCCCGGCCAAAACATGAGCACCGTGGCTGGTCAGCCTTGGACGGGGTACCTGGAGGAGTGGGGACCCCCCCAATAAAGGGGTCCCCCCCCCCCAGGCTTCACCCGTCCAGGGCTGAAGCCCGGGGCTGTCACCGGCGTCCGTGGCCAGTGGACGCCGGCCTGATAGGGTTAAATCCATCATACATATCATTACATTGCTTTTTACCGGCGAACTACAAGTGCCAGCAGACCTCCCCCGCATGCTGGGACTTGGAGAACCACAAGTCCCAGCATGCAGGGCATTAATGGGCCCGCTGGGACTTGTAGTCCACCTGTAAAAAGAATGTTTATAAAAAACACACACACAGAGAAGTACAAGTTTATTACACACACACACCTCAATTTTACACCAGCGTTACTTACCATTCCTGGATCCAGCGCTGGTCTGGCTGCTTCACAGCCGGCTCCCCCCGCACTGACAGGCAGCGGGGAGAACCGCTTTCTCCGTTGCCTGTCACCGGCTTTCTCCGTAGCTTCTGTAGCTCTGTCCCAGTGCTACAGAGGCTGAGAGCGTGATTGGCTGAGCTACAGTATGCGTCTCCATGGAGACGCATAGCTCAGTCCTGATTGGCTGAGCTATGCGTCTCCATGGAGACGCATACTGTAGCTCAGCCAATCACGCTCTCAGCCTCTGTAGCACTGGGACAGAGCTACAGAAGCTACGGAGAAAGCCGGTGACAGGCAACGGAGAAAGCGGTTCTCCCCGCTGCCTGTCAGTGCGGGGGGAGCCGGCTGTGAAGCAGCCAGACCAGCGCTGGATCCAGGAATGGTAAGTAACGCTGGTGTAAAATTGAGGTGTGTGTGTGTAATAAACTTGTACTTCTCTGTGTGTGTGTTTTTTATAAACATTCTTTTTACAGGTGGACTACAAGTCCCAGCGGGCCCATTAATGCCCTGCATGCTGGGACTTGTGGTTCTCCAAGTCCCAGCATGCGGGGGAGGTCTGCTGGCACTTGTAGTTCGCCGGTAAAAAGCAATGTAATGATATGTATGATGGATTTAACCCTATCAGGCCGGCGTCCACTGGCCACGGACGCCGGTGACAGCCCCGGGCTTCAGCCCTGGACGGGTGAAGCCTGGGGGGGGGGGACCCCTTTATTGGGGGGGTCCCCACTCCTCCAGGTACCCCGTCCAAGGCTGACCAGCCACGGTGCTCATGTTTTGGCCGGGGGACCTTGTATAAAAAGTGTCCCCCGGCTGTGGCATGACACCGCGGGCTGTTGGAGCCCGGTGCTGGTTTCAAAATACGGGGGACCCCCAGATTTTTTGTCCCCCGTATTTTTGGAACCAGGACCGGTCCAAGAGTCCGGGGCTGGTTTCAGAAATACGGGGGACCCCTATGCTTTTTGTTCCCCCGTATTTTTGGAACCAGGTCCGGCTCAATGAGCCCGGGGCTGGTTATGCTTAGGAGGGGGGACCCCACGCCGTTTTTTTTTTAACTTTTTTTTTTTTGCACAAAAGCGCATTTATAAAAATGCGCACATTTTCATGACTGAAAATGCGCACATTTTCATGACTAAAAATCGCGGCAAATCGCGGCAAATCGCATTTTTTTGCCGCTAATTCGCATCTCATTACATATGCGAATTCGCGGCAAAAAATGCGATTTTTAAAGGTGCGATTTGGTGCGATTTTTTTTTAGTCTAAAAAAACGCACCCTATTACATTTCGCCCATAATATGTCTTTAAAATATCAGAACATAATATACAGCAGGGGATAATGTATTGTAACAACCAATGGCGTAAAAAAAACTTTTGCTCCCCCCGCTGGGACAATTTCACCACCGCCCCCCGTTAAAAGAAAAGTCCCCCCCCCCGGGAGCTGGCAGGGGGGTCCGTGCGGCACGGGGGTACCTGTGGTCAGGAAGAGCCTGGAGGTCCCTGTGGCTCTGAGTATGATGTTGCCGGGTTCCCTGCAATGAAGTGGAAATAACGCGCTATCTCCGGCGGCGCGGGAAGCGCTTCTAACTTTGAAAACACTGGCCGCACACTGATTGGCTGAGATTCAGCCAATCAGCATGCGCCCAGTGTTTTCAAAGTCAAAAGCGCTTCCCACACCGCCGCAGATAGCGCGTTATTTCCACTTCATTGCAGGGACCTCCAGGCTCTCCCTGACCACAGGTACCCCCGCGCCGCACGGACCCCCCTGCCAGCTCCCCGCTGCACCCACAAGCAGTGGGGAGCTGGCGGAGAAACAATAGCGCCCGCAGACCCCGGCGCCTCCCTGCCACCGCTGGGGCTGCGGCCCCATAGTTACGCCACTGATAACAACCTAGGTTGAACTAGATGGACGCAAGTCTTTATTCAGCCTCACCTACTATGTAACTATGTAATGGACGGTCGCGCTGCCGAGACACATCTGGGCATGCATACAGATTTATATGCAAGCCCTGCTGCTTCTCTGCTGGGCATGCAGTTACCCCCAGGAATTTAATTTTCACCCCATTTCGACCCTGCAGCTGTCAAAGTTGATAGGTGCAGGAGGGGGAATGGCGCTGGTGACCATTCATACATTTGCACAGCATATCGGCCCTGCTACCTTTTAGATAGCAGCGCCGATATGGACAGCGGCGCATAACACCTAATGTGCGCTAATACCACTTCTCCCCCATACCGACACTTTATACATCTGCCCCATAGATAGCTGCAACTTCATATAATATAGCAGCCAGACTAATCATCTATTTTAATTTTGCGCTAGGGCAGAGATTGTGCATGAGACAGATAGGCGAATATGCATCTGTATTTAGGTCTAACTTGGTTGCATTATATGAACACAACCTTTCTGTAAAATAGGCTGCGCCCCTCCTTTGCCTGTCTAAGCATACTGCAAGTAGTCATAGGTGGGAAAGGTGACAATATCCAAATCTCTATTTAAACACCTACTAATGGCTTCTGAGGACATTTAAAGAACGCTGGAGCTGATTTTCTTCTTGGCCAGAGGTATTAGCCATCTATACAGGTGTCAGTAACTGACGGAATGATTTATACTTTGGAAGTCTAAGGATGAATACACACTGTGATTTTTGTGTGATATTATAATCCTATAATTTTAATAAAGTGTGAAAAGCACTAATTACAGTACAATTCAGAAATGTGAATGGAGATTAAGCATAAACTGACATTTGTGTCAAAATGAAATGCATGTTACAGTTATATGGAGTGGCAATGAAGGCATAGTTCAGTGTTGTTTGTTCCTTTAGTGGAAGAAAATACTTTTGTACCTCTAAAGCGACATATGAACCATTGCTAAGCTCTTTCTTAATGTCCAAAACATTTCCTGAAAGCAGAAAAGACAGCAGTTAATATATCAGTAACCTTACATGGTTATGATAACCGGACATGGTGTCATTTGATTTCAATCAAGATGGTCTATGGTGATGGCAGAAAGCAGTGCAAAATAGGTTTTGACATTTTCATAAATTGAAAGGAGATGAGAAAAGCTCCCTCTGGTGAAAACAAAGGAGAAAGAGCTTTTCTCACCTTCATAAACAGGCCCCTCACTCTTTTATATAGGGTCCCTGTCATTGCAGTGGATCAGGCAATTGGCATTGCAGAGGATCAGGTAACTGGCATCGCAGTGGATCTGGTAACTGTCATTGCAGTGGATTAGGCAACTGCCACTGCAGTGGTTCAAGTAACTTCCAATGCAGTGGATTAGGTACAGTAACTGGTGTTAGATGTTCCACAGCTGCATACCTCCCAACTGCATACCTCCCAATTACAGTAGGAGAGACCCACTAATTTCAGACGGTCCCTGCGGGTTGTACTGCAGTGTCCTGAGTCCGAGGGGGTGGGGCCCAATAGTGGGGATCTGGAGATCACCATTGCTATTGGTCAGTGATCACTGAAGAGATTCCTTATGCATGCAGTGCAGGAAGGGGCCCGTCTGTCCAGCTGCTCTGGGAGTGCTGAGCATGCCCCAGAGTGAGGAGAATGGGGGTTGATGTACGAGGCCACGCCCTGCTGTAAGAAGCCATGCCCATCCATTTGGTAGCCCCGCCCCTTCTTGGGCAGGATGCAGCCACCACCTGCAGTAAGTACATAGACATAGCACCATGGACAGCTGCTAATGGTAGACCGGCCCTGAGTATAGTAATACAACTACTGATATTTGCACATACATAAGAGGCTGCAGCTGCCCCTGCAATGGGGCATTTATGATAGTAAATAACAATATTGAGTTCTAATATCGGATATATTACAGCCCCCCCCGGTATGGTGATAGCAGGTAACGGTATACCAGGGGCAGGCAGCAGGTGGCGCTGTAGGCTACTAGTGGGTGCGCTCTGTGGCTATATAAAGGGAAAAGTCACTGTGACACGAACTGTACTACTTGGCTTGCCTGAGTGCAGCGGTGCCTCCCCCATGTTCAGCCCGGGGTGCGGACATCGGTACCGACGCTTCTCCTCCCGCTTGGCCGACGGTTTCTGAACAGCCGTTTTAGTCAGGCGGAACTCCTCCGGTGCCTCAGTGGATCACGTGACGGCCCGCGGGCGGCCGCTCTGCGGGGGAAGAACGGCGTGAGCTGGTGAGTATGACAGAATCAGCGCGTGCAGGGAGGGCCCCGGGTAAGGAAATGCGGAGACTGAAGTTTCAGGGGAAACGTGTGTGTGTGTGTGTGTGTGTGTGTCTGGCATTTTCAACATCTCTAGTATGGGCAGCTCCTGGTGCGGGTGATGCCAGAGACATGGGATTACTACCAGTGCCCATGTGTTCCTGGGGTAGGTGGTCACACGTATGAGTCCTTGAGTATATTAAAAAGCCGTGTGGTAATGCTGTAAAACAGGGCATGGAGGACAGCCAGAGAGAAACACATCTGCGGTGATTCTATTTACAGGGACTGACAATCCCTTAAACCAGCTGCAGTTAGCAGCGCACCTTATTACCACATATATGATGTCTAGAATGATGCCTACTACATGCTTCTGATGTGATAATGCAAGTCAGTATATAAAATGTAAAACACATTTTACACTGAATGTGAAACGATCAAAAGATTGGGTACTTGTGTATTAGCACAGCGCCCACAATGTGCCTCGTAGGGCATCTAATCGCATTGCATCGCATGCCATATAGTGGCATACGATGTATGCGATGCGATGGTATACGATTTTTTATTGTACAAGCACCCTGATGGGTCCTTACAATGTGAAATGCCCCCCCATTGTCAACGCCACCCCCAGTATCAACGCGAACCCGAAGCGTGGCAAGCACAGCGAGTCCGCAAGGGGCGGCGGTATGCGTCCTCCGACTTTTTCATACCCCCACTATACACGTCGGCGTGGAGTTGATTTTAGATAGAGTGGTGAGCGCAGCGAGCCACCGAGCCCGAAGCGTGGCAAGCGCACGCGCATTACTTTACATGTCTTCCGCGTCCGCTCGCCACGCTTCGGGCTCAGTGGAAGCTGCGCTCACCACACTACCTAAAATCAACTCCACGCCGACGTAGATAGTGGGGGGATGAAAAGGTCAGAGGACGCGTACCGCCGCCCCTCGGGAGCTCGTTGCGCTCGCCACGCTTCAGGTTGGCGTTGATAGTGGGAGTGGCGTTGACAATGGGGGGGCATTTAACATTCTGGGGGCATTTATCATTGTATGCACCCATCAGGTGCATCGCATGGCATTTGCTGGCATGCAATGCGATATTTAATTGTACATTCGGGCTTTTTCACCCGGAAATCGCATCACATTGCATACCATCGCATACCCTATTTAGTGGTATGCGATGGGCGCCGTGATAATACACAAGTACCGAATATTCTATTATTGCGCAGTCAGGAGCCATTCCCAAGATACCTTTCATTATCTAATACCCCTTTTCCACTAGCAACCTGGGTCTGACCCCGTAATTTCAATTTGACACATTTCCAATACAGTGCTACCTGGTAAATTGCTGGATCAGCCCCAAGTACAGCCTGTTTTTTCCTATAGATTACATAAGAAAAGGCTTTTTTTTTATAAAACAGGGCCACCAGACCATTACCCAAAAGGGCCACCATTAAACAAAACATTTTCTGATTAAAGAATAGACCAGAAATATTTATTTGAAAAAGTTTTGCCTTTATTTTAGTCCCAAATATTCAATATGAAACCTTTTCAAAAGTGTCTTCACACACGACACGTAAAACTATTGTGGAAACTGTTGTTTGCAGTATACAGTACCTGAGCCATTGGTGCACCTAGATATGTACATAATGCACATAAACATACCCCAGAAGCTCCAATCATCTCTGTTTTTCAAATATACCGGATTCGGAGCGTGGGTAGATGCGCGTCCCCGCGGAGATTACCGGGTTATTTCTGCACCTTTTTCATGCACATCAGTTCTCTGTATCTTTGGACAGCTGTAGAGGTGACTGGAACGGCGAGTCTTCAGAGTACATGGGTAGTGAACAATAAGTTACCCACGTCAGAGGTCTCTGGAGCGCGTTCTATAGCTCTGAATACAGCACAACATTTTTATCACGGATTATTTTAATGGTGCCTTAGTGCAGGGCTAGCCAACTCCAGTCCTCGAGAGCTACCAACAGTTAACGTTTCCATGTCTCCTCACAAGAGAAGTATTTAGCTCCACCTGTGGATCTTTTAAAATGTGTCAGTCAGTAACGAGTGCACCTGTGTATCTGTGAGGTGAGCAGGAAAACGTGAACTGTTGGTAGCTCTCGAGGACTGGGGTTCGCTACCCCTGCCCTAGTGATTTGGGTGGGTACTAATTGCCCGGGCTTGCTGGAGGGGCCCTGGTCCGTAACCCCCCTTCCCTCTTCGTCCCTCCCGGGCAGCAGCAACACACACCTACAGCATTTGCTGTGCTGACAGCAGAGCAGGTTCAGCATGAGCATCTTACTGACAGCGTGAGAGCTCATGCTGGGCCTGCTGTCAGCACAGCACATGCTGTAGGTGTGTGCTGCTTCTGAGGTGGGACAATAACAACCCCCCCTCAACCTTAGAGTGTTTTTTCACCCCCCCTTGGGAATTGGGGGGTGAATTGATCGCGTGATTAGGCCATGCCCCCAAACTTTACCGGGGCCCGGCATACCTCTCGGCTGCCGCAGCACCCACTTGGCAGCATCATGATGCCATGCAAACACTGCCGGCAGCCAAGATCTATTTACCACTTTCCCTCAGGATTGCTAATTTAAAATCAAACCACTTTTGGCAGCTGGTGGGGAGAGCCGGAGAGGTAGTTGCGATAGGTGAGCTCCGCTCCAGACGGGCAGCTAGTCTAGAATCTCTGTTTTTGCTGGGTATCTCCCGGGAGGGAATACCAGAAAGTAAGTCTTAGGCGCTAGAGGCTTAGGTGCATATGCCCAACTGCACGGGCATATGCACATCAAAGTAGAGTGCCTTATTGCCAAATCCAAATGTGCATAATAGCCTTTATCCAAATCCATATGGTCTTTTCTTTGGACAATTACAGTCCCTAACAAGATCTCTATTGGGACCCACCTGGTAGCTATATCCCTGATGAGAAAAGGATTAATGCATATGGTCTTGCTTACATCCCAGTGGTAACCATTCTGTTACATTAATTAATACGCTTTTAATAACTGTACTGTTTGTTTTTGTATTGCTTGTTTGTTTTAATAAATTGTCATTCATCTTGTTCACATATTTCTTTTTTATCTCCCGGGAGGACCAGGAGCCCGGGGACATAATAAAGGGCAGCGCTGGTATGGCAAAGGGCATCAGTGTGAGCATAATGCCCGACATAGTGGTGCTGATGTCTCCCTCCCTGTGCGTGGCTGCTTTGCACAGCCGCTGCTGCTGTACTAGGTCCTCCCACAGCTCCTTGTCAGAGTACTTATGGGAGATACCCTCCTGCTCCCTTATCTCTGAGCGGTGGCAGGGCTCTGACATGCCAGCTCCTAGCTCCTGTGCATCTTTTCCTATAAGTAAGATGATATTTGGCTGCTCTCTGTAGTGTTAAAGCCTATTGAATATTTATTGTGCTATTGCGCCACCTTCCAGCAAAGTTTTTTTACATTTTTTTGTATCAAAATAAAAGAATAAATCTCTAGGGCATCATTTGACTAATCTCTGGTTAAAATTTGGTCTGATTTGGAGCTATATAACGCGCTTCAGTGCCCTCTAAAGTAGGTTACTTTTTGGGGGGGGGGGGGGGCTAACCCAGTACTGCATTTAGGGTTATGTTCATCACTTTAGTGCTACCCTTGTTCCAAACAATGGGCCTAATTCAGACCTGATTGCAAAGCTGCTTTTCTAGCAAATTGTCAAAACCATGGGGGCACAAGTAATGTGCAGAGAGAGTTAAGCAGGCCATACACCAGGTGACTTCTCCGAGTGGAGAAGTCCTCCGCAATCTCCACCTTCTGGAGCCTGGGAACCTTGCAAGCAGTCCTTTTGCACATGATATATTGCATGCAACTGACAGATCTCTCCTGATTGAGGTACGACTCGCAGGCTCCAATGTGATGCACACAGGGCCGCACATCACATTGGACATGCTGAAACATCAGGTAGCATCGCATTCCCCATACAAAAGCTATGTGGGATGTGGTTGGCCGCGGGGCAGGAGGGATTGCAGCAGGAATCAGAAATTCTTGCTGCGGTCTTTCTGTGATTCATATTTGCGGCTAACCTCTGAAAACGAATGTTTTGGGGGATTAGCCACACATATGGGATAAATGGAACCCCATGTGTTGATAAAGTCGCCGGTGATAATGCAGAAGTCAGTCAAGTGTTATTTTTCAAACCCAGCCTATAACTTGACATATAGAAGCTGATTGGCTGCCGTGTTATCATCTTTCACTTGATCACTTTTCTAGGCGTAATGCATCTGTCCTAATGTTTGTTGCAACTGAATCCTTTTTAGTCAGTGTTTGTGTCTTTTCTGCATGAATCACTAGAGGGCAGCATTGCCAAGGGATTAATGAATATAGCAAATGATTTGAGGAAACAGAGTAAATGACAATACAGGTTAAGTATCCCTTATCCTAAATGCTCGAGACCAAAAGAATTTTGGATAATGGATTATTCCGTATTTCAGAATATTTTAATTTTTCAATGATGTATCTTGAGGTATCTTGCATTAATGTTGTAGAAACACATCAAACACATGAAATACACACAAATATATTGTATTTTCGCATAAAACAAGGTTTCAAAACATGAACCAAAGTTTGTGTACTATCTCAGGTACTGAATGTGAATGCTAAGCAATCATTTTCTTGCACATATTTAGTGCTATTTACATATCATGTCACCGGTATTGCCAGTTACAAATCATGTCCTCTAGTGCTGTTACAGGTGTACCCATTAGTGCTTTTAGCAAGACATTTTTTTTCTTAACTTTCTGGAATGTATGGTTTTCGGAAATACTCAATCTCTATTTTGAATCAGAACAATGGCTATTTCAGAGTGTTTACTTATACCCTTTTCACACCCAAAAATGCAGGGACCCACGGGGAATACGGCCCAGTGATCATGCCGGGGCATTCCCGAGTGGGCCCCTTTCACACCAGAAAAGTCCCTGCATTTTCTGGTGTGGGAAGGGGATGCAGTTAAGATCCCGGCGGTCGGGATCCCGGCGTTCAGAATCCCGACGCCGGAATCCCGACCGTCGAAATGCCAACACTTTCTCCCTCCTGGGGTGTCCACGACACCCCTGGAGGGAGAATAAAATAGCGTGCCGAATGTAGCGAGGCACCGGGCCCGCTGCGTGGCGAGCGCAGTGAGCCCGCAAGGGGGGGCGATCCACGTCCCCCCCCTTGTCGGCATTTCGGCTGTCAGGATTCCGGCGTCGGGATTCTGAACGCCGGGATCCCGACCGCCGGGATTCAATACTGAATCCGTGGGAAGGAGGCGGGCAGTAAGTGGCTGGTCCTCGGTGCAGGTCGGGGATCCACACAGGCGGCGGGTGCAGATGACTCAGCTATCCGGCTGCAGTGAGGGCGCCGGAGAGCTGCGTCATCTTCATCCGCCGCCTGTCCTGTCATCTGCGCCCGCCGCCTGTGTGGATCCCAGACCTGCACCGTGGACCAACCACCTCCTGCCCACCTCCTTCCCATATCAGAAAATGCAGGGACTTTTCTGGTGTGAAAGGGGCCCACCCGGGAATGCCCCCACGTGATCCTTGGGCCGTATAAGCAATATTATGGCCTTCCTACAGATTATTTTCCACATAGTCCCCATATTTGTCTAAGCCTTTGTTCCAATAGTACACCAAGACATCTATCCCTGCATAGAAGAAATCAGTATCAACCACCAGAAGCCAGGAAATGACAGCTTGCTGAACTTCATTTATGGTATAAAGGGTTGACGTTGACTAGGTTGACAGTCAATTGGTCAACGCCAAATAGTTGACATGCACAAGATCGATATAGTTAAAAGGTCGACTTGAAAAGGTGACATGAGTTTTTTTTATGTTTTTTGGATATCAATTTGTAGATTTCACAACATGGACTCCAAATTAGTGTATTACAATAATTGGTACTTATGTAGTATCTGGGCGTCCGATTTAGAAATCGGATCGCATCGCATCGCATGCGACCAAATCGTATGCGATGCGATGGTCCAGATTTTTCCATAGGATTCAATGTTAAAATGGTCTGAGTCCATTTTAACATAGAATTCAATGGGAAAAAGGGGTCCTTTTCCTTTCCCCACTATCCAAGTGGGCATGGAGTTGGATATAAACCTGTGGCGAGCCACCGAGCCCGAAGCGCGGCGAGCGTAGCGAGCCCCGCGAGGGGACACAGAATACTTTTTAAGAAATATGCGTTCGCTCGCCACGCTTCGGGCTCGGTGGCTCGCTGCGCTCGCCACGCTATATAAAATCGACTCTATGCCCACTTGGATAGTGGGGAAATGAACAGGACCTTCTTAACATTGAATCCTATGCAAAATCGCATCGAATCGCATCGCATCTGATTGTATGCCTTAAGGTAAGGCATACAATCACAAAATCGGACGCCCAGATACTACATAAGTACCCAATAATTCGCTCGCCATGCTTCGGGGAAAGGCTCAGGGGGGGTCCATGTATATTGTAAAGTATGATTTAAATAAAAACAAAACCTCACGTTAAGTTTTTCATGTGTCAACCATTGCCATGTCAACCTTTTGCTTGTGTCGACATTGTCCATATGGCGTCAACCTATTGACCTACGAACTGGGTGGTTAAAAATCACTTTCCACCCAGCTGCCTCTTCTATGATACAAAGAGATGAAATTCACTCAGCGCCAGGTCAGGGCAGTAGGGAGGATGGTGATCTGTTTCTGGATTGCTGCTCGTCTTGAAAGGCAGTGCGCAAAACCCAAACCTGTTCCCATGACATGAAGGGATCACCGCACACCTCGACAAGTTGATGATGAAATTCAGTTGCTGATTTCTCCTTTAGATGCAGAAGGCTGATCAAATTATGCACAACAATGTTAGACGATGTTTATCACTGCTGCTGTTGGAAGGGTATGGCTGATATGAGGTCTCATGGCCGTGAGGGAAAGCAGTGGTCTATCTGGTCTGGCTTGATGGTAGATTAGAATGTAGTAGAGAACATTACACATGTGGGAGGTCTTGTTACTATACACATTGAACCATCCTTATTCATTTATGCTGTCATAAAGTTGTTGATAAACATGCGGCAGGTATGGTAGTGGTGGGTATACAGGGTCTGTGTAGCCATGCATTGTAATTTACAATTCATCTACAGGCATCCAGAGTAGTACATCTGATCACTGAAAACCTGCTGTCCAGGAAATAAAAAACACAAAAACATAACCTCAAATAAATGCACTTATACAGAGGCATACATGTAATAGGGAACGAGAATTCGGCTGTGGAGGAGTTTATTCAAGAGTCCATATTTTGAAAACACTAATCATAGAAATCACAACCAACCTGGTTATGCCTTCTAAATGATTCCCACTTAAAAAATATGCCGGTTCCCAGCAGGGCCGTAACTATGATGGTGCAGACGTTGCTTTGCATAGCACGTATTTGGTCTGTATGCTCCCTGTCTGCAACCCCTGATTGGCTGCCTTGGTGAGTGTGTGGGACAGCTGTAGCGCTATTTATTTATTTACAGTTTCTTATATAGTGCAGAATATTCCGTTGCGCTCTTCAATTGGAAACAACAGTTATTAAACAAACTGGGTAGATACAAACCGACATGGAGGTAGGATATCAGTTGTATACAATGTATACCAGCATGCAGCACCTCTAAAGGCCCCCATACATTAAGCTGACTTTCCCTTAATCTTTCCTCCATTGTTGCCTTAGTAAATACATCCCGTAGTGATTAGCATATTTGCATAATAATTTCAATAATGTACAAATAATAATACAATAATATTATGGCCAATTCAAAAAGAATCACTGAAAAAAACAAAAAACACCATAGTAAGTGTCTTGGATACATAGCTAGATCAGATTGCACCAAAATATTTGCTCATTGCTAAGAGCAAATGTGAACTTGTTTACAGGTTACGTTTGTGCTGCCTTTACTCGATAAGCCTGATTTTATCATATTTTCAGACATGATCACTGAGGTTTTCCTTCTGTAGTTACTGGGGACGATAAATAAGAAAAAAAGAAAAAAGATAACTCTCTTTTTAGGGGCACTGACTTTAGCTGTAATGTTAATTTACAATAAACACATAAATGGAAGAAGACAATACAAGATGCGACAAGAATCTCACCAAAAGACTAGTGGATACGGAAGGACGTTAAAGAGTTAAATTAAGAGGGGGAAAGAATGAGGAGGAGGCGAAGAAGAAGGAAATAAACAGGAATAGACAGGATAAACACACTTCAAGTGGATATTTATTGTTTGGAGAGTATGTTAATAGTCGATGTAGAATAAAGATGGTAATTCGTATATTAAGCATGTATCTCAAAGGTTTTAGTCTTAATAATGGTCCCTTTAAGAACTAAATGTACCCTCTAGTGTACACTGAGGGATATGGATTGTACTTCAATTATACAATTAATGAAGGTTACTGTCTCTTTAAGAATAGTTACATGTTATTAATACTCATACTCTCACCTCTCCACTTGAGAGAAATAGTGAAAACAAATAAATAAATCATGAAAAATTGCTGCTGAACACAGGCAGTATGCACAGCCGCACATAGAAATAATATTGTTGCACCGATTTTTTTCTCGATTTTTTAATGCTTAGGTGATTAAATAATAAAGTGTATCAGCTTATATAATGTGATGAACACCACTTGTGATCCTCCGCAAAATCACTTGGGTCATCAGTAAAATGAGCTGAGTTTAATGAGTGATATATACAGTGAAAACTCATAAAAGGTAATAATTATAAAATCTGGCGAAAATATTTGTGTTCAGGTGGTATCGACCACTTTTAGGATGCCCGAATATTAATCAATGAAATTTGCAAATTAGCTTCAATAATATCATGCACTCTTGTAGTTACTACACATGAGCTAGTATAGTGACGGGAAAAACAATTTGTGTCCCAACTGCCTCTCACTCGTCCGTGTGCCTCAAGGCAGTGAACGGAGTCCAGTGAGGTACAGAATAAGGGGCTGCCAATATGGGATCAAATGGAAGAAAGTAAACTGGGATCTGCTGTTGCGCTCCAGCTCCTGGATCACCCCTGGTGGTAATCCAGTGCAGGAGGTCACTCTTGGCTAAAGCGCAATGAGAGTCCCTTAAATAAGGAGGAAAAGGGATAGCGGTATATGAAAATACGTATCAATCCTGTACTTTTATAATATACTGTACTTAATACTCCTCTATGTTCTATACACGGATAGTAGCTATTACAATATTTGACAAGAAAAAAAACCCTTTGTATTGCTGGGGAAATCCACAAACACAATTGTTTGGACAAATCTGTCAAAAAAGTTTTTTTCAAAAAGATTTTTTTCAAAATTGCTACTTATCCTCCCAATCCTCGCTCAAATGTGTAGGGTGCATCAGCGGGTCCCTTCAGTGGTCTCCATAACACCTAACTGGACGTACGTTTCGCCACAATATGCAGGCTTGTTCACCAGTGTGACTGTGTGACTGTCTGTGTGCTTTATATATGCATGATGATTACCAGCGTTCTTAATCAGCTGTGTTATGGGAGTGGTTACACCTGCCAGTTTGACATGGTCTCATTGATAACTGGCCATAGTGTTACCACCCCTCACTTGTCCCAGCCAATGGTTACGGGGTAACTTGCACTTCCCCGTTTTTAATTGGACTGGGCTCCTATTCTGGGCGTTACTTCACCCAGAGTGACCTGTTGTGTAGGAATCCATCAGTATGGTATATCCGATGTGACTACATTTCCTAGAGTCCTCTGCACCTACGGATCAGATCTATGATCCCTGCTGTTGTATTACGTGCAGGGTGTCTACTATGTCACTGGCTGTGATCTACACACCCCTCGCTTTTGTTAGCCAGTGATAGCGCGGTAGGCTGCACTTCCCCGTTTTATGATTGGGCTGACTCCTATTATGGGCGTAATTACACCCTAAATGGCATATTGCATGGGAATACATCGGTGTTGCTGTCCTGATGGGACTACATTTCCCAGAATCCTCTGCGCCTCGGGATAAGATCCCGTAAGTACACTGGTGTATATATGGATTCCCCTGTTGTCATATTACTGCTGGGAATCTTCACATGCCGTGTGCAGGTTTACCGCGGGATTGTGTTTTTAGGCACAGTATGAGGGGCCAGTTTATCAGCTGCCCGTTATGCGTCAAGCCATGTCATTAACTTGTGCTTATGATATTTGTATATAGCGGTATATCCGATGTGACTACATTTCCTAGAGTCCTCTGCACCTACGGATCAGATCTATGATCCCTGCTATTGTATTACGTGCAGGGTATCTAATATGTCACTGGCTGTGATCTACACACCCCTCGCTTTTGTTAGCCAGTGATAGCGCGGTAGGCTGCACTTCCCCGTTTTATGATAGGGCTGACTCCTATTATGGGCGTACCTACACCCTGAATGGCATATTGCGTGGGAATACATCAGTGTTGCTGTCCTGATGGAACTACATTTCCCAGAATCCTCTGCGCCTCGGGATAAGATCCCGTAAGTACACTGGTGTATATATGGATTCCCCTGTTGTCATATTACTGCTGGGAATCTTAACATGCCGTGTGCAGGTTAACCGCGGGATTGTGTTGTTAGGCACAGTATGAGGGGCCAGTTTATCAGCTGCCCGTTATGCGTCAAGCCATATCATTAACTTGTGCTTATGATATTTGTATATAGCGGTGTATCCAGGAGCAGAGTCCTGGGATTTGGATAGAACAATTTGCTTACAGTACAGTGTCTTACTGATCAATTAGTGTCCTAGCTAATCTTCACCTACTGTATTGCTGATGGGACTATATTTATTCTGCTGTGATAATAAGTAGTATATATTAATGATCAAGTGTTAATTGAAGAACTGTAATAAATGTGAGGATAATAGGTGATACTGTGCTGATTTAATGTGATTGTGTTTGCTACTGGGGACGATGCAGAGATGAGTCACACTTGTATCACATGCACAGAGAAAAGTGTGGTCATACCCATACAGTATGCTGAGATGTACTCATCTTTGTGACAACTGTGCCCCCCAAACCCCCACCCCCGATCCATATGATAGGTTTGACATCATGATCTGTGAAAACCTCGCTCACACTCTTATGCTGGGTTCATATTTGGCAATGCCCGCGGCCACCGGTATAGTTAACTATATTGGCGGTGCCGCGGAGAACGATATTAACCATACATACTGGCCAATATAGGTCAGTGACGTGACCCGCTCTGTACATGCAGTCATTGACGATATTGTCAGATTGAGCTGCATGTACAGACAGCGGAAGGGTCGTTAAGATGCATCATTAATGAAATTCACTGTACACACTGGACGATATCATCCATATCGTTGACAATATATCGCCTAGTGTGTACCCACCATAACCTGCATAGCCCACAATTATGTTGACATGCCTTCAACCCTTCTTTGATATCATTGTTGCATAATGTTCTCTACCATTTCTCCCAAGTCACCAAATTTCCAGTTATGTTTGTCTGTTGTGTATCTATCCTTGCACATACATACAATTTAGTCAATTCTTTATTTTTTTTTTATTTTGCATTATGTAACAAAATAGACACATTCAATATAAACTGCTGTGTGACTAACAATGCTGTAACAGTATAATTCTTACTTGTGATGCATCAGTCTACACGTTTCATAGCTGTACATTGCAGCAGAAACCTTCTCAAGCATATAGTAGATTAGTGTAAGGCACCGCACCATGCGTCATACTAACATGCCGCTATTATCATTAGGCAGTATGCTCTATAAACAACTTTGTCATTGAGGAACACAATATATGTGTTGGCATATAACATAGAAGACAAGTAGTAGTTTTGATAAATGACATTATGGACCAAAGATGATAGAAACAGGTTAAAATATACTAAGTTAGAAATATGATTGGTTGCTATGTGTTCCAGGTCACTTTTGCTGTGTAGTTACATAAGTCGCATAAACAGAACTCTAGACAGTAGCATTTGCGCATTGGTGCGCATACTATATAAGCATCAGTGTACCATACTATACTGTAACATACTACTATTTAGTAAAATCTCCACAAAGCAGGCTGTTATTGTGAGAAGCACATTGTGCATGTGTGCAAAACAAAATCATCTTTCTAGTTGCGATTGTGCGCTGCTTTTATGTGCCATAGGAAATTATTTAAAGCTCTAATCTGTGAAAAATAACTGTTAAAAAAAGCACTTGTTAAATACTGCCAGATAATTCGATAAAAGTGTAAGCTTCAGAAAAATCACAGTCGTCGCCAAACCTTAATTGCTTTAGGAAGTGTCAGTGATTTTATCTCCGTTTTTACATTGTTGATGACTCTTGCAATATCATGCTATCTGAAAGCCATTGTATCTGTGTAAAGATCTTTTGTCGTTTATGAAATCTTTCAGTCTTATGTTCGATGTTGACCGAATTTAAGCCCTTGGATAGACAGTGACAGCATCGTATCCCTCTGGCGGTCTCATGCGTGCTCTTGCATGGGCTTCACAATAAAGCTGGCCCTCCACGAAGAAGTAACCTTTCTGTTTCAGGTTCAGGTTGCAGTCTGCACACACAAAGCAGTCAGGGTGGCGGAACTTGTCCCGAGCCTTCACCACAGTGCCCCTATGTTCAGCAGTACAATAAATGAGACATTTGATTAAATGGATGTCCATCACCTTATAGACCTTGTTATTACTTCTTATATAAGGATCAGAGTTGCACTTTATATGCTTGGTATTAAAGTTTATACAGTGTAAGAGTGTAAGTTGCTTTACTTTTATAAATGTCACATTGTGCATAGCTCAAACTATTCTTCGGCCTTTATGTGTGCAGAACAATTACATACATACATACAGGGATGGATCCAGAATAAAAAGACAGGAAAGCAACATGACAGGAGAATGGAGATTCTTGGAAAGTGGGCATGGCCTCACAACAAGGGGTGTGGCCTCAAAGGGAATGCCATATACGTATGATGGGGAGAGGCAGAGGGTGACAGGGAGAGATAGTGGGAGACCGAAAAACAGAGGGTGACAGTAAGAGGCAGTGAGTGATGCCAGGAAATGGGTGACAGTGAGAGGAAGTGGGTCATGCCAGGGGGATGCAGTGGGTGATGTAGAGGATGACAGTGAGAGACAGTCGGTGATGCCAGGGAATGGGTGAAAGAGATTAATTGGATGACGGAGAGGTAGAGGGTACAGTGAGATGCAGTGGGTGATGCCAAGGAATGGGTTACAGTGAGAGGCAGTAGGTGATGCCAGGGAATGGGTGACAGTGAGAGGCAGTGGGTGATGATAGGAAAGGGTGACAGTGAGAGGCAGTATGTGGGATGCCAGGGGGATGCAGTGGATGATGTAGAGGATGACAGGGAGAGGCAGTGGGTGACAGGATGGGGGTCAAATTTAAATATTATTAAATATATTTAACCATTATTTGTTCAACCCAAGAGTTTCATTGAAGCTGAATGCCACAGGATAACCTTGATATCAGCCAAGCGCACCATGCTTGTTATCAGTATAGTGACG
The DNA here is from genome assembly GCF_055691185.1 of Crinia signifera. Lineage (NCBI taxonomy): Eukaryota > Metazoa > Chordata > Amphibia > Anura > Myobatrachidae > Crinia > Crinia signifera. The sequence goes on from NC_139217.1 coordinate 84,614,358, forward strand.
TAGAAGCTCCTATGAGCCAGCACCATACTTACACTATTCCATTTCCACATCTGTCACATAGGGGGACCTTCTGCACAGCTGATGCTCCTGCATTGGGCTTAGAGACTGGAGCTCTAACACTCCTGATGCCTGCAGGGCGGTCTATAAGGAGAACACATATCACATTTCTGTATTTTCTATTAATATTATCCACCAACATTTTCGTCGCATTACTCCTACGTTTTGCAGTACTGCTGAAATGACATATAAGATAATAACTTTGTACACATACAATGTGGTAATTTAGATTTGCTATGATTATGTTGTCCCTTTTGACTGGTACACATGTGTATACCATAGGCCTACTTACCAGAGTCATCGTCAACCATATCCTGTAGCACCTTGAATGAGCCCGACTGCCTTGGTTTGCTGTCATGTTCTGTGTCATCATGAATGAGTCTATATACATCTGACTGAGGCACAGAGCTTGGTATTGGATCACTGAACAATAATAGACAAAATGTTATTTGAGGTACTTTATGATTTGCATTTTTCTCATCTAGAACATTTATTGAGCTAGAAAAATGTTGTCACCTTCATCCATAAACATGCATACTATTTCTGGATGTGTTATTGTTGTGTTGCTATGTACCATACTATGGTGTTAGGGCAGTACAGATGGTGTAAAGGTTAGCATTACCGCCTCACAGTGCTGAGGTCGTGGGTTTGATTCCCACTATGACCTTAACTGTGAGGAGTTTGTATATTCTCATGGGTTTCCTACAGGTGCTCTGGTTTCCTCCCACAATCCAAAAACATACTGCTGTGTTAATTGGCTCTCAACATAGAAAGCAACCCTAGTGTGTGTGTGTGTATGGGCCAAGTGGTTCTTACCAGACCCAAATTCTACGTTCATGTGCCACACTCCCCTTTTCAGTACACCTCCCCAACACTTACCAACCCATAGCACAAACTCTGAATAAACATCACCCCCCCTTTTGTTGTTGTTGTACCAGAGCACTGATTTCCACTCCATTTATTTTAAATATCCAAATAAAAAAAGAAAGTATGATTACTAGATAAAAGTAGTGCTCTTAACATTCTTAACAAGCATTTACATCCAAATAGAAGTATTGCATTATATTGGTAAATTAGGCACATACAAGCTAAGACACTTTTTTAGGAGTTGCAAAGTGTTCATCTACAATATTTGTCTTTATACAGATGTGTCCTCTTACATCTTTGCTCTATACGTAAGTTGGAAAAATCGGACCAACTTTTGTCACTTTTCCTAAAATAATATATTTACACGTGAATATTCACACACCTTATTACATACTTGTCTACTCTTTTTAACTCCTCTCCATGATTTAGCCCCATGCCCTCCTCTCAAAGAGCCACAAATTTGGGTATTTGCCTCAACGGCCAAGAGGGATGCGGGTGTCCAGGCAGCACGCAGTAGACTTGCCCTCCTTTCCAGGGGGACAGGATCACCACTCGATTTTCGTGAGCCTCCTGGCCATTACAGGAGGGTAGTTAAGTATTTCTTATTCTTTCATTACACTTGAATGCTGCTATATCTTGTAGTATTACAATTGCTTATACTGTACATATAAAACACCAAAAGAGCATATTTGCCACACAATTTCTGCAACCATATTTTTTTTTAAGCCACAGTCTTGTTGCCAAATTCCTATAGGTACAGTAATTCTGCCTTGTGCTGACATGGATGAGGGCTTGTTTCACATTTGCACAGGATGACACCATGGCCTCCTTCAACCAGTATAAACAGTCCAGCCATGCATACAGTAGTTTGGTGCTGGCTGCTGTTTTTACACTGTGTTTCTCCCTTCCTTAACAGTACCATGGTAGGGGTGATATATTGGCTTTCATATTGTCAGCATTGACCATGTTGTCCTAGTCAAAATGTTGACATTGACTATGTCGACATTCATCATATATACAATGATGAAGTGTCCAAATGCTTGAATGTTTACATATGGTGCCTGGGTGATTTGCCTGCTCCCAATGACTCCAGTGGCATGTTCCAGGTCCCAGCAGTGATGTGACTGTCACCTGATATAGCTGATGGTGTGGCTTCCCACTGAGTATACCTGGCCAATCCCTCTTTATTAACCCACCGATTAGTGACTAATACGCCCCTTTTACATCAGCCCAATAACCTGGGTTTTTGCACAGGAGGGTTTGCCAGTGGTGTAAAAAGTCTTGGATTTTAACCCAGCAAATGTTCAACCCAGATTTCGGTGCAGTGTAAACGGGGAACACAGGTCAATGTGACCTGGGACCCGTTCATTGTAATGGAAAAGCTGGCGCTGGGAGATGCTGTCATCTCCCAGCACTGGCTCAAGACCTGCCTCCGGTGACGTCACCTGCCCGGCATTATGCCCTGTGGGGATGTGGGTGTAGAAGGGGTCAAAACCGGGTCGCCCCCGGGTTGGAGCTGGGTCCAAAAACCCGGGTGCGACCTGGCTTTTAGGTGTAAAAAGGGTATAAGCCTAATCTTCTTGTTCTGCAGCCTAACCCTTATATCAAAATCATTTTGCCATTTCATATGTAATCTTTTTAACTGTTACCATTTTAACAATTTAGCATCATAACTTGACAGTGTGATTTCGACTTATATTTATGTGCGATTCTGAATGTGGATGATTTTGACAATAATAAAACACTAGGGAGGGTATTCAATATGTGTCAGATCTGACTTTTTTTAAAGTTGGATCTGTTTTATCGGAAACGACCACGGATGGTTGATTTTGTGGCTGTTTTTCGACACGTCCGTTTTTGTAATTTCCGCACATTCCACAGCCAGAACACTGAACTACGACTGTTGAGTTACTGTTGGAGCAACTGAAAACGGTCCGGGATTGGGAACCCCTGCAATATAGGGGCGTGGTTTACCACTCCCTTAGAGTACAACCCCCTAACCCCTGCAATAAAGTCAAAATTGTCCTGCTTGTACAGTCTGTTTCTTCTTGTGATACCAACTCCAAATGTATCAGGAGGGACTGCAGCAGGAATCTCAGATCCCTGCTGCGATCCCTTCTACATCGCCGCCGGCAGTGCATTCAGAGGGGGGGTCAATGCTAACCACGCAAGTGCAGACCCCCCACACCCGTCTCAGCACATCACAGAGAGCTCTGTCCCTGCAAGCGTTAAGATTGCATTTTACAGTGTGATCCTCTGTGGTAATATTCCACCCAGATTGCATTGTAAATGCGATTATTAGTAAATGGCCCATCTAATCTGGGGGAGTACCTAAAATTACCTATTTTTGTTGTTAAACCTACAAAGAACTAATTCTATTACTTAAGTATAAACTCGTAATCCATTTTCTCCTATAGGAAAGCCGCAGCTACAAATTGATCACAGTGCTCCTAAGATGCTTGTGCATCACGGGAGAAGATTTTGCAAGGCAGTAGCAGGACACACGTATAAATTCCTAAACGGACATTTTTAAAACCTATGAAATTTCAAAACATGGATTGAAAAAAAACTAATAATAGTCTTTGGTATACACTTTATAAAATCAACTCCACACCGACGTGGATAGTGGGGGTATGAACAGGTCAGGAGGACGTGTACCGCGTCCACTCGCCACGCTTCGGGCAGACGTGGATAGCGGGGGGGGGTGTTTCAGGAACACATTCACACCTGTCATGTCAGGCAGGTTAAAGTGGTCAATGGTTCCCACACAATGTAATAAGCTCTGACTGACTATGCTAACGGCGTAACTCCGACTGTCTACGCTAACTACATAAGCTCCGGCTAGCCGCAAATGGGCGGGAACACTACGTTAATTCTGACAGGTACGCTACGCTGACTACGCTGGCCGTGGGAACACTACCCTGATTCTGACAGGGACGCTACGCTGACTGCATAACTGCCGCTGTGAAACTACACAAGTACCTAGTCTTTTAGCTCCTACAAATCTGGGGCCTAATGATAAATATACTGTGCACAATATGATTGTGGATAAATAAGCAATAGTAATATACACAGTACTTCATTACAACTTAAGTAGGCTTAGTACCTCATTTGTGGCTTTTCCCCTAATATGGTGGAAACCTGCCCCTGTAGGCTTTCCATAATATTGTCATCAGAGTACAGTTGCATCGGTGTATTGAACTGAGCGTGGACAATCTTCACACCAGGGAGCTCCATTTCCAAGGGAATGTTAGGTGCAATTCTAGAGGCTGCTTTCAGCTCACCAGGATCTATTGTGCCAACAGTGCTCGCTGTAGAAGGGGTGCTGCGTCCACTGCCAGGGTCAAAGCCCGAAGGGGTGCTGCTTCCACTGTGTTAAACCAGCCAGTGAAATAGAAAGGTGGAAGCAGTGAAATAACAAACTAGTGCAGAGGTATTATCTATTGCATACACAAGTTGCAGAGTATAAACATGCAATAAATAGTTTATAATGGAAGTTGTGATAAAAGACTAAGGGCCCCATACACAACAGCAATATGTCTGACCCTGACGTCAGATGTAATGTCCCTTGAGCTCCCCCTGGACCTTCCCGGGAGTGATTCCATCTGATTTTGTACTTTGGTGTCTTTTTTGCATAAGATATATCTCATGCAATTGATCCAGCCAAGATAAATCACATGAGATATATCTTATGATATATAATTGTACCATAAGATATATCTGATGGGCTGGAAATGCCAGTCAAACTTCCTTTGACATATTGCATGCGATATATAGCATTCACAAAAAAAGCCCTCCTTTTTCCATATGATTCCATGCGATACCGATAAATCACTGGTGCAGTACGAGCTATCTAGGGGCTTGTATCGGACACTCACGAGACCACGCATCAGATCAGATGGAAAAAAGATACAATTTGCCAGTTTACAAATGATATATAGGCCTGAAAGGTCATAATGAAATAAAATCGTGCAAAATCCTTGTAGTGTATGGGACCCTTAAAACTGGGGGAACATAATACAAGGCATGCAAACAGAAAGTAAGTTAATGAAGGGGAAGGAAGGTCCAGTTAAACTATGGGTATTCTGTTAATGGTTATTTTTTAAAATCGTTTGTAGTTGGTTCTCTAAAGAGCATGCAGATTAATGGTAGAACTTGTTATCAAGCAAAGAAGTGTAACCTTGGGAGAAATGTAATAGGGTGAGATAATAAAGCAGTTTAATTTTGAAGTGTAAATGATTGCCGCTTTAAAAAACAACTGGAGATTTCTTACCAAATCTCACTGATTCTCTCACCCTATTACATTTCGCCCCTTGTGTCTAATAGAGGCACTATGTATACATGCAGAATGATGGCTTATTATGTTTCATGGATGCTCACAGTAATAGCAGTGATCAGTTGTATGAGCATGGTGGTTCTATAGTGTATGAATGTCTTTCTCAGTTCAAATTGTGCTCATTGTCAGATTATAAACACTGACACACTTCATTGATATTTCCCATAGAGAACGAAGGGCAGAGGTGTTTGCTTCGGTGCCTGGTGTCTTCTCTAGATTAGAAATGCGATTGAAGAAATCTCTGCCATTTCTAGCTGCATAAACATTGTTGTACTGACCCTGCTTAGTAGGGAAGTGATATTTGTAGGCTGGGTGCATTCACTATACATTGTGGAGTAGATTTATTAAGCTCGGTGAAGTGATAAAGTGTCTGGTTTTTATCACCGGCCAATCAGCTCCTACTTGTGAAGTTACTGGCTTGGTTTGAAACATGACAGGTAAGGGCTGATTGGCCGGTGATAAAAACCAGACACTTTATCACTTCACCGAGCTTAATAAATTTACCCCTGTATTTCATAGGAATCGGTACATCTGTCAGAATGAACTTAGGTCTACAGTCATTAGGTCGACTGGCAGGAAGGTCAAACTGATTTAAGGTCGACATGGGGCAAGGTCGACATGACTTAAGGTCGAATTTGCATAAAGGTCGAGGAAGGTCGACTGGTCATAAGGTCGACATGGTTTTTTCACTGTTTTTTGATCCGAATGTCGACACAGTCGACATGGACACAGTTGGCAATGAGAATCGGACCCTCGCATCGCTCACTTCGCTTGCAATGCTTCGGGCACGGTGGCTCGCTTCGCTCGCCACAGCTTTAATAACCTCCTCCACGCCCTAGTGGATGGTAGGGCATGAAATACCGCCTGTCGGCACATGTCGGCTCAAAAAACAGTGAAAAACCCCATGTCGACCTTATGACCAGTCGACCTTCCTCATGTCGACCTTTATGCAAATTCGACCTTAAGTCATGTCGACCTTGGCCCATGTCGACCTTAAGTCAGGTCGACCTTCCTGCCAGTCGACCTAGTGGGGTCGACCTAATGACTGTAGACCTAATTTCATTCTAATAGATGACCGCTTCCCATTTCATATTGGTAGAGTACTGTATGTATCATAGAAATTATATGATGATGAACTGCAGAACTTTTCCACTGGTTATATATAGTGTGCTTTCCCCTGTGTATGATTGACACTGAAATGTTGTTAGGACTACAATGATCTATAGCTGCATGCATACAAGACATAGTTCAAATGATTGTAACCTGCTTCTGCCTGGAAGTATAAAAGGCTTAGGCCTGATATTATGCTTGTGTTCAAAGTATTCCAAATCCTGTAGGACAAAAAATGTTTGGTATAATTCATAGGTAAGCTTTATCGGAGAATGTAAAATCTTCATTATTTAATGGACATATGACGATAAGCCAACATATCACTAAAGAACAAGAAAATACAAGAAGCATTTATAAGAATAAGCTCAGTTATTACTGAGCCGGTGTCTCCGAATACACTGGCTGTATATTTGCTTTTCCACATGAAATGTCCACTGTACTTCATAATGGTATACGGCAGATGGACAACATGTACAAAAAGTAGAGTGTTTAAGGTCGACCAGTAGAAAAGGTCAACCCTTTGTGTCGGCCATTGCCATGTCGATCTTTTGAACCTGTCTCTAAGGCACATGCGCAATTTGATAACACTAAAGGTGGCCATACACACGCAGATTTATCTGCAGATCTGTCTGGTTGGAATAAAAACATGTTTATGGATGAGAGCAAATGACAGTTGACCATTTGCTTGGAAAACTGACAAACTGTCACTCATCCATAACCATGTTTTTGTTCCAACCAGCCAGATCTGCAGATAAATCTTACTAGTGTATGGGCACCTTAAAGGTCCACACACACTGGGTTATTTTGCCCAGCGTGTATGTTGCCTAATGATGGGGAACTTTCCATACCAGCTATGGTAAGTTGTCCAAATCCCCTGCTCATCTGCTAGTAATACCAGCAGATGAGCGGCCAGGCCAGTGATGATGCAAGAGCACGCATCAGCGCTCACTGATCATCGCTACCCTTACACACAAATGAATAAACTGGGCTGCTTTCAGCTCAAAGTCGCCCAGTGTGTATGGGCCTTAACACTTGTGTGTAACTTTGGTTTTAGCCTTTAAATGCGCTGTTCTCTCTGTAATGCTATATTTCATTTCAGTATCTGAGAACTATAATCACAACATTCACATATATCATCATAGTTTTGTTATGGAAATTACAAATTTTTGACCGCTAAAATACATGAGTAGAATGTACAGTAGATGGCAGACATTTCACTGGAAAATTTACATTAGACAGGCATTACAGTTACAGTGTGCTGTGTGTGCATTGTCAGATAAACCCAGCAGTGATCGTGGTCATACACTCTGCGATATCTCACAGTGTATGAACACATGATATCTGCTTTCCTGCCTTGGGGAGGAAACATTTCCCTTTCTCTCTCAGAATCAGAATCATCTTTATTGGCCAGGTATACTTGCGTATGCTTGGAATTTTTTGTGGTAACAGTGCAGCATCAACCAGGGAACACAAGGGGGGTGGGAAGATAGGCATAAACATACATACTATACATTTCACATATATCTAGAACAGTTCGAGTTAGTATTTAGTATTTGGTACATTCAATACGGTTTAGTTGGTGGACAGCTATTGGGAAGAAGCCTTTTGTAGTTCTTGTCGTCTTTGCTGGGATGGACCTAAAACGTCTGCCTGACGGAAGGGGTTCAAACAGGTTGTGGCCAGGGTGTAGCTTGTCCGCCAAGATGTTTCCTGCACGCTTATTGACCCTGGCTAGGTATAGTTCTTGGACAGTGGGGAGCTCCGCCCCAATGATCTTTTCTGCCATCCTCACCACTCTTTGCAACCTTCGTCTGTCATTCTCGTTTGCTCCTCCGAACCAGATTGTGATCGAGGAGCAAAGGACAGACTCTACTTTGGCAGTGTAGAAGATGAGCAGCAGCTCCTCCGTTGAAGTAACGGGAAATTTGGGGTGAGGGGCCGAGGCAGTGCTTATAATGACAGATGCGGCTGACAGATGATCAGATCAGATGTTGAAAATTTCTCATGACCGTCTGTCCAATCATCACTATGAAATTATCTGCTTGATCCGTCGATAATGGATTGGAACAATAATTGTATAATGTATTACCAGTTTAAGAAATCTTCAGTTTCTATTTCATAAAAAAGAACCCACCATTTAATGACTGGTGGTGTTCCAATTTGCCATTTACCTGCAAAAATATATGCTTTTGGATTGTGTATGCAGTTTAAAGCTGGCTATACACTTGTCCGATCTGGCCACTTTTCACCGGATTCCAACAGTTCGGGCTGAGAAATCGGGTAAAAAGTGGCTAAATTGCAGGTGTTTGACATCCGATCCGATGAGTGGAAGATCGGACCTGCTTGCACGTACCTCTTCCGATGTGGACAGCCTCCCGTTAGTGGGGAATCAGATAGCATGCACTATATCACATGCAAAAGGAGCAGCTCAAGGAGAGAAGTCACAGTAGTTCATGGGGGGGGGGGGGGGGCTTATTGTCTTTCCTGCTTTCATAGATTTCTATTTAAACCACTGCTTACATTTTTACCTGGATATAGAGTCTAACAAATATGACTGTTTTAGAACGGTGGTCTGTATATTAGTACATATAACTTGGCATGTTATGCTATTTGTAATGTCAGTGAATATATTCACCATGCATGGGAACTTCTTGCAAGTCTCTTATATAGTGCAGCAAATTGTTACATTTTTACAAACTGTTTTCAAGCATTCTTACAAACTACTTACATTTCATCTGCATTTGGAATAAGACCCCTCATCTGTCCATGGAATGCATCTTTAATGTTGCCGGATGAGTACAGCCCAATGGGGGTGTTATAGGAAGAGCTTACTACCTGTTTTTTGTCACCAATGTTTGCTCCTGCTACAAATGGTTGTGCTCTTCTGTTATGAGCTGTACCAATAGGCTTGAACTCCTGTATACATTTGGATAAAACACACCAAACTGCAATTCATGCGGATTAAACACACAAGCAAGCCACACTGATTATATATCACACACGACAGATGTACCGCACTTATTGATTTGTTTTATAATTCTTACTTCTGTCATAAATATGTTTCCGTCTGCTCAGAATGCATGAGTGGTGTGTGAAATTGGCCTAATAATAAGTAATTTCAAAATTTTCATCATCTTTACATTTGTTATTTAATTTTTTTTTTATAATTATATATCTGCCATTGCTATTATTTTCCATGGCAGTCCGAGAAAACAGGGTACCGTAAGGCAAGCACTTTATATTCCCCAACTCTCACCATAGCTCACTAATACCCCTTTTACACCAAAAATCCCGGATCCGACCCGGCATTTGGAAGAAGGATCCAAGCTGGGTCGATCTGTGATTAACACCGTTTACACTGCGGTGCCCACCCGCAGTGTAGACAGAGGTGGCGCTTGGAGATGACATCATCTCCAAGCGCCGGGACTGCAGTGATCCCCGCCGGAAACACCAATCGCCGTGCTGGGGGCAGCCCAGCACCAAGATAAGCAGCTGGGCAGCCCCCATACACCACCCAGCTGTTGTCTGGGAGGTGAATGGATGCCGCACACAGACATTCATTAACCTACACCGCTGCCACAACTGCTGTGCAAGGGCTGTATGTGCCCCCCGTGCAACCTGCGGACGCTGCGCCCGCAGGTTGCACGTCCCCCATTGATGTAAATGGGAGCCAGGTCGGATGACCCGGCATACCCATTTACACCGCCCTCTACCCAGGTCCTAGTCATGTTCTACCCAGATCAGGACCTGGGTAGAAGTCCCATGTAAAGGGACACGGCGTGTCCCATTTACACCGCCGCTGATCCAGGTCTGACCTGCCGAAGACCCAGGGTTTTGCGGCGGTGTAAAAGGGGTATAACTGAGCCCTGTTGTAGGTGACATTACTTTAAATGTGTGTGTGTCAGTATTTTGTATGGGGTTTGTAAGGTTTATTTCCACGATGTTGTGTTTTTGACCTACTCTTATTAGGTTCTGAACATGTCTTATTTGGTTGGAGGGCACAGCTATACCCTCTTGCCAAATGTTGGGAGTATTCCTAGTTATGTTAGGAATGTACTGTATCTGGATTTGTATCTATATGCAATAATTAGCTGTCATTATGTGGGACATATTGGGGACAACGACTTTGGACTGCTGAGACTTGGTCCAAAAACAATCCAAAAACATTTGGTAGGTTAATTGGTTTCTGAAAAAATAAATTAATCCTACTGTGAATGTGTGTCCATGTAGCAGGGAATATAGAATGTAGTGAATATAGCTCCACTATGGGCAGGGACTGATGTTGAAGACTAAATATTCTTTGTAAAATCCAGCATTTGTGTGTACTAGGGGTCTGATTCAGATGTGGTTGGAGGTGTGGCAGATACCACAATGGACTTTGCACATGTGCCAGATCAGTACTGCGCATGTGCAGTTAGGCTCTGCTTAGGCTCAATAGCTCGGGTAAAGTTGGTGGCAAGTTGCTTTAAATAAATTCAATAAAAGAATTAGCTATTCAATGTGTAAAGTATATATGTCCTCAAAGTCCAGATTTTAAAGATACCCATACTTGAGCATGGATAGTTAAATCAAATTGACTGTAATACTAGTCACCTGTACTTCAGGATATTTTTGTTGGTGTTATTATTATTATTTTTGTCATTAATATTAAAACTGAACTGTTAGAATTCCTTAAGGTCCAAGTTTGGAAGATACTGCTCTACAATAAAAGTCTCTAATGTGAATTCTGACTGGGTGCCTGACATCTCACGACAGTTGGAATTCCGACAGTCATTACTCTGATGTCGGAATCCCGACTGCTCCCTCGTGGGGGTCCACGACCCAAATAGAGGGAGAATAAAATACCGTGCCCACAGCCCGCGAGGGGCTTCATTGCGCTCCCCGCTGTGCAGTCGGGATTCCTACGTCACGCTAATGACTGTCGGAATCCCGACTGTTGGTGTGTTATACCACACCCATTCTGACTAAGATGACTCTATTTGCTTACTGCATATTGCACACAGAAATAGCTGAACTAATAAGAAAATATTTTTTGTCTGGTACTTTTTTTTTTTTTTCAATTGTTCATCTGTCCAATCACCGGATACAGGTGAACTAACTGGGCAGTTCCATTAGTCAACCAGAAATGCCTTAAGACCTGATTCAGAGGTGAATGCTGATCCAGCCATGGCTGCATCTTACTACGCAGCACTACTGCATCTTTATGCTAATACCGCAGCTGATGGCATTTGTACAGAGATGTCCACCAGGGATGTTACTAATCTATCGCTTTGCAAAAAAGATTTTACATATGTGCTTGTTATGTAACAATTTGTAATCTTAGATTATTCTTACTGGTTATCTCAAATAGGTTTTAGTGTCTATACACATATACATGCACATCCACCTCTGAATTAGGCCCTTTGCTTAAGGTTGTAAGTGTATTAATGGTTGCACAGATTTATTTTTACATGCAAGTGCCTCTCTGATTATTTGTAATAACATTCCAGTAGTAGCATTATTAAACATAGTTCAAAGAGGGACAAGGAATCACTATTGTAAACCATAATTGACATATTCTGTTATGCTTGGGTAGCACTATTGTGAGCGTACCACCTACACTGCAGGGGCCAGAACTAAGTAAGCATAATCCACCAGTGCAAGATTGCCGCCTCAGGCTGCTGATGGGTCTGATGCTCAGAACCTTCCCCAGTCTACATTTTTTATAACAGAGGGTCAGATTTATTAAGCCTGGTAAAGTGATAAAGTGGAAGGTGATAACGCACCAGCCAATCAACTCCTTACTGTCATTTTTAAACACAGCTGATTGGCTGTTGCGTTATCACCTTCCACATTATCACTTTACCAGGCTTAATAAATCTGCCCCAGAGAGAAGCAATAACGACCGTGCTCGTCTACAACCCAATTTTTGTTTTAGTGCGCAGCAATGGGCATTTCCACCCAGAATTTAACAGGTCTTTATTTAGACTGAAACATTTTAAATTACATTATGCTATATAGTAAGCGTTTTACATGTACACGGTCAGATCATTTCCAAACAAAACCATCTCATCTAAGAAATCATTTACCTGTGATTCAGCTTCAAGGTTTATTTTATAGGGATTTGTTTGACCATCTTCACATACTTGAGGAGACCACATCCGCGTTTCAGCTCTGAAAACAAGAATACAACATAAGATCCAAGATGCAATTTGCTCTCTACTATATTATAATGTCATGGGTGTTAAATAAACCCTTCTTGTAAAATGTTATGTATGTTTCAGTCCTGTGAGCCAATATAGGGCCTTATTCTGGTTGGAGCGGCCGGGCCGTACGCGTACGTCCCGGGATTTTTTATGATCTGCGCATGCGTACACTCCACAACGCTTACGGACGGGTCTCTACGTGCGAAAAAACCTATACGCGAGTGTACGGGCATTGGGGGCGGCATAGGGGCGTGATGAGGGGAGCGGCCGAAATAATGAGGGAAAATGGGCGTAAACATGGGCGTACACGGGGGTGTGCACCAAAAATGAGCGGTGCTACTACCGCACGATCGACTAAAGCACCGTTCATTTCGGACACAAAACAGGCGGCCGCCAACCGCCATCTCAAACCACCCCTACAGATACCGCATGCCAGCGTGCGCCTGGGTTAGCTAATTTACGCGGATTACTACCAAACACATACACCTGAATGTAATAACCAATGCTGCAGTCTATTAAGTCCAAACCATGATTTCACTACCTGCAAGCCACACACAGCACTCTAACACATTGGAAGCTTATCTTTCTATACTTCTCTACATTTTAAGGTTTGTTTAATTTAAGGTAAGAATCTTTTTAAGACCTGCTTATATATGCTAAGGTAGGTATTTGTTAAACAGTTATACACATTCACTACGTGCTTTCATAGACTTTACACAGTAGCACACTCAATCTACACAAGTCGACATGTGTCAACGTGTTCACTCTAATACAAACATAGGTTTTGTATTTATGATACAAGAACATAAACCACATCTAACACCTACAAAGGATGTTTCAGCAATGTTTTAAGCCCATGGCCACTATTTTGCACATTAATTAATTCAATCAATTAATTAATTTTCATAATTATAGTTGAAAGGCACGATTTGCATGTCCATATATATGAAGGGTATGTCAGCGTACACGGACGTACGCTCACTCTCACGAGCGGTGACATAAGCTGTGGTTTGGATGTGGTTTGAAAACAATAGGGACCCGTCCGTGCAAGCTGGCGTACGCCTAGATAGCCGCAAGAAGTCGGTGGGAAGACGGCCGAGAGACGTCTGTAAACGGTGGTGTACGCTCAATTGTACGCCAGTTGTCGGAGTGTAAGGGCTGGCCCGTCCGTGTACGTTGGCGTACGCTCAATTGTACGCCACTCCCCTTTGCCGATGTTTCTGGCCGTACGAATGCGGCTGAGTTGTGGGTGGACCTAACCCCAACGGCCGCGTACGGATAGCGTACGTTAATAGCGAACGTACGCACGTTTGGCCGCTACGATCAGAATAAGGCCCATAATGGGGTAATTTTCTATAGCTACATTTATAGAATTAGTGAAATTAATTGCAGCTCTAAATCATCAGTTATCCACACTTAAAAGGACTAAATTGAATTATCTCTAAAATCACACATTTTTACCGATACTTATAGATCAGTTTCATGTTTGAAAATTTATTAAATTGTATATTGGAAATAATTCAAATGTTGGAAATAATACTTTTTATGCATGTACAGTTATTGAAAATAAGGTACTTGTTTCCTAGCACGGCATCCGTCTCGCTGATCGCATGCCTTAAGTTTAAGGTACTTAAGGCGTGCGATCAACGCGATGGACCCGATTTTCTGTCAATCACCAGTTTATTTGCTGGTGAAACAAAAAATCGCGTTGATCGCGTCCATCGCGGCCCATTATAATGGACCGCGATGCGACCGACGCAATCAATGCGATTTTCCCATAGAGAATAATGTTAAATTATTTCTAACGTTAAAATCGCGACAGTCGCGGGCAATTATAATGGCCCGCGATGCGATCAATGCGATCAACACGATTTTACAAAGGGAACAATGGGAAATGGGCCAATATGGCCTATTTCTCATTGTATATGGTTATAAAGTATGGTTAATGCCCCCCCATTGTTAACGCCACCCCACTTTTGACGTCAACCCGAAGCGTGGCGAGCGCAGCAAGCCCGCGAGGGGCGGCGGTACGCGTCCTCCGACCTTTTTATAGCCCCACTATCCACGTCGGCGAGGAGTTGATTTTATAAAATGTGGCGAGCGCAGCGTGGCAAGCCCCGCGAGGGGACACTTATACCTGTGAAGTTATGCGCGTCCCCTCGCCACGCTTCGGGGTCGGTGGCTCGCTGCGCTCGCCACACTTTATAAAATCAACTCCACGCCAAAGTGGATAGTGGGGGTATGAAAAGGTCGGAGGACGCATACCGCCGCCGCTCGCCACGCTTCAGGTTGGCATCAATAGTGGGGTGGCGTTAACAATGGGGGGGCATTTAAACCATGAGGGGGGTTTGCTATTAAAATGGGGGGTTTTGGGGCTTTTTACATTAAAATCAATGTAAAATCGGGTCTCAGGGACCATTTTACATTGATTCCAATGTAAAAATCGGGTCGATCGCATCGCATGCGATTTGGTTGGCATGCGATGCGATCGACACGATTTTTCCGACCCGATCAATTCAATCAAAATTGCGGGCGCCGTGCTAGGAAACAAGTACCGAAAATAAATGTTAAATGTTTCCATATATCCACTATAAATCCTGTTTATATGATATGAATTGGAGAAGCCGTTTACTTATAGTAACCAACCCTAGTCTAGCATTTTATAGAATGCAAAAGAAAAACTATTATACTGTAGTTACAGCAGTGGTTCCCAAACTTTTTTGAATCACTGCGCCATAGAGCATCAAAAAATGTTCACGGCACCCCTAGGCCAAATGTTTTGTTATTGAGAAATTGCAAAAACAATATCATATAAAGTAAATTGTTTTTATATATATCATCCTTAGGGTCATTTATGCTGTGAGGGACAGGACTTGCTACTGTTTGTCCAAATATGTTATGATTGGCAGCCAAAAGCACTGGTTTTGCCTGTTAAATTGATCATAAATAATTTGTCCTGGACCACCAACCCAGGGCACCCCTGCAAGTCTCCTGAGGCACCCCAGGGAGCCACGGCACACAGTTTGGGAACCACTGAGTTACAGTATAAACTGACCACCACTTATCTGTTGTAGAAGCTTTAGTAAATATATCCCAATTACCTGCGGGGAATTACCACAGATGAAAACGGAAAGTAGCCATGGGCTTTGACATCTGGGGCTCAAAGTGCAATGGGTGTTAACATGGGTTAGCCACTGCGTTTTCAGGGATTTTTTTGTTTACCTGCTGAAGCAGGTGAAAGAAAATGCCCATTGAATGCTGACTTTGGGGCTAATTAGATAGCCCTGGGAAATAAGTTTGCTCACGTTAATCTACCACAGCTAATCAAATTCCCCCTTAGGGCATGATGTACCACGACTTTGTGGTGCATCCCACCACTTACTGCAGTGTTACTAATTGCATATGTAGTAACATGATAAGAGTTGTCCTTGGCGATGACCGCACGTCTGGCTTTCAGCCCCGAGAATCCCTCTGCACATACACAGTGAACCTGGCTGCCACAGAAGTACTGGGAGAGATCTGAGCAGATCCCCCTGTAGCAGGTGTGCTAAAAGAAGTCCAATTGCTTGCTGGCATTGCCAGCATCCAGGGCTTAGTACAAATGGGAAATCTCGAGTCCCTTAGTCTTCTAGACAATCATTCTACCAGAGCACTCCAGCAGCTCCAGATGGCTTATCAGATCAATGTATATTCAGATATCTATAAATGATTCATTTGTTGGTTAACATTTTGATTATAGATAATGTTGAAAGCTTACTACTTTTGGTACTTGTTTCCTAGCACCCGTCGTGGGTGATCGCATACCTCAACTTAAGGTAACTTAAGGTATGCGATGGACACGGCCAACGCGATTTTAGGGCTATTTTTAGCCTTTTTCCCGACAATTAAAAAATCGCGTCCATCGCATGCCTTAAGTTAAGGTATGCGATTGCGACCGACGCGATTTAACATTGAATGCATTGTATTCTATGTTAAATGCCTATGTAAAAATCGGGTCCATTGTATTCCTTTATAATGGCATACAATGCGACCGATGTGATGGACCCGATTTTACATAGGGAACAATGTTAAATGGCCCAATGGACCCGATTTTTGATTGTATACTCACCCTGATGGGTAATTTGTATGTCAAATGCCCCCCCCATTGTTAACGCCACCCCACGATGAACGGCGGTACGCATCCTCCAACCTTTTTATACCCCCACTATCCACCTCGTAATACCTGTGAAGTACTGCGCGGCACGCTTCGGGCTCGCTGCGCTCGCCACACTATATAAAATCAACTCCACACCGACGTGGATAGTGGGGGTATGAAAAGGTCGGAGGACGCATACCAATGCGCTGCGCTTCGGGTTGGCGTTCATCGTGGGGTGGCGTTAACAATGGGGGGCTATTTGACCCATCAGGGTGGGGATACAATGAAAA
The DNA here is from genome assembly GCF_055691185.1 of Crinia signifera. NCBI lineage: Eukaryota > Metazoa > Chordata > Amphibia > Anura > Myobatrachidae > Crinia > Crinia signifera. Next base: position 84,631,338 of record NC_139217.1, read on the forward strand.
TTGTGGTCTGGGGGGCATTTAACATTGGGGCCAATGTAAAATCGGGTGTCGGGGACCATTTTACATTGGTTTCAATGTAAAAATCGCGTCGATTGCATCGCATGCGATTTGGTTGCATGCAATGCGATCAACGCAATTTTTTGGACCCGATGGATACAATTTCCATCGCTGGCGCCGTGCTAGGAAACAAGTACCCTACTTTTTTATTAATGTAACTGTTTTGGAAACAAGAATGTTCTGCACTTATGGATGAATTACCTAATTAATTCAATCTCCAAAACTTTCTTCAAGTGATAATAAGCCAGTTGGTTTTACTTGTACTCTCTCCGAACATGAATAAAAAGTGCAGGATCATATAAAAAAGATCATCCAGAATGGGGTACAAATAGTCCATAGAGTCTTTCTCATTCATTTTAGTCAGCCTGTTACTTTCAGTTATGTTTCCACGTGTAGTGCATATCATATCGTATGAGCAGCAATTAAAAATAAATGTAACATCATGATTTATTGATCGCTTTGCTCACAAATTCTGGCTGTCCCAGAATGCTGCTTGTTTTTATTTTCTTGCATTTGTTAGATGGAGTTTATATTTTAAGGTTTTGGCGGTTTATATAGTGTTTAAGTATCTACCCGGATTGGCTGATAGCTTTGTGTACAGTTGGCATACTGTCCGAAGCAGAGTTGAATCCGCATTGCTTGCATAGCCCACAATACAATAAGCACACCCATAGAGGATTGACAGGTGTTGATACACAGGCCTGAGTCTGTGTATCAAACCCCCCCCCCATCCCTGCATGTCAACAGTAAACCATGCTGTATGCTGGGCTGCATTTGGTCCAGGAAGGCTGCTGCTGAGTGCAGCAGTCTCCTATAGCAGGGCGGTACACTAATTTTTAAGGGGGCATGGCCACAACTCAGTGGTTAAGCCATGCCCCCCTGTAATAAACGGGATTCGAGATTCCTTTCTACAAAGAGGCAAGAGTGTTTTTGAAAATAGTTTTTTTGTCCCAATACTTGCAACTGTAGTAGCACCACCAGCCATATGAGTTTTATTACATTTTCTCTTGCATATATAAGTTGGTAGTATACACTATATAGCACTGATATCACAACCATACTAGGGCTTAAGGTACATGTCCTGGTGGAATCCACTTCATACCAGTTTTATGAGCCTACATACAAACAACCTGATACCACCCAGTTACATTTCTTCAACCATACTTGTGTATACTCAGCTTGAATTGCTGCATTGTGAACACACAAGATTTGTCTGACTTACATTCTATTCTGCCTCTGCCCCATAGTTTACTGGGGGCTCATATGATTGTATGCAACATAGGATTGTCAGTGAAGCCAGTCATTTTCAGATCAATAGCAACCTTGCATACATACTATGCATTATGAATTTTGAGATGGATAAAAATAAAGAAATACAGACTTTTGTTGAATGTCAAAAACCATTCAAACCATTGCAGACTAAAGTCTCTTAGGTAAATACCCGACGGTGTTCAGAGAGAACTGTTGTAGCCATACATAAACTGATGCCTGTATATATTGTGTCCTGTTATCTGTAACAGTAAGGATGTTTATACCTGTCAATCTTCAGGCAGAGCTGGTTTGTTGCAGCTTTAATCCGATCCTGTGCCTCTGCATGTGTCATGTTATCAGTACTGTATCCATCAATGGCAAGAATCAAATCACCAGGACACAAATTAGCAACAGAAGATTTGCTTCCCGGTGTAATCTGAAAGAAATAATAGATGTCTTCAACGAACACTCAGCAATGATTCCATTCTATAGCAGTAGCCCTTGATTCAGTGGCTCTAGTTACTCTTGTTCTCAGAATCAAGCACTATGTTAGCTGTGGCATGTTCCTTTGAAACACCTCCTTAAGTTTAATATCATTGGCATAAGTGCTGTCCTTCTGCTCACTTCTGATACATAATGCTGCCACCCATTTCTAGTCAAATGATTTTGTTGTTGCCAAACAATTATACGACTCTCGCTCTCCACTTAGGCTTACATGCCCTATCCTCTTTTTAATGCAACTACATTATTTGTACACTCCCACCCCAGCCACTATTGCGGCCCAACAACTTGATTTCTACTTCAATGGCCAAACAAATATGAATATGATTCTCTTTCCCAAAAAACAACCTTATCAATTTCTTTCCTGTACCGTCACATCATAATATTTCTCTATCCTTTTATTTTATTAACAATCAATCTGCATTAAATTCCTTATATATGATCAATTATATTAAAGAAAATTGTTATAACTCAAACTATTGCTCGCACATAATACCTTTCCTCTTATAAACTTTTGGACATTCTCGTTCTTTTCCAACACTGCAGAGAATACACAGACTAAGGTGGTCAGGCAATGGATCACTGCTAAAGGTCCATACATACTGGGCGTTTTTGCCCAGCGTGTATGGATAACGATTATGGGGGAAATCGCTGGGCTGAAATACACTGAGTGTTTTCCCCCCATTTCAGTGATTTTTCCCTGGGGTGGACGGCTTTCCACAGCGGTTGCTGTGGAAAGCTGTCCACTCCCTCGCTCATCTGCTGGAAATACCTGTGTGGCTTTCAAGCTGAAAGCCACTCAAACGAGTAAACTCAGCGGCTTTCAGCTGAAAGTCACCCAGTGTGTACAGATGGTGCTATGTACTTTCTATTCAATCCCGATCGAATCGGGGTCAAATCGTATGGCGCCGTGTACACATTCAATTTAGAATATAATGTACGCATCTGTACTATATAGTCTTGCCAGCACAGTCTATTTTTCTATTGGATTTCGATGCCATGATTTCATCGGGATTGAATTCAAATACGCTCGATTTCAATTGGATTTTGATTTGATTTTGCTTATATAAGTAAAATCATAGTGATCCCTTAAGGATTACGTATGGGCAGGACGCTGGGGGTAAGGGGGGCACTTTAAAAGCATCACTAAAGTGGACGTCTCTGTTGGGGGTGTGCTCTGCACCTAGGTAGGTACTGGGCCTCCCTCAAGCAGGGCGGGCAGCGGCGGTGACGGACGGGCTCGACTGTTTTACTAGGGTTCCCCTAAACAGTCAGGGCACGTTTTGCCCTTTGAAACAGCCTTGAGTGAACACTAAATCAAATATAAAAATAGACAAAATCGAACTGTGTGTACGCCCTATAAAGGCCAATACTCCCTTCTAATTGTCCTGAGCTCTTGGTTTGATGTCATACTTGCCTACCCCTAAATAGTTACTGCATTCCTTCTACAGAGCATGTCCAATTTTTTCTTTACCTATTAAACTTTTAGTATTAATTTTTCTGGCTCCATCTCTCTGTATCATATATTAGTTGGGATTGCCACAAGGTGAGGCTCTTTGCTCATTTCTATATCACTTTTGTTGCCAAAAACAGCAAGGTCATTTGGGTCTATGCAAATAGAATCCCCAATTATCAGTCATCTTTGGGCCTTTATCACTTCACTACTAAATTACTAAAGGTATTACTTCTATTTCATATTTTATGTCCTCTATGCACAGAAACATTGATCTTTAAGATGCTGATCTATTAATCTTTCCACCAACCAACAGAGCAACATATCCTACTGTGTGGTGACAAGCCGACAATATTCCTTGTCCCTCCAACTCACTGCCAAGGTGTCGTTGTTGTCTCAAAACTGTTTTTTTTATCCAATTTGTATCAAACTAAGAAATGTCTGCAGAATATGCTAATATCTCAAGTATAGGGAAATTATTACTTCCACCATGGCTCTCCAGTCTAGCCTCCGGCATGGCATCTCTGGTCGTTCCTTCAGTGTCTTCACTTGTAACCATTGTACTACTCCTTTTCCTTTCTATAGGCTCCATATTCCCTCCACATTCCCTTCAGAATTATAAAATGTTATCCATCATCTACACTTGACACAAGATATTTTGCAACTTGACGCCATCCTTTACTTCTCCTCACCTCTTACGCCTGCCTATCAAACTCATTGCCCCACAAGACTTTTCTCCAACATACAATCTTTAAACAAATCCCACTTCTTAATACTTGCCTACTTACATTGCCCAGACTACTAAGTAAAAATGTACTCACAATACAATGACGCATCATAAGGTTTGCTAGCAAAGGAAGCAGGGATTTACATTGATTGCTAGGCAAAGCAGTAGCACACTCAGGGGTAGATGTATGAAGCAGTGATAAGGAAGAAGTGATAAAGTGACTGGTACTTTATCACCGGCCAATCAGCTCCTGACTGTCCCTTTTTAAATCCAGTCTGTAATTTAACAGTCAGGAGGTGATTGGCCAGTGATAAAGTACCTAAAGTACACTTTATAACTTCTCCCTTATCACTAATTCATACATCGGGTATGGTATATGGTCCCGATAGTCATTAGCCCGACGTTGGGATCCTGACTGGCCGGACTCAGACAGCGGGGCAAGCGCAACAAAGTCCCTTGCGGGCTCGCTGCGCTCGCCACGCTGCGGGCACGGTGGCGAGCGCGTATTCTATTCTCCCTCTATGGGGGTCGTGGACTCCCACGAGGGAGAATAGCTGGTGGCCGCCGGGGTTATGACTGTCGGGAAACTGTCCGGCACCCCATACATCTACCCCTTAATTCCCTAAATTTGCACACGGTTTATATAGAGAGATAACATAGTATGGAATTGAGCGCAACTATTAAGACCTGTGCATCTATTTTATCCCATACAGTCTTTAGGTACTGTGGCAACCTGGCTCCAAAGAGTTGATCTACTTTAATACATTACAAGTAACTGAGTAGCTGTGAATTAATTTTTGGTCCCTGGTTTACCTATAGGTTTATGTTAACTTCTAATAGTGATTATAGTTAAACGTTGTTGTACTTTTCCAGAGCTAGCTGAGAGCTGTCATTTATAAGTACAGTACAGTACGTCTTATCTGTGATAGAACTCCAAGTAAGCGTAAGGTGATAGATGTTGTAAACACTGATAACATGTTCAGTGCCAGCAGCCAGAAATGAGTTCAACTAAGTCCATATGCAATAAATTGGACTGGTACATTGCAGTCAGCCATCTGTCTCTAATTTTGAGGAAATGGAAAAAGCATCATACAGTATGTACATATTTCTATTGTTTTTGTTTATACAGAGCCACTAAATTATGCAGCATTGTACAGAGAATATATTCATTTATTTTAATATCTGACTCATTGGAGGTTACAGTCTATACACCCTAACACACAGGTGCACAGGTGTTTTTAAATTGATTACATGGAGGCTGATGCAAATTTGCACCAATGCAGGATTTGTGGGTGAATCTTTCCACTTGTAGCACTGCTTATGCTCTGTATCTAAGCGTGGCCATCTTCGCAGAAGGAATTTCCAGAAATGCTGAGTTGTGCCTACGCAGTGACAATGTATCTGCATACAAAATAACGTTACATTGCCTGACTGGGAACCACTAGCAGAATAATTTTTATGACGATACAGTGACAATTACATCCAGAATATAGGCATGCTGCATATCATTTTAATTAGAAAAGGCTGCTTGTGTGTCTTATTAAGCAATGCGCATAAGAAACATTTAACAGAATATTTTTTGTGTATTTGTTACAAGTGTGCTTTAATTTTGTACTTGTAAGTGCATTTAATAGAACTGAATAGAACTCACTCAAACAGTCCAGCTCTAATTATGTCCGAATTTTTAGAGCTGTTTTGAGTAAGACTTTTTAACTCTGCTACCATTACATCCCTGCCTGCAACCGTTACACTATAGGATGCATTCTGGTTGGTCTTAAAAAAGTCAGATTTTCTGCTCTAAAAGTGCCCAGAGAAATCAGATCCAATTTGCATTCTGATCAATAAAGAAGCACTCAGTCACATTGGCCAGAGTTCTGGGGAAAATTTGGACATTAGATGTTGTAGGTTTGACTAATCTAAATTTTAAGGAAATAAAAAAAGTAATCTCTTATAAAATCATCAATAGAATTTAAGTATTTCTAATCCAACCCCACCCCCCCCCCCCCCCCACACACACACACACCTCCAATGCCAGCCTCAGTCTCTACACAGTAACACTGTTCAGCAGACCTCTCCGTACTTTAAAATGCTCAGTAAATATACCAAACTTCGATCAGATTTTCTACTTTGGAGTTCTAGGAGGTTTCTATTTTTTACAGAAAAGATTGTGAACCCACACTCTTACGGCACTCACACTAGAATGATTTTTTTGCAGATTGGCCGATTTCCGATAAATCGGCTGATGTAGCGACCAATTTTTATCGGTCAATATCAGTCGGATGCGCGCTCCCGTGGTTCTTTTGCTTAATCTTCTGATCTTACATGCTGCATGAAAGATCAGAACATTTACCAAAAGATCCATAGGAACGCTCATGGGATCTTAAGAGAATTCTTTGGTAAAGATGTGCGCTTGCCTGAAATCTTTTGTCCAGGACATCAAAAGATTTCAAGGCTAATTAATGTTCACATCTTAAGATCAGAGATTTTTCTAGTGTGTGGTCACTAGTTCACAGCTCTCCACTGTATTGGGCAGGTCGTAGGTCTCGCTTTAAGCATGAGATATATTATAGAAGGAAGCATAGAGGGGGTATCCAATTACCTCACTTCTTATCATATTATCATGCAGTCATATATATGAGAATTATGGAATGGGGACAGTCATCAGATAGGAAACAATCGGACAACATCAAGGTCTCTTCTCTGCCTACACTTAATCTGGGGCTGCCCCGCCTCTCTATTTTTCCTTCACTATCCCACCCCCTGTTAGGTCCTACTCTCTCCTACTTGAGTCACTCTTCCAATAAATAATGCTTCCCAGGTACCCACTCAGCCAGAAAGAATGCAAAGGTGCTGCACTCCGGTATAAAAGACTAACACTGGCACAAGATACTGCGGATCAACGTTTCACTCACGATTCAATCTCCAACAGATTTTCATAGTATCCTGATGACAATCCGTTCATGGTTGAAATGTTGATCCGCAGTTTCTTGTGTTGGTGTTATTCTTTTATATCGGCGAGCCAAACCTTTGCATTCTCTCTCTCTCCACATCCACCACCCCTGCCTCTTTACAAATCCTGCTGTTTGCCCACTGCAGACCCTTCTAAAATGAGGAAAATATTATTGTTTACTCCTGGCCGCAAGTATGTCATGCAAATCTTTCCTTGCTTAAAATACTTATTAATGTGCTAATTGATTTCTGAGAGGTCGTTTCTCAGTAAGCAAATATGAAATGCTCTTGGTAAATCGATCCGTCTTTAAGAGCAAGGATTAGGCTAATGGATTTTGCACCACTATGAATAGAATGATCGTGTCTCCCCAGTTAGTATACTGTATATGGCTTTTGGTAAACACACTAACTACTTTACTTACACTTAATACAAATGTGTAATATGCACATCTTATACAGGTTAAATGACCTCTGATTTGCCCTCACTTTGGATTATGATATGTACTAATGGGGGTGACACCCTCTTACAGGCTTAAGGGCCAGTGCTGGACACAGAAATAAAATCCTTTTTAAAAAACGCACTGAAAACTAGTGTACATGTATAGCTGGATACATGCCATGAAACGTCTAGCTCTGCCACAGTAACTTAAGAGCCTAGTTTTTGTAAAGTGGAAATCAGATACACTTACAGTACATTTGTTTTCATAGCTAAAGATACACTGACTATTAGATGTTATTTAGGTAAGAAAACAACCTGTCATATAGAAAGTATAATCTTCCTCCTCGTGTATGTATGAATGAAAGTAACACAAATGTAATGATGACATATGCCCATAAATGTAATATACTTTCTCTGTCTTTGGACTCAATCACGCTGAGTTACTCACATTGGGCTCACTAATTTGGCAACAGCATGTGACTTCCATCAGCCCACAACACTGAGTGGTCAACAGAGACAGAAAGTGAAGTAGTGATGTTAGGAAGGGGTGCTGGACGGGGTCCTGACGTCGGGATCCCGACTGTTAAAACACCGTCAGGCGGGTTCCCGACGGCCACCGGCTATTCTCCTTCGTGGGGGTCCATGACCCCCATAGAGGGAGAATAGAATAGGTGCTGTCTAAGTCCGGCCAGTCGGGATCCCAACGTCGGGCTAATGACTGTCGGAACCCTATACCACACCCGTTAGGAAGAGCATTTGTAATATACTAGCATTTGAATGCGGCTTCGCTCAGGTGGATGCCTTCCATCATTTTGGACTTAAGAATCACACTGCCCGCACCAACTGTCAAGCATCTGGTTTTTCCTTTATTGCTCCTCTCCCCGATTGTCACATTTAGATAATTTGGGACCAAAAAAATATGTTTTCAATATTTGTCTGTCTGTCATGTTGTCGCTATGTGGTCTAATAGCTACATTTGTTGATACTAAATCACGGTGTAAGATGTGACAGTGTAACTTGAGAGCAGTGGAAGATATTTGCTTACATACAGTACAAACAAACTTATTTGTTTATAGATATAACACTTAATAGCTGGAGCAGTTGATTAAGCAGTTTAGTGTTATACAAATTTTTGCCCTACAGTTGCTGTGGATTGATTTTTGCTATAAAGCGGTGTACACACGGGCCCTTATTCAGATCTGATCGCAGTACAATTTTTTTCTCAAAATGGGAAAAACCATGTGCACTGCAGGTGGGGCATATGTAACATGTGGAGAGAGAGAGAGTTAAATTTGGGTGGGGTGTGTTGAAACTGAAATCTAAACTGCAGTCTAAAATAATGCAGCCAGTATTTACCATGCACAGGAACAAAATAACTCCCCCAACTCTCTCTGCACATGTTACATCTGCCCCACCTGCAGTACACATGGTTTTGCCCATTTTGAGAACAAATTTGTACTGCAATCGGATCTGAATAAGGGCCATGGTGCGATTTGGGCTATCAATTTTGACTATATAGTCAAAATCCATAGTAAATTCGTGCAAATCACACCGCATTTTGCCACATTGGAACCCAACGCGTGGCATCAGAATTGAAAGTAGAAATAGACTGCAGTACAGTCTTTTAATGCACCGTCCCTCCCTCCCTACCAACCAATGCCGGCACACCATGGAAGGAAGATGCCAAACATATAAAAATAAAATAACAGGTATGCACCATATGAAAATTGTGCAAATTGTTCATGACCTACGATTTATGACTTAAGCTGGTTCTGTACATCTCCTTATGTATGTATAAACAACTATTGTGCCCAAGGCATACTAATGTATTTGTATGTTAAATGTATGTGTGTCTATTTTCTTGCAAAATTTCCATTAAAAACTATTTAAAAAAAAACAAAACAAAAAAAAACCAATGCCGGCACACCATCAGGCGGCCCGTGTGTACACACCATTACTTTAAGAGATTCTGAAACTATAGATTATGAGGCATATTTCTAGTGAGTTGTCATTTCTATGTTGCCAAGGGTTGGGATCATTTGGTCTATTGCATTATGGTAGAAAGTCATTAGGTCGAATCCATTAGGTCGACATGCTAAAAGGTCGACATGATTCTAGGTCGACATGGGAAAAGGTCGACATGATTCTAGGTCGAAAGGTCATTAGTTCGACAGGTCATTAGTTCGACAAGGTCATTAGTTCGACATTGTCTATGTCGACATTCACAAAGTCGACATGGGGTTTTTCACTGTTTTTTTACCTGAATGTCAACACAGTCGACATGGACACAGTTTAAAGTGCACTGCATCCCCTCGCATCGCTCGCTGCGCTCGCTATGCGTCGGGCACGGTGCCTCGCTACGCTCGGCACACTATTTTATTCTCCCACCACGCCCTAGTGGATGGTAGGGCATGAAATACCGCCTGTCGGCACATGTTGGCTTAAAAAACAGTGAAAAACTCCATGTCGACCTTGTGAATGTCGACATAGACAATGTCGAACTAATGACCTTGTCGAACTAATGACCTGTCGAACTAATGACCTTTCGAACTAGAATCATGTCGACCTTTTCCCATGTCGACCTAGAGTCATGTCGACCTTTTAGCATGTCGACCTAATGGATTCGACCTAATGACTTTCTACCATAATGCAGTAGACCAAATGACCGCATCCCGTTGCCAAGAAGCTTAGAGTATCTTGTCTGTAGGACCCACCTTCCCTCCACCGAGAACAGGTGACACTGTATAGGACACAGAAAGGGACAGTCTACAAACTATTTGCCATGACACTTCTGTATTCAATAGAGTTAATGGAATAGAATTGAGTTTCGTAGGTACTGTAGTTTATAAATTGTGTCTTCCTACCAGCCTATCACTTCCCAGTGAATTGCAAGCATCAGATTCGGTGCACAGTGCACACAGAGTTGTATAAAAGAGAAGAAGGTTGAGTAGTGCATTATGCAGGGATTCACCAATGTGAACTAGAAACACTGTGGGGGAAATTTACTAAAGGAAATTTGTAAAAAATAGGTGTATTTGTATCCAGAAATACACTTATTTTTGACATTTACTATCCCGAAAATACGGCAATTCGTATTGATAGCACACGAATACGAATTGCCGTATTTTCGGGATAGTAAATGTCAAAAATAAGTGTATTTCTGGAAACAAATACACCTATTTTTTTACAAATTTCCTTTAGTAAATTTCCCCCTGTATGTAAAGGTACATATACACTGGTGTATGTAGAGTGATGATGTTGCATACAAACAGTGATTTTCGCCCATGTAAGTGATTTTTGCAGGGGTGGACGGCTTTCTAACACTATGATACAGGAGCATGCATTAGAGCACACCGCCGGCCATACACACTGGGTGGTTTTAAAACCCCAAAACTGAGCAGCTTTCAGTTCAAAATTACCCACAGTATATGGGGGAACTTGGCATAATGTGAACTGGTTGCAATTTGGTGTAATGTAAAATGGAGGCACTATAATGGACTATAATATAAAAAAGATATAGTATACATTGCACACAGTTCCTTTCACACAGAAATATTGTAACTAATACAAATTAAAACTCATTATGAACACTAGATACATATCTGGTGCATTGCAGCTGATTTATATAAACTCCAGGACTGCTAAATTAACAGTTTTGCCCGGTTTCAAAAATTCACTGTGTTTCCGTAAGGTATTCCTACTGTACAGGAACAGTACGGCAAACGTTCAAATTTCCAGTTAATGCCAAGTTGTACAAAATAATCACCTACTTTTGTGAAAGGTCTGTCTTCATATCAGCTTACACTGGCAGAGCTTGGCATGCTGCTGACAGCTATAAATAACAGGTGTCTTTGAACGAACGAGCTTACAGAGCAGGGTCAGTGTGACTCAGTATGTGTGGCAGGAATTGATCTCTTCTAGTGATCCAGAGCAGTTTCACACATAGCGCCTCATTCAGGTTGGCTTGCTTGCGTACATTCGCTGCCTCTTAAGACCATAAACGCCGCCCGGCCAAAGGCCCTCCCCACCAAATCGCCTCGGTACCATGCGAGGGAATGTATAAGCCCATACTTATTAACACTTTCATAATTTTTTTCTGGTGTGCTGCTCTGGGCTTTCTGGCTTATACTTTTTTTTTGTGGTGCCACACCACACACCTAGATATGGCAATAGGGACCCTCAATATACAGAGAAACCTTGACAATGGCTTGGGGGCTTGATCATACATTTGTACAAAAATATGTAACCAACATCGCTGAATTCTATTATCATGTAGTGTACAAGACTTGTTGCTAATGCCATTGGGTGTGGCGGATGGAAACAATGTGTTTTTCTCTTATGGAGGTTATTTATACTATTATTAATAGTTTCTTATATAGCGCTGCAAATTCTGTTTTACAATTGGGAGAGTGATAATACAAAAACTGGGTAATAAAATTAAGATATAGAGCTAGTAATGCCCTACTTTCACGCTTATAAAATATAGGAAAAATAGGCATTTATAAACAAGGATAGGTGTTATCGATTGCATAATGGTCCTACAGATTTCAAAGGTTCTTAGTGGCCTGTTTTATATAGTCACACAGCAATGTTGGTCTGTGGTCAGGAGGATGGGAAAGTGGAGAAAGATAGATAAAGTAAGGATATGTTGGGACTGTATAGATGAGGTATAAGTGGATAGGAAAGTTTTATGAAGGTTATGTGGCCAGTTCCAGAATTTGGAAAGTTGCCTGAAGATGTGAGTTTTCTGGTAACGCTTGAAGGTTTTGGCCGGGATGTTGTAACATCCGCAGCCCTCTATCGTCCCCCTTCGCCGGCCACCGCATTTTTAATAACGGCATATGTTCTAACATATGCCGTTATTAACGCAAGGGACAGCTCTTGCGATAAGAGCTGTCCCTTGCGATGCGGTGCCGGCACTGGACTTCTGGGTCTGTGCAGCCCACCTCCCCCCCACAAACTTTCTGGGGCAGGCAGGGAGACTTCCATCTCCCTGCTTGCCACCGTCCTCAGACTCCCTGCGGCGTCCGCCGCAGGAGCTCAAATTCGCCAGTCAGGGGCAGCGAGCCCCTGACTCGTTGAATACCGGAGCCGGCGAGGCTCCGGAACGCAGCGAGCAGTGGCGAATGTGCAACGAATCCCAAACAGAATTCGCTGCACGTCGCCGGTATTAACATTGAATACCGCCCACTGTGAATTGTGGGTGATGCATGTAATGTGTTGTTACAGCAGCTTTGGAAGGTTGGCAATATCACTCTTATCATCAAATTCCCAGGAATTTGCCTCTAAATTGTGCATGTTAAAATTGGGATTTTGGGTATACTATAAATGCAGCTTATGTGCACTCTAAATGGCCTTCATTGTGGGCATCGCTGGCATCCCTCCTAATTGCATTGACCCAAGGGCATCAATGTATACTGTAGGATGCATGCATGGTGTCGCCACCTTATCAAAATGTAAATATCTTATGTTGTTTTACCCACTAGGAGGTGGGAAATACACAGAATAAAGGAAACAAACACTAATGCTGGTTCCACATGATTTGGGCTCAATTCCCCCAATTTAGATGCATTGTTACAGACCCCGCTGGCGCTGGCTCCCCCTCAAGCCGCTACGGGATCTGCGGCATCATTGTTATGCCGCTGGTCTAGATTGTCAGTCAAATAGCTTAACGCCATAAGGTTGACATGATTTTATATATTTTTTTACTTTACTATCCACGTGGATGACTTTTGGGAATGGTAAACCAAGTGCAGACGTTATGGAGCAAGGTACCTGACCCGAAGTGTGAGCAAAGCAGTAACTAATTGGGGTTCACGTGACACCAAAAAAAAAAGTGAAAACTCATGTTGACCTTTTCATGTGTCAACATTTTACGTGTCAACCTTTTGTTTGTGTCAACTGTTTATCACTGTCAAGCTTGTGCATGTCGACCTTTTCGAACTAATGAAACACCCCCAAGTAAAACATATGATTCTCACAAATTTATATGTAGTTGTCTAGGGGACGCGGTACACTTTGACGTTGTCCATGTCGATGGGACAAAAAAAAAGTGAAAAACCCATGTTGACCTTTTGATTCTGGACCTGGTCATTGTTGACCTAGTGCTTGTGTCGACCTTCTAACCATATGTCGACCTAAGCCATGTCGACCTTCAGTGATCGACCCAATGCATGTCATCCTAATATTGGCTGAACCAATGACCCATACCCAAATAAACAAATGCCCGCTTTTAACCCCTTAAGGACGCGGCCTATTTGGGCCCAAAGGACGCAGCCCTATTTTTCAAATCAGACATGTGTCAATTTATGTGGGAATAACTTTCTAATGCTTTTACTTATCCAACTGATTTTGAGATTGTTTTCTCGTGACACATTGTACTTTAAGTTAGTGGCAAATTTTGGTCGATACAGTCTGTGTTTTTTTGTGAAAAATACCAAAATTTGGAAAAAAAACTGAAAATTTAGCAATTTGCAAAATGTTAAATTTTCTGCTTGTGAGACAAATAATCATACCACTCAAAATAGTTAATAACTAACAAAGACCATATGTCTACTTTATGTTGCCATCATTATTTCAGCCTCATTTTAATTTTTTTGGACACTAGGAGGCTTACAATATGAATAGCAAATTCTCAAATTTTCAAGAAAATTTCAAACACTGATTTTTTTAGGGACCAGTTCAGTTCTGATGTGACTTTGAGGGACTTGTATGTGAGACACCCCCATAAATGATGCCATTTCAAAAACTGCACCCCTCACAGTATTCAAAACAGCATTTTGGAAGTTTGTTAACCCTTTAGGTGTTTCACAGGAATTAAAACAAAGTGTAGGTGAAATTTCAAAATTTCATTTTTTTAGCAGATTTTCAATTTTAATACATTTTTCTAAGGAACACAGTAGATTTTACTAGAGAAATGTGACTAAAAATGGATTCCCCCAATTCTTTTGTTTTCATAAATATCCTATATGTGGCCCTAGTGTGCACGTTGACCAAACCACAGGCTTCATAATAGAAGGAGCACCTACTTGATTTTGGAGCCTCCTTTTTATGAGATTATTTTTTATGCACCATGTAGGTTTCTAGGCACCATAAGATGCTAAAAGTTAGAAACCTCCCCCACAAGTGACCCCATTTTGCAAACTACACCCCTCAGGGAATTTATCTAGGGGTATAGTGTACATTTCAAACCCCCAGGGGTTTCACCAATTTTGGTACAACTGGGCTGTGCAAATGAAAAATTAAATTTTTTTACACAAAAATGAAGTTCTGGCTCAAAATTTTTCATTTTCACAAGGAATGAAGGAGACAAAGCCCCCCAAAATCTGTGCCGCAATTTCTCCCGAGTACGGCAATGCCTCATATGTGACCAAAAAATACCATTTGGGTGCATGGCAGGACTCAGAAGGGAAGGAGTGATATTTGGATTTTGCAGCACAGATTCTGGTGGAATGAATGGTGGGTGCTATGTCGCATTAGCAAGACCCCCGAAGCACCAATACAGTGGAACCCCCCACAAGTGACCCCATTTTGCAAACTACACCCCTCAGGGAATTCATCTATGGGTATAGTGAGTACTTTGACCCCACTGGTGTTTTGTCAAATTGTTAGGCATCGATACGTGAAAATGAAAAATGTCATTTTTTCCATTAATTTGTAGATTCACCCCATAAGTTTATACTTCCACAAAGGGCAATAGTAGAAAAAGCACCCCAAAATTTGTTACACAATTTCTCCTGAGTATGGCAATACCCCATATATGGTTGTAAAACGCTATTTGGGCAGACAGCAGGCTTCAGAAGGGAAGGTGCACCATTTGTCGTTTTTGGCGCAGATTTTGCTGGAATGGTTTTCATGCGCCATGTTGCATTTGCAGAACCCCTGTTGTATCAGAGCAGTCAAAAACCCCAACAAGTGATACCATTTTGTAAACTACACCCCTCAAGGAACTCATCTATGGGTATAGTGAGTACTTTGACCCCACTGGTGTTTTGTCAAATTGTTAGGCATCGATACGTGAAAATGAAAAATGTCATTTTTTCCATTAATTTGTAGATTCACCCCATAATTTTATACTTCCACAAAGGGCAATAGTAGAAAAAGCACCCCAAAATTTGTTACACAATTTCTCCTGAGTATGGCAATACCCCATATATGGTTGTAAAACGCTATTTGGGCAGACAGCAGGCTTAAGAAGGGAAGGTGCACCATTTCGCGTTTTTGGCGCAGATTTTGCTGGAATGGGTTTCATGCGCCATGTTGCATTTGCAGAACCCCTGTTGTATCAGAGCAGTCAAAAACCCCAACAAGTGATACCATTTTGTAAACTACACCCCTCAAGGAACTCATCTATGGGTATAGTGAGTACTTTGACCCCACTGGTGTTTTGTCAAATTGTTAGGCATCGATACGTGAAAATGAAAAATGTAATTTTTTCCATTAATTTGTAGATTCACCCCATAATTTTATACTTCCACAAAGGGCAATAGTAGAAAAAGCACCCCAAAATTTGTTACACAATTTCTCCTGAGTATGGCAATACCCCATATATGGTTGTAAAACGCTATTTGGGCAGATAGCAGGCTTCAGAAGGGAAGGAGTGCCATTTTATCACAGAGTTTGCTGGAATGGTTTTCGGGTGCCATCTTGCATTTGCAGAGCCCATATTGTACCTGTGCAGTGGAAATCCCAAGCAAGTGATACCTTTTTGTTACTAGCCCCCCTCATGGAACTCACTTATGGCCGTAGTGAGCATTTTGACCCCACTGGTGTTTTGTCTTGTCAAATTGTTATGGGCTGTGAAAATTAAAAAAAAACTAATTTTTTCCATTAATATGTAACTTTAGATCAAAATGTGCCATTTTCACAAGGGTTAATAGGAGAAATTGTGTAACATATTATGGGGTGCTTGTTCTCCTGAGTATGGCAATAGCATATATGTGTTTGTAAATTTCTGTTTGGACACATGGCAAGACTCAGAAGGGAAGGTAATGGCATGCGGCTCTTTGTACAAGCTGTGTGGAGTACATTAAAATTCAAGGGAAGTGTGATATATCTTAAAACAATCTTTGATACACAAGCCTGGTTGTGTGGGGCAGGTTTCACAATGGTAAGTTGTGTCCTTTCTTATCCCCTTTTTGTAGCATACTCTACATCGTTTCTGGGACCTTCCTTTCTTTCCAGTGTGGGGGACTTCACTCGGAAAATGTTGCCCTGGTACAATTCGCGAGGCCTCGCTCCCAGAAGTACTAGGGCCCCCCTGTTCCTGGTTGCCAAAAATAAGGGCCTTTATTACTGCCTCTTGGTACTCCAGGAATGTCCCCCTTTGGCCTGCACATCGATGTAGTACAAATGCGTTGTACAGTGCCATTTGTACTATGTGTACAGCTAATTTTTTATACCAGAACCTTGTTTTTCTCATAGCACTGTAAGGCTTCAGCACTTGATCTGACAGGTCGACCCCCCCCATGTACCTATTATAATCCACAATGCAGTTGGGTTTTGGGGTTTCGGTACTTGTGCCCCGCACTGGGACAGGGGTGCTGCTATGGCCATGCACTGTTGTCAAGATAAGGACATCTCTCTTGTCCCTATACTTGACACACAGTACATTGTCGCTGCATAATGCCCTGCTCTCGCCCCTTCTAAGTGTTTGCCCAAGCAGCGACCTAGGGAGGCTTCTATTATTTTTACGTGCAGTGCCGCATGCCACAGTACTTCTGGAAGCGAGGCTTTTGAATAGTGGGACGCTGGTATAGAAATTATCCAGGTACAGGTGGTATCCCTGGTCCAGCAGTGGGTGCACCAAATCCCACACTATCTTCCCACTAATTCCGAGTAAGGGGGGGCATTGTGGGGGGTCTATTTTTGTGTCTCTACCTTCATATATCCTAAATTTGTGTGTGTACCCTGATGTACTCTCACACAGCTTGTACATCTTCACGCCATACCTTGCCCTCTTACTTGGCAGGTACTGGCGGAATTGGAGCCTCCCTTTGAAATGTACCAGGGACTCATCTATTGAAATGTGCTTCTCGGGGATGTATGCCTGGGCAAACTTGGTACTAAAATGGTCTATTAGGGGTCTAAGTTTATATAACCGGTCATAATTGGGGTCATCCCGGGGTGGGCACTGTGCATTATCCCTATAATGGAGAAACCTAAGGATCGCTTCGAAGCGGGTCCTTGACATAGCCACACGGAACATTGGTGTATTGTATAAGATGTCTGTGCTCCAGTAGGACCTAATCGTGGGCTTCTTCACTAGCCCCATGCACAGTACAAGGCCCCAAAATATAACCATTTCATTTTTATGTACAGGGGTCCACTTGCGGGGCTGGGCATAATTAGAGGTGGGGTTTTGCTCAATAAATTGTTGGGCATAAACATTAGTCTGGGTGACCATTAGATCAACTAAATCATCACTAAATTTTTTTTTAAAAAAGTCCAGCTCTCTGAACCCTGCTGAATTAAATTGTATTCCTGGATTCCCTGTGAACTCAGGGACCTGGGGTACGTAGTTTTCAGGGGTTGTCCATGTGGGGTCAGAGGACTCGACTACTGCAGTGGGAGTCCTGCGTTGCCTCCTCGGGGGTTCATCAGAGTCACTAGATGATGAAGAGGATGACAAACGGAAATTTGTCTCATCCTCGCTAGCAGACTCAGTTTCAGAGGCCAGAAACGCGTATGCCTCCTCGGCAGTATATGTTCGTTGGGCCATAGTTTTATTGGTGTATGTATTTATGAGGTGCTTCAACACGTGTGGGGTTTTGTAGCACTGACAATGTGCAAATGCACTGCAAAAATTATGGTGTGCGAATGCACTGAAAAATTATGGGGTACAAATGCACTGAAAAATTATGGTGTACAAGTAACGCACAGAAAAAATTATGAGGTACAAATGCACCGAAAAATTATGGGGTACAAATAACGCACAGAAAAAATTATGGGGTACAAATGCACCGAAAAATTATGGGGTACGAGTAACGCACAGAAAAAATTATGGGGTACAAATGCACCGAAAAATTATGGGGTACGAATAACGCACAGAAAAAATTATGGGGTACAAATGCACAGACAAATTATGGGGTACAAGTAACGCACATAAAAAATTATGGGGTACAAATGCACCGAAAAATTATGGGGTACGAATAACGCACAGAAAAATTATGGTGTACGGATAAGGTACAGAAAAATTATACGGATCACAACACACAAAATTAGGTGGTGACTACAGGGAGGGTGATCACAGCACAGATGACCACAGGGAGGGTGATCCCAGCACAGATGACCACAGGGAGGGTGATATAGGCAGGGGTGACCACAGGGAGGGTGATCCCTGCACAGATGACCACAGGGAGGGTGATATAGGCAGGGGTGACCACAGGGAGGGTGATCCCTGCACAGATGACCACAGGGAGGGTGATATAGGCAGGGGTATTGTGGTGATCAGCGCAATTTTACACAGCCTAAACTCTGACACAGCTCTGACACAGCTTCTCCTTCCAAGGCTCTAACACAGTGAGAGGGTTAGAGCCCGGGAAGAGAAGCAAAACACCCCTTTTACAATAGAAAGGCTGTGATTGGTGTAGTCAGGACTGACTGACCAATCACAGCGATCGGCGGGGCGGGACCACTCTGATTGGTCCGCGGGCGCACTGACACGATCGGCTGCTGTTGATGACAGCAGCCATCTATACTATGTCGCCTTGTCACTTGACAAGGCGACATGACACAGCGGGGACGTACCTGTACGGCAAGGTGCGCGAACTACCCCGCTGCCGTGACGTACAGGTACGTCCGCGGGCGGGAAGGGGTTAATCCAGAGCCATTGATCCATCCATGGACTGATTTGGCCAATCCGCAAGTAACAACAAAAAGGTAAGGGAAAGTAGAGAAAAAAAGAATGTCGTGGGGTTAACGAGTGAAGTGAGAGGATAATAAAGGGCTTATTTTGTAAAAGTTTAAAAGTAAGTGTACCATGAAGTGGATTGGAAACAGGTTTTCAACTGCCAGCTTAGTTTGAGAAGGCAGAGTTTGGATGTATTTTTCCCAGCATTTAAATAAAGCTGGCGGTCAAAGATTCCTTATGTAGCATAGTTTCCAACCAGTATGTAGTAAATAAAAGTAATCTGGACGTAGCCGTATGTAACGAAGGTGCGGAGTCCTGGATCCATTGCTGGAGGATGGCCATTTTTCCCACTGATGACATAAGAATGATTTTTTTTTGTCATGTTTGGGGATAGAGGATTGATTGGTTTTGTGACTAAACAATGCCCAAGACTCAGTGTAATGAAAGGATAACTTAAATCAAACAGTGGCATAGTTATGAAGTGTCCGGCAGGTTTGTTCGTGGCGATAGCTCCAAAGACAATGCAAAAGATTAGCCTCGGGTTTATGGCATTTAGGGCAGTCTGATCTATTAGCGGTGCCCATTAAATGACACCTTTTTGTGGAAAAATAGGCTCCATGAAAAACTTTATATAACATCTCTTGATAAGAACTAGCTGGAATAAGGTTAAGGTTAAGCAAAAACGTATCTAAGATGATTTCAGGATTGAAAGTCGGAACTTGTGAGACCCAATTAGCTAATTCAGGAACAGGTCAGTCTCTGGGTCCAATTCTGTGCGAATATGGGTGTCTATAGTAGATATAGAGTGGGTTTTAATATGAGTAATTAAATATCCTAATACTTTCTTTCAGTCACATACAAATGTGTCCTCATGCATTGTTGCTGACGTGTTTTTTTTTTTGCATACTTTTCCTGAAAATGTGCCTTAGTTACAGTCACTATACAGTCACACACACAGATATACAACTAGGATGCACCAGGAGCCTGTGCTGATTAATGTGATATGCAACACTGTGTTCCCTCCCGGTGTGTCCTAGTTGCATTGTATTGCAGGTAAAATGCATTTTTTGGGAAAAATACACACAAAAAACACACCCAGTGCTAGCAGAGTTGCACAGGGCACATGGTATATTGAAGATACAGTACTTGTACGAGGACACATTTTTATGATACATTTCTGTATTAGCCATGTGTAGTCAGAAGGATCGTGAGGCCCCACTTTCATGTTCTGTATTCATACTGAAAAACAAGATCACGCGAGCTTTTGCCCTTCTATTTCATGTGATGACAACTTTGTATGTTGGGTATAATAACAAAATAATATCTGGGGAAGAAAGCAAATAAATTACTCTCTGCTCAGAAATCTAGATCCACTTACACCTTTCAGTGTGTGGATAATATTTCACAAACAGGGCTTGCCCCAGAACGGATAAGCTGAGGCGTTCAGGGGACTGAGGTAATGCTATCATAGATCTGAACATATGTAATGAGGGAGCAGGGAGAGTTTGTATGTCACTTGCACCTGCTAAGCAGCTGACATGAACTGCACTATAAATTTATAGCTCCACTCTGATGTAACTTGTATACATTCAGCCTGCTGGCTAATATTAGCAATGGGGAAACCAATCTCACAACATTTCAGCCTGAGTGCTATTTCTGCACCAAATGAAGATAAAAAACAATTAAAATTTTAGCACTTAAGACACCACATAAAGCTCTTCAGAAACACTGGTGTCACATTCCAACTCATTTCCACTCAAGGAATGTGGGACTAACCTGGTATGCTGAATAATTCTGCTGTTAAAAGCCATTTTCAGCATTAGCAGCCATTTGCACCTGATTATCATGTTGCAAATGATAAGTAAGGAACGTTGATTAGTGTTTGTCCTAAAGAGGTAATACTAATTGAATACTGATATTCTCTTTAAGCAAGTACAGATCCATTCCGACATTCATTTGTTGGAATGGATTTGGCACTACCTATTCAAATCAGCGTCCAAATCTGAATGTCGGATTTGGTTGCTGATGATCCGGCACCATCCTCCCTGCCTCAATCCGACATCTTTTCAAGTCAGATTGAGTTTGCCGTAAACTGGGCCAAAACCTGACGTCGAAAGCAGGTGGATCCGCGGCTATTCCCCCAATCCACCTGATTTCCGACTGGTTGGAAAAAAGCAGCCAGCATTGAATAAGTCGGAACCCCTTCCTATCTAAATCAGTGGGAAACTGCTGTATTTCTGACAAGACGGCAGTTTCAACTGTAATTGAATATATCCCTATGTAGAGTATGCTGCAATTACAATTACATCTGCAGATTTTATTATTTTATGAGTAATGTGTTTCTTTAAACATACCATTTATTCTGTTACAATGGTAAATTCTGTGGGATGTTCAGGAGCATTCTAAGTGAAAGAGGCCATATTGGATGATCAGAAACTCTTATAAAGGAAAAATCTCCCAACACACTTTTATCCTGCAGAATTTTGCTACTTGGCGCAAGTATGAGATCTGATAAAAAATAATTCCAGTAATATGTCAGCAGTGATTGGACTAATTTCAATAAACTGTTATGAAGTGTATTGTGTGCAAACTTCAAGTTACAGAGAGGGATCTTTAATATTTTTTCAGTGCCTATCTGTCACAAGCTTTTTAAAGTTGCTCTTTCTGGTGCCTGCGGCATACGGGCACATCACAACCACAGAGAAGCCTATTGAGGGGCCTCACTAGATATTAGGATCCAGAGCGTATGCTCTGCTGGCGGGGTGCGCATGTGTGCTCATCACTGACTCCTGGCTGACCACACTGCATATCGCGCCCACTGTCGGGTGGCGGTGCAGAGTGTAGCGCATAGACTACAAAGGGCTACTGCCATTCTGGGATGGCGCTAGCTGCAGAGGCCAGTATCCGGAATGCAAAGCATTCACAGCTAGATGTTAAAATAATGCAAGGTGAACTCACAAGTATCCCTATTTTGAATCTTCATAAATAATCCATCTTTTCAAATTGAACATGCAAATTACCCCTTTACATTAAAGTAAAGCACAGGCATGGTGTAAAATTTGTAAGGCACCATATGAATTGTGAAATAGGGAAACCATTACAGTTTGCTCAGGCAGTGGAACTGTTCGCCATATTGGAATCCTTCCCCTTGGCATACTTACAGGCCCAACACTATTAGACTAGTATCTCTAGGGTAATCTCTTCGAAGGATTATAATAATCCTTTAGACAATTTGTTAATAAAGGGACATTTCTTCATTCAAGGCGATCTTGGTGCACTATTCATTCCTTCATGACCCTCTGAATTATGACACTCAACAAACAGGATTAGGGCAATGGAGGGACCCGTTCCCATCACTGCCTTAAAAAAAATACTAAAAACATTTGTATTATCAATTATTTTGAATCTACTTCATAGAACTTATTTAGCGCCTCATAGCTGTGGGACTGTTACCAACTTATTTATGTCCTCAGTGCGGCTCTCAGAGCATAACTGCACCATTGCTTGTGGGGTTGCCCAATAATAAGACGGTTTTGGGTTCAGATTGGTTCCTATGTTAACCAACATTTGGTTAATTATTTACCTTTGACCCCCTGAATGGGCAAAATTTGGTATCACACCCGAAGGATCTCGAATTGCACATGGAGTTAGGAAGTTACTTATAATATCTGCGGCTGCTAAAAAATGCATTCTTCAGATGGTCTAATTTCTAAAATAATTATGTGCTAAGCGTAGTGTTCTCACATTGATATCTGTAGTGTTCTCCCATTGCTAAGCGCAGTGTTCTATTGCTACGGAAGGTGTACTCCCATTGCTACACGTAGTGTACTCCCATTGCTACACGTAGTGTACTCCCATTGCTACACGTAGTTTTTTTCCACTGCTACACGTAGTGTCCTCCCATGGCTAAGCATAGTGTTCTCCCATTGCTACATGTTGTTATGAAAGTGACTATTACTCGTGCACCGTTGTACGTGAACCTACTACAAGCTAGACCTTCACAATTAACAACCTTGTTTCCTCAGTGAATTAGGTCCCCCAATTTCTGGGATGCCGCTTGGACTTATGGAGACAAGGTAGTTACCAGAAACTACGCCATATAATAATCCACTAACTGGGCCAACTGGATGATATCGGAAGGCCTTGGCATGACAGCAGCAAATACCCAATCAAAGTACTCCACACCAGCCAAGAAACAACACACAATGCCCAGGTCAGGACACAGGACGGACTAATATCTCACAGTCTAGCACTGATTAGGGTATAAGCACCCAAGGGGGTTATGGATGCCACAATGCACAGGTTGGGAAATAATCACCAAGCAGTATATGAATACAACAATGCACAGTGTTGGAATATAATCACCAAGCAAGATATGAATACAACAATGCACAAATTTGGAATATAATTATGAAGCAGTATACCAAATGCAACAATGCATGTGTTGGAATATAATCACCAAGCATTATATGAATGCAAAAATGCCCAGTGTTGGAATCATCAAGCAATATGTAAATGCAACAGGTGCCAAAAGCTACTGGAAATACCACAGAATCCCAGAAAAGCAATACTTAGCTTTAACATGAGCAGGTCCAAGGAAAGAGGCAGAACTAGCCCCAAGCAGCATGCCCGGAACCCCACTGACCAGGAAACACTGAAGACCGGCAGCAGACTGAATACCAGAGGAATATAGAAGGCCCACTCACCACAGGACGAAAGCTGAGACTATAATCGACACCTGAAATGAGGCTTGCCAGGCAATTATTTATTCAGACTGCCATCAATTCTGGCGTCCCAAACATCCGACCACAAGTGGAACCTGGGTGCCATCACCCAGTAATGGCCCAGACACTTCCACCTGAACGCCATTACCCGGCAATATTTCGGACAGCATCATCCGGCAACGGATGTACATTGGGCCTGTATCAGAGTTATATACTATGTCATTGTTTTCTCAATTGAGCAATTATCAGTAAACTGTGCATGTAACGCATTTGATTTGTGATTATGGTCACAGTGAGTATTAATTTGCAAGTGACTGACAAGGAGCATCCATTTTGTGGGAGGTATTGGGGAGTGGCAGCAAAAAAGGCGGGCGTATCAAGACCTCTTCTAAGACATATATGAGCCGCCCACTGCGATCCGGTATGCAGGAATCATGTTCCTGGCGTCTCAGTTGCGGCAACCAATATTAGTGACCATAGACTTCCAGAGTCAATGTTTTCCAGTAATGCTCAGAATGTGTACATAGCTGCAGGCAGCTGCGAGAGCATCAGTGGGCACCATGATAAAAATCCCAGTATTCAAGTAGCATATTATCACACATGCTCTGAGTCAAATATGATATCTGTGCCAGTATAACATACATCTATTAATCTGGCCCATTAACATTAATTAAGTGGTGAAGCATATATAGATTGTAAGCTTGCGAGCAGGGCCCTCCTACCTTTTGACTGTCTGTAAATACCCTGTTTTGTTGTATCACTGTCCCCTATGTAAAGCGCAACGGAATATGCTGCGCTATATAAGAAACTGTTAATAAATAAATATATGTGTTGCAATTTAAATGTAAATTTTAACTTATTTATAGGCAACATTAATCACGTAAATCAAATCTTCACACTACCGAATGTATGAGACACATACTGTACCTAACTCACAATACTTCAGAAACAAAGCCGTGTACTTTTATGCTCACACTGGGAACACTTCATACACTATTATTGTCCCATAGCAAACAGTATTATAGGCAGTGACACAGAACAGCAGTAACACTGATGACCACATCATCTATATGCCAGGTTAAGTTACCACTTGGACTAAATTAATAGCTATTAGCCAATGTCACCTGTTAGAGAATTTACACTAGGACCATCTGTTTTACTCATAACAGACCACCACAATTCAAAGAAAAATAAAGATCTTTTAGTTTCTGTGAAAATAACTTATTAGTAATGATCATTTAACAGGATGACTATATCTGTGATCTCTTACTGAAAGAAATCCTAAAATCCACTTACCCTAGAGATGAGTAGGGGCTGATTAAAATCTATACCCCCAGTCAGCCTGAATCCCCACGGAGCAGGTCCAGGCAGGACCACATTCTGTGGCATTTTTATCTTGGTTATATTATAAAGACAATTAAAACAGATATTTTAGATGCAGTTCCGAAAAAAAGTCTTCCTGCAAGCAGCAGCTGAAACAGCCTGATCCCCCAATGCCTTATGATCTTCTCTTTATCCCTTTCCCCAGGCTGACGTCATTGCCTGGCCAGGAGACCCAGAGAGAGCAGGGGGAGAGGGGAGGAGAATGGGCAGGAGGGAGAGGAAGACAGACTTGTGTTTTGGACAACAGTGCAACTATTCCTAAACCTTATGGCATTTTTGTCTCCACTATATTAACTATTTAATTAGCCTTGCAATTAGGGTTCATTCATCTCTCAGTTCACCTTCACATGTTCATTACACTATCGTCATGCTGGAGATATATTGAGATACAATAACGTCATGTTTGGATCATTTCCATGACCTATAGATTTCTACATAATTCAGTATGCAACAATAGTACATTACACATATACTGTACATACAGTATACTGCACTGGTGGTAAAAATGGATCATAGCAGTCCTTGGTCCTTGTTCTTAAACTATAGTTGTTTGCAGTTCTGCAATTATTATTTATTAGCAGTTTCTTATATAGCGCACACAGATTCCGCAGCACTTTATAGAGAATATTTGATCATTCACTTCAGTCCCTGCCCCAGTGGAGCTTACAGTCTATATTCCCTACCACATGTACATGCACACATTCAAGGGTTAATTTTGTTGGAAGCCAATTGACCTACCAGTATAATGTCCAATGACGCTTAAGTTTGTGAGAACCTTTGGGAAGCGATTTGTATGGAAGGATATATGTTTATAATCTCGGGAATCATAATTTAGATAGTCATGGCACTAGTTTAATCCCTTTACCTATTGTTGCCATAAAGAACATTTCTTATAAGTAAATTTTTACCCAACTAAGAAATGATTTCGCATAGCGATTTATCTAAACATTTTTGTGACTGTGGGTTCAAATAAGAGACTGTCCTGGTGAACAGTATATACAGGGCCTGATTCACCAAGGCCTTTTAAAGTTCCCTTTTTCAATTGGTGCAGACCGCAGCCCCCATTTATTACATAACACGGTTCTATACCTGAACGTTGTGTATGATTTTAGTCTTGATAAATGAACACTATAAATCTGCTTTGAAATCAAGATTCAGGGAAACCGGTTCCAAGTTCTGAAACTACTGTTCCAATATATGATTCTGTATAAGCTGTATTGTATAGGTAAATGTTGTTTGAAGTAGGGGCGTAACTAGAACTTGGTGGACCCCATAGCAAAATTTTGAAGTGGCCCGCTTCTAGAGAGAGGGGGAGGTACACAGGTACAGTGCAGGTATACACACACACAGATTGAGTGGGGGTACAACTATCTACTGTATAATAACATGAAATGCTGATAAAGTAGGAAGTCATAATGTCTTTCATAAAGTATATAGCATGCGCCTGCCTTTAAACCATAATGACAAAAAAAAAATCTAACACGCTTCCCACAACTAAAGCCTGGTACACACTGTAGTGATGTGTTCCCGAATAATATGGTGGTGGGCCGACATGTCCTTACTGTGGTACATATTAGAACAACATACAGTAATTAAAGGAAGGAACGAACCTTCGGTATCTTGCTCAGCCCCTCATCTAATATAGTCTAGTTGGTCATTCAGCATGTTACAGTATCTTACACAACTGTGGGAGCACACAGTTTGGCCGTACACACTGTATGATCCGGTTGATATGTTGTTCTGATTTGGAAACCACATATCGGGCTGAGATCATTAAGTGTGTACCCATCTTAAGATGCACATTTTCTCATATGCACACACACATGTATTATACCCATATCTCAAGCTCCCTGGGAGGTACACCCCCCCCCCCCCTCTCTGTTAAAACCTATGGTGAGGTGATCTTGTTGCTTCCAACCATAGCCTGTCACACCACTTAGCCACCCTTCTGTAACTATGGGCCAGATGTATTATAGCTGCGCTTATCCTGCCACTATAACACTTTGTGCTTCACCTCAATACCGAGGCAAAGCAGGAAGGGACACCAACAAGATGTGTTATCATCTTGTGCGTTGATGTGGGAGGAGCGACAACTCCCCCTCCAGTGATATCCCCTTGAGCACACAGTGCAAGAGCTCGATACTCACACAAGATCTGTTGCACAGTCCAGAGCCGAAAGCATGTACAGTGCTGTCCATGCTGTGGAGATAGGACGTCTCCACCCTTGTACTGTATATCGGCCTGCTATTTTGATATGGGCAACATCCTATCTTCAATACAATTCCCATCTTGGTAAATTTACCCCTCTGAATTTTTTTTTTTTACATGATATAAATCAGGGGTTACCAGGCAGCTGCACTCATTACTCACTGACACATGTTAAAAGATCCACAGGTGGCGCTAATTATTTCACTTGTGATTCTGTGAGACCTGCAAAACATGCACTGTGTGGGGTCCTGAGGACGAGAACCTGTGATATAAATGTATTTCCCCTTCAGCTTCATTGCAAAGATACAATAATCAAGTAATAGGTGCACATAAACCTCATGTGCAGCTACAGGTAGATGTGCATACAAATTACTTCAAACATCTGAACAGAAGTAAAAAGCAAAACTACACCGTAGCGCTCACAAGGTGACAATATAAGGCAACAACTTACTGTAAGTACGTCACACAGGATAGGTACTCATAATAATGGTACTGTCCTATTTATTGGTAAGAATCCAACGATGACAAATCAATAGTATCCTGCAGAAAACGATCACTGCAGAATCTGGATAAGCAGGAGTCCTCCAGGTTGGTTTGTAGTGGAAGCAGGTCGGCAAAAGAAACAATGAAAAGACTGAATAGCCTTGCGCATGTATGCTCTTATCCATATACATGAGCAGTCATTCCATAATCGTCCGCCTTGGGAAATAACAAAGCTGTGATCAGGTGTGATTAGGTTTTGCCCAAACTTTTTTTTTAATCTCAGGTTGATGATCTATAGTCATTAAAAATAATTATCCTGTATTTTGCCGGTAGATTCTGAGTGTACGTACCTTTCTTGTCTGACTAAGTGTAATAGGAAATTCGGTACTTGTTTCCTAGCACGGTGGCCCCGATTTTGATCGTACTGCATCTTATGCGATCGCATTGCATGCAATATAGCAGTATGCGATTTTTAATTGTACAAGCACCCTAATGGGTGCTTACAATGTTAAATGCACCCCCACTGTCAACGCCACCCACAGTATCAACTCCAACCCGAAGTGTGGCAAGCGCAGCGGTACGCGTCCTCCAAACTTTTCATGCCCCCACTATCCACATCGGTGTGGAGGTGATTATAGATAGTGTGGCGAGCGCAGCGAGCCACCGAGCCCGAAGCGTGGTGAGGGGACACGGATTACTTTACATGTATTCCGCGTCCGCTCGCCACGCTTTGGTCTCGTATTCTGCGTGCACTCGCCGCGCTTCGGGCTCGGTGGCTCACTGCTCTTGCCACACTATCTAAAATCAACTCTACGCCGACGTGGATAGTGGGGGTATGAAAAGGTCGGAGGACGCGTACCGCCGCCCCTCACGGGCTCACTGCGCTCGCCAAGCTTCAGGTTGGCGTTGATAGTGGGGGTGTCGTTGACAATGGGGGTGCATTTAACATTGTAAGCACCCATCAGGGTGCTTGTACAATTAAAATTTGCATTGCATCGATGCTATGCGATATTTCATTGTACAAACACTCCTGTTAATTTAACGGGAATATCGCATCACATGCATCGCATACCACTAAGTACGGTATGCGATGGGCGCTGTGCTAGGAAACGCGTACCGGAAATTCTTTAAAATTAGTGGATGTACTCTTTCTTTATAATGATGGTACAACAACTCCATTCTTACTAAATAAAAGCTTTGCCATGCTATGCATTTCATAATTGACTGGCCAAGTTTCCTGACAGATTTGTGAAACTCAAATGCAAAGGCTCAATAGACTATTCCATTCCAGGTAACTTATAGACTAGGGCCGTGGTTCCCAAACTGTGTGCCGTGGCACCCTGGGGTGCCTTGGGGGACTTGCAGGGGTGCCTTGGGTTGGTGCTCCAGGACCAATTCAAGTTATTTACATCTAATATAATAGTCAAAATGGGAAAAAACAGCATTGAATTCTGTCCATTACCACATAACTGATCCTAAGGATAAGTTATAAACACAATTTATTTAACTTAATATTTGTTTCTGACTTTCTCAATGAAGAGCCTTTAGCCTAGGGGTGCCACTAAAAAAAAAAATTCTGGTACTTTGGGTGCCGTGATTCAAAAAGTTTGGGAACCCCTGGACTAGGGAGACACGTAGGTGGCCACAGGACCTTCGGCTCACCAGAGATATTGACATAAACTAGACCGAGGAACCCAGCAGTGTACCTGTAAAGAGGTTTACAAGTGCCACACTAATTCATTAATTCATTACCAGTTATTTGTATAGCGCACACATATTATGCAGCACTTTACAGATCATTTTTTTCTGTGGTACTGGATTTTTGATGCCACAATAAACCTAAAGCTTATTTCAACCAAGTGGTTTCAATCCTTTAATTTAGTGAGACCTACGCCAGAGAGATGTTTTTGCATTTTAAATTTAGATGAAGTTCTGGGTCCATCTTCCCCCTTTCAAGGCAGAAAACGACTAAATGATCTATTTGTTTTCATAGTGAGAGGGCGTGAATCCGAGAGACATTGAGAACTTTAAATGTACAGTGTGAGCGAGAACCCTGTCAGCTGAGGCTTAACTATTTATGTCCACTTACAATACTTACAACACTGCAATATACCAGATCTTTATGTAATTCGCTCATGAGTGCAGACGTCCCAAGCCAAACCTGAAGTATTTTGCATCCAATTGTTGCTAAACAACCACCATAGCACAATGGCAAAATATTTTCCAACATCTGTTGATATTCCATTATATTCACATCAACCCTGAAAAACAATGTACACAATATTTTTTATCTTTTTTTCTTAGTACACTACTGACCATAATCTAATTAGGCTTTATAATGACCACATAAGGAAATAAACACACTGGCTAAACAAGCCAAATCCAGAACTTGGTTTTTGGATTGGTCCTGACAGCAGCAGCCAGGCCTTGTGCTCAACTAGACTTGAGAATCATTGACCTAAGTACTCAGCACGTGAGTGGAGACTACCAGTTCCAGGCTCCAGCATAAACAGGGAAGAACCCCATGAGAACCACAAGAAGGGCATCTTGCCACACCGAGATGAGGTGATACACTCAGACAACTTTCCCTGCTTTGTGTTAAGTGGTGCGTATTTTAGTCACAGGTACAAAAATGTAACTGCAAGACCATTACAGAAGGGTAAAATATGCAGTTTATGTTGCCCATATTTGCTTCATGAAACAAAGACCTAATATGAAGCCTGCATTTATGAAATGGTAAAAAACATATTTTGTTGCAGAATTTGTATGAATCCACCACTTTAGAGCTGCCTCAGAGAGTACTGACAGTGGGTTGCATACAACTTTAGCAACTGAGTTTCTTATTTGTAGATTAAATCCTCCTAAAAAGTTATTATATCCCATGGAGAGCGTTAATGAAGTAATACCAGGGGCCAAATGAAATAGGGTGTGAGAATCAGAAAGTGAGAGATTTTGGGAGTTTTCACATATTTTTAAAGCAGCAATCATTTACACTTAAAAAAAAACAGGATAATTTTGCCATGTAATTGATTGCCGCTTTAAAAATAATAATGGGGAAACACTCTCTCATTATGATTCTCACACCCTATTACATATAAAAAGTAATAGTATATGTAGGTGTTTTCCAGAGAAACAACAGTACATTTCTGGGACACAATAGCAAACCTTAGATATAGGCCAAAGAGCAGAGAAGGGGCCTGTGTATCCAGCACATACACCAGTCAAAGCACCAGTGGTCAGCATACTCCAGCAATTCAGTTTTGTTGCTTCTATTTGCTGTAAATATAACAATAAGATGAAAATTTGGTACGTGTGTATTAGCCGGGCGCCCGGTACGTAGTTAGCGCAGCGGCGCTGTCAGAATCAGCGAAAGTGTTCCAGCTGCCAGCGTAGTCAGTCAGAAGTAGTGTAGTGTTCCCGCGAGCAACCCTGTCAGAATTAGCGTAGTGTTCCTACGGCCACGTAGCCAGCGTCTCTGTCAGAATCAGCGTAGTATTCCCGCATAGCGTACTCAGTGAAGTGACAGTGTAATGGCTGCAGAACCTGTGACAATGTTCAGCTTGTCACAGACAGAGGAGGAGTCAGTGTTATTTTTACAGCAGCACCATTTTCTGCCACAGACTAAAAGTTGCATAAATGGACACCCAATGCTGAGCATGAAGGAGTCAACGTGGCGCTGCCATATCAAATCGTGCCGTAAGAAGGTGAGCCTACATGCGGCACATTGGTTCCCGGGTTGCCATTTACCGTTTTTGACACTGGTACGCTTTATTTATTCATGGGCGGAGGAGCATCAATTGAATGTCAAACAAAATAGCGGTCCAGTATAATCACCTTATGCGTGAGGCCTGCACTGTGGACCTGATGACGCAGCCCCAACGCAAAGTTGGTTGTCCGGGGAAAATCGTCAAAGTCGACAAGAGCCTCTTCGTGCAGAGGAAGAGCCATGTTGGACGGATGCTGCCTCAGCAGTGGATATTCGGAGGCGTTTGCAGGGAGACTGGTGAGTGTTTGTGACACCAGTACAAAGACAAAGTCATGATGCCAGTACCCTGATGGCCGCCATCGAGAGGCACATCGAACCGGGGTGACCATCTTCTCTGATTGCTGGTGTGCCTACAACACAGAGCAACAACATCTATAAAGACCGGCTTAGCTTAATAACATGAGTATGTTTGCTTCATCTTTGTGTAAATACTGTGGGAACATGGTTTTGTCATTTTATCTTTTCTCATATTTTGTATACATTTTTCTGTGGCAAGTTAGGTCCCCATGTTCCATGCCCTCTGTAGCACTGGACCTGTAATCTCTTCATTCAAAAATGGTACACAATATTCTTAGTACTTTATAAATACATTTTTGTGAAAATCCAGGATTTGCCAGCATACTAAGCAATATTGCCAGTTATTTTATATAATGCACACTATATAATAAAACATATCAAGTATGTATACTAAACTGTGGTGCTATAGGATCCCTATTTCACTTTACTATGCGTTCCTGGAAGACATAGTATAACATTGTAATATGAAGCATAGATGTTGGTAGAGGTCAGGAAAGAAGATATGCATATTATTTCCCTTTGCTTGAGTGTATAAGAATCTGAAACAACCAAGGGAAGACATTTACAAGGAGTACAGTAGAATGTAGCATTGAAATGCAAATTCATGCTGCCGAATCACCAAATTTTGTGATTTTTAAACAAGTTCAATTCCAGTTCAGGCCCTTTATCATGTCACTTGTACTCAGTGATCCACAAATGGATTCATTATGATTCATTATCTACAGATGATTATGTTGCATACTTGCCTACTTCTTTAGTGTCCTCCCAGAAACAAAACACTTCAGACCACTTTGGGGGCGAGGCGAACTGGCTCATCATTAGACCCTGCCCCCAACCGTGGAACACCCTCAATTTACGGGTCCACGGGGTGGAGCCAAATTATATAATTTTTCATTTAGGCCTATTTCCTTCCCTCGGTTCCTGCAATTGCGGCTGAATGTCACAACATCCTGCCCGCTTCACTAGGAGGAGAGCCAGCTACTCTTCCCGGCCTGCTGTGGACTATCCCAAAAATCTTGTGTCTCCTGCAGAGGGTAGGCGAGTACTGCATAGAATGTTGACAGTTGCAGAATGTCAACATGTTCAGAAAGTTAACAGCCATAATGACAACATGACCCAAATATTACTGTTGCCTATTTAAATAGGTTTTACTGTATTTGGTTTACATATTTAACCCTTTGAGTGCCAAAATATCTGTGAGAGATGTGCAAAATATCCACTAAAAATGCCAGATTGCTCACATTTGTTATATAGATGCAAATAAAAAAAAATATTGTGTTAAAAAGATTATATTTCCTATATAAGTTAAACATAATGGGTCATTATGATGAATAAAAATGTTTGCTGGGCAATTTTCACACCTATTTTGATAAATTTCCTTGGCACTCAAAGGGTTAAATAATTTTGAGAACATTTATATTATGTTTTCGGCAGACTTCTATGAAACAACTTGGATTTGTAATAGTAAAGGTATCATTAACATGTATAGTGTGATTTAGGTGCAATGCACTATGCCTGTGAGCATTGCACTTTTACTTAAAACATTAGTGATCATTTACAGCAGTTTAAATATATAAGCTTATAATAAATACCAATTTTTAAAATATTGAATGCAAGCAAGGTGCATGTATAGTAGACATATACTATAGTATACTTTCTTCATATTGCAATGTGGTTATTTTCAGGTATACTGTAGGTTCATGAACTGTTGCTCTACACTGCTGCAGTTTCTATAGTACAGTAAGAATAAGTGTGTATATACAAATCCAATTCTGCCATGGTCATCCGTGGCTTTGCTTCATGTTAATATCTTGAGTTGTACGTCACTCCCATCTTTGGAAGGCTGCTTCCATATTTGGTTTGAACTTAAATCCCTGTCTGGCAAGAGGACACTGAGACCGCTCATTCCAAGAGAGTTTACTTGGAAGATCTCCAATTGGGATCTGTGCCAATACTGCAAAAAATAAAAAGGGAAGCTTATAATCCTTAAGTGTGCCGCAGACAGGGAACATGAGAGATTTGTGAATTATCACTATGTGCACCCAATGTTCTTGGATAAGTAAGGCAGTAGTCCTAAAGCGCATTCAGGGTATTGTAATCTATCAGTATCTATTAGCTACTAGGTAAAATAATCTGAGTAGTATTATACATCAACAAAGTAAATGCTATTTCTAAGTCAGGGTGAGACTAATGGTCTGGTTTACATGTCTGCCTGGACTAAGAAAGGAACAACCAAAATAGTGAAGTATAAAGCTAAAGGCCCATTGTCTAATGGAATATAACCCAAAGCGTCCAAATCATATAATTTTTGCACTGTTATTAGTTTGCAATATATTTATGATAGCTGGTTGCTATGGGTTATAACATACCATTTTTTGTTTAAGCTTGTTATTAGACGTGCTCTATAGTATTTAATTTCAGAGTTCCTTTTTTGTTTTGCTAACTGCTAAAGAGAAAGTTCATTGTTATAGCTCCCCTTTCTAACATGCTCCATATACAGTAAAATAGATCCATCTGTAGGCTTGCATTCCAGGAGATGCCATTTTGTCCATGCCTCTGCCATAGAGCCAGCCAGCACTGTTAGATTCACATAACAGTAGGTAGATGTGCACTATACCTTTGTATACAAGCAGCCACTAGTTCATGTAAATGGGAATTATTTCATTATAAGTAGTTCCATGTTGTTAGGTTGCCCCTGCACAGCAGTCTGTAGGCCATGCACCTTTTTAGTTGCCCTTCTTTGTTCCATTTCTAATGTATTTATATCCTTCTGGAGATATGGCCTCCAGTACTCAAGTAGTTGAGGTTGACCTATACATTATTACTCCTTTCTGTTGCTGATTCCTCTCCCTATACAACCAAGCATCTGACTTACCTTCCTCTTTGCTTGCATGCCTTTAAGTCCCCTGAAATAGGGACTCCTAGATCCCTTTCCTCCGCAG
This sequence comes from Crinia signifera, assembly GCF_055691185.1. Classification (NCBI taxonomy): domain Eukaryota; kingdom Metazoa; phylum Chordata; class Amphibia; order Anura; family Myobatrachidae; genus Crinia; species Crinia signifera. The sequence continues at coordinate 84,666,369 of NC_139217.1, forward strand.
TAGTTTCCAAAATAGTTCCATTTAGCCTTGGGATTTGTGAGACCCAAGTGCATGATATATATATATATATATATATATATACATATATACACATATATATATATATATATATATATATATATATATATATATATAAGGCTAACTACTCCTTACCTCTATAAGGTGAAGTACTGCCAGTGACTACTAGAGGACTTTCAATGAACCCTAGCAAGATACATTACAATACATGGAGAGATAGAGCTGTGAAGACAGAGATTGGATGTAAGAGCAGACAGAGACTGGGGGTGGGGTGGAGAGTTTGTGGGCTAAATACTGCCATAGCTCAAAGTGAATATAAAAAGGTCACAGCTGAAAGTGAAAGCCCATTGCTGAGCCGTCATTTTAACTAGTTAAACTGAAATTGCCTTGCTTTTGACCATTCCTCTAGTCTACCTAGATTATGGTCAGGGAACCTCTTGGTTGCGCTACATAACCCAGCATGCCCTGCTACAGATTTGCTATTTGGCCATGCTAAAACTGTTGGCATGCTGGGATGTGTAATTCAACAGAAGATGGAGGGCCAACGATTCCCTATTAGCAATAAAGATATTAACGAGAACTGGGGCACCCCACTCATTAGTCTCCTGTGAATGCACTTGATTTACTACAACTTTCCGTTTTCTATCCTGCTACCCTGATCGTATCCATGTAAACAATCCCCTGCTTTAAAGTTTATTTAGCAGTGTGTGATGTACAGGGTTCGGAAAAAACGGGCTATAGCGCATATTTTACTCTAGCTTTGTCACCGGGGACGCAGTTTCTGAAACTGAAGGGGTCCCCTGGAACACACTGTGCTGCGGCTGTGAGTCAGCTGCCCATGAGCCAATCACTGGAGCGGGCACCGGGATCCAATCATTGTGAAGTGGCCACTGGCAGCCAATCATAAGTGGCTTGTTTTACAGGCCACTTAGAACTTCTAAAGCTTTGCAGGTTTCATTGCAGTGTGCGTTCCTCCGCAACACCCCTCCCCCGCTATGTTGTGTAAGTACATCCTTTCTGCTGCTGGGAGCGGGGGTGGGGCGGGACCGGAAAGGATGTGCCTGTAAAAGCTGACATGCCGCTCAGCAGGAGAAGTGAGTGTGCTATTAGCGTGGCAGGGGACTGGATGTGGCTGGAGGAGCAGAGACGCTGCTCAACTGAGAGCAGCGTGTCAGCTATTCAAGCCGCATATCGTTCCTCACCATGCAGACAGCCCGCTCACCTCTCCTGCTTAGCGCATTTCATCTTTTCCAGCCCCCTGGGCAACAAGCATAGAATGCCCCTCTGGGCAACCAGCATAACATGCCCCCCCCCCTGGGCAACCAGCATTACATGCAACACTGGGAAACCAGCATAACATGCCCCCCTGGGCAACCAGCATAATATGCCCCTCCCCCCCAGGCAACCAGCATAACATGCCCCCCCTGGGCAACCAGCATAATATGCCCCCCAGGGCAACCAGCATAACATGCCCCCCCTGGGCAACCAGCATAATATGCCCCCCAGGGCAACCAGCTTAACATGCCCCCCCTGTGGCAACCAGCATGCAATCACAACCCCCCCCCCTGTGGCAACCAGCTTGTAGGTAAGCAGCACTTATGTGGTATAATATGTACTGGGCATTACGGTGTGTGTGTGTGCTAAAATGTGTACTGAGCATAACGATGTGTGCTACAATGTGTACGGGGCATAATGGTGTGTGCTATAACGTGTATAGGGCATAACGGTGTGTGCTATAATGTGTACTGGGCATAACGGTGTATGCTATAATGTGTACTGGGCATAACGGAGTGTGCTATAATGTGTACTGGGCATAACGGTGTGTGCTATAATGTATACTGGGCATAACGGTGTGTGCTATAATGTGTGTGCAATAAAGTCAATAAGGTTTGACATGATTTCCCATGAGTGAATTGATGCTGTTTGGTATCCAGTAAATTTCTATTTTTGAGATAGTTTGCAACTCTTTTAAGAGTTTTTCCAGCAATTTCCCTACAACTGATGTGAGGATCACTGGTCGGTAGTTGTTTCCCTCTTCCTTGCTTCCACTTTTGTCCAGTGGTAAATATTCACTCTTTACCAGTCCTCTGGTATTACTCCTGTAGTTAGTGACTATTTCAATAATTCCTTTAATGGTGCTATCAGCACCCCTTTAAGCTCTTTTAGTATACTTGGATGTATCCCATCTGGCCCCATTTATTTATCCACTTTTATTTTTGATAGTTTTGTTAGGACCTTCTCCTCTGTAAATGTATTTATTTAATTTTACTGAATATCCCTGCAACTGTGGTCCCTTCCCCTCTTTTTCATTAGTAAATACTGAGCAGAAATAATTGTTAAGATGATCTGCTTTTACATTGTCTCCATCAATATGACTCCCAGTCTCTGTCTTTATTCTTATTATTCCATCTTTTGTTTTTCTACTTTCTCTTATATACCTTACAGATGGAGCCATGCTCACCTAGCCTGCCTATGGCATTTTGGCCTGTCCACTCGCCACAGCATGATTAGTCGCAAGGCAGCACAATAAATAGCACAGCTTTGTGTTTGGCGTATGGGGTTACCAGGTGGGTGCAATTCCAGAGATCATCCACCAGATGTTGCTTTTTAAAATTACCTCTGAACATGTGTCAGATGTAAAATGCAAAGCTATAGTGCAATAATCTGGATTGCGTGTTTGTGAAGTGTCCATTGAAATGCACTGTAGTGCAATAACTACTTTACTGTACATTACTGTACTGTTCAGTTTGCTAGATAAGACACTTTTTCCAAAAATACTACAGTATAACATATACATGCATCTCATTACGCTATTTGTAGTACGTTGTAGGGATAAGTGAGTATACAGTACGCGAACGGGGCGCTCGTGCATATGAAGAGCTTGTGTGTCCTGTTCTTGGCAAATGGTGTGCAGAGAAGGGTCGCTGTGGCAACAAAGCAGCAAAAGACAACTGCAGATTCATACTGTAGGTTCCACTTGTGTAAGGGCACTGCTGTCCATTGTCTCTGTATGCTGCACTGGTTAAACACAGATTTATACAGGGGTAGGCATGTCATACAGTACAAGCAGACCAGACTCGAGCGCTGATTGGGTTACCAAAATAGCTTCCGGGTGTCAGCCAGGGTTTCTTGGGAGCCCACATCTATGGAGCTATTGACGTCATAGGTAACACTTGTGTAAGGGTGTTGCATCTCATTACTCTACACTGGTTAAACACAGAATTACGCTACAGTATGAATGACATATAGTACGGGCAGGCCAGACTCAGGCACCGAGTGGGTTAACAAAATGGCTACTGAGCTTGAACCAGGGCTTACTGGAAGCTCACATTTATTGAGTGATCAATGGCATAGGTTTTACATGTCTGGAATGCTGAAGGTGCATCTCATTACACTAGTTAAAACACACAGGGGCTGCTGACAAAGGTACAGACACTGCAATGATCAACTCGCATCTCCGGTCCCCTGCCGGCACGATGTCCAGGTTTGGACACACCTGCTGTGCAACAGGGAGCTGAGCACCTGGCAGGAGTTGACCCACCTGAGTGCAGGATTGCTCACTGTCACCTCCCCGCAGTCCATTGATGGCGCCATGGTTGCAGAGGAAGCCAAAAACCCCTGCAAGCTGGGCAAACAATTGTAGAGAACCCCACACGTGGTTAATTGCTGCTTCCCTAACCAGTGTCACATAAACTAGCAGTCAGTTTGCTCCGAAAGCCAAGAGTCGCCTCTTTCATACGGAACCAATCTCTAGGAATCCTAGAACCGGAGATATTGGGGTGCAAACTGGACACATTTTCCCCATTGACTATAATGGACCAGTAAATTCAGATCTACTATGGCTTCTGACACTTGCTGTTAGCCTTGTGGGGTTCTCAGAAACTTGGGGTTCTTATCCTCTGGTAGATAAACATCTCCTCTTCCATGAGAAACCAGTCCTGGGCCGATTTGACCACCAAAACTGCAGCTAACTACCTCAGCCGCTGGTGCCACACAACAAGACTTCGGTACCCAACAGCGATCAGCCACCTCCCGGACAAAAGCACACTAGCCTGTGTACCGATACTGCTCTGGGACTCAGTGTCTGTCCTCTGCTGCCTACAGCACACTCCACACTCCAGATAACTACCATGTGCACCTTGGCTGGGAGACACACAAAGCCACCAGCGCTGTGAGTATACACAGTACTCGTCCTATTATGGAACTTTTTATCAAACAATCTTTTTCGTGAACATATTCCCTCCTTATTAGCCAGGACACCGGCATCTACGTTCAATTAAGTGAGTGGAAATTAACTTTTAAAAGGAGAACTGATTTCAAATACCAAAAAACTACTATATTACACTATATTCCAAACAGATTCTATTGAACAGCTGTGTAACAATTTCAAGTTACCTTTCAATACATGCCTTGTATCTTGATAACATGTAAGTAAGTAAGTTTTATTTATATAGCGCACTTTCTCCAACAGGACTCAAGGCACTTTATAGACATTAAAAATAATAATGCACATACTGCAATACAAAGGGTTATCGGTACAAAGAACAGACAACAATGGCAGTACAGATGTACATCACACATACAGATATGCACAAGACGCATTCTAATAAGGGACACGAACATTGGGAACATATTTACCAAGCTGTGCAGTACCCAGGCATCCATTCAGCGGCGCCACATGGTGATTGCACAGCAAGTAACAGTACTCTAATGAGGGACACAGACATGGGGAACATATAATTACTGATCTGTGCAGCACCCAGGCAGCCAATCAGCGGCGCCACATGGTGATTGCACCAGCCAGTACTGTACATATAGAACACAAAAGAACAGTACAGGTTACACAGAACTAGACATAACATAATTAAAGCACAATTCTTAGTACACAAAACAGCTGAGATATAAGGTAGTGAATGAGAATAGATGCAGGTATAGATTGTAGATGAGTAAGAGAGCTGTAGTTGAAATACAAGAAGAGTGCTGTGAGAACAGGAAGGAGGAGGGCCCTGCTCTAATGAGCTTACAATCTAGAGGGAGGGGGAGACAGACAGGTGACATGAGGTGCAGGTAAGGAGACCTGAGGCAAGAAGTAAGCATGGCAGGGATGGTCAGGACATGAGGCAGCAGGTAAAGAGAATGGACAAAGTAGTCCTCTCTCTCCTCCTATCCTCCTCTTCCCCCTCCACCTGCACCCTTGACCCCTAACAGCTTTGCACCGTGGGCCATGCCACAACACACCCTGCTAGGGGCAGAAAGCATGCACAGTGATTAGGGAATGCACAGGATTGAGGAACCATGGCTCTGGTACAGAGATTGGTTCAGTATGGAGTTCATTGTCCTGGCTGTGCAGACTGTAGGTGATGCTGGGTCAGGTAACTCACTGCAGAATTCTGGATTTTCAGTGGATGATGTTTAATTTTATGTCCTTCTGTGTTCCTCCGGTATTTCTTTATGTACTTGTTCAATGTTTGTTCAACTGTTTCTTTATCTGTTCAGATGGCACCCTTAGTTAAGAACACCCTTTGTTAAAACAGCAAGCTGAAAGTCAGCAAGCTGCCTTGCTTCTTAAGGTGCATACACACGGGGGGAGATATATTGCTCAACCATATATTGCTTGCAATATATGGCTGAGCAATATATTGCTCAGTGTCTCCTTTTCATCAGCGACCAGAGATGGTCGCTGATGAAAAGGAACCTCTGCTGGGGAAGCCGCAGAGGTAATTAGCTGGTCGCAGGAGCAAGCTCCTGCGACCAGCGATTACAATGGGGCAGAAAACGGGAGCGCGCACCCGGCAATTTATCGCTGGGGCACACTTCCATCACTGGCAATATGGTCGCCTGCGACCATATTTCCAGCGATTATAGCCCATATCGCCCCCGTGTGTACACAGCTTAACCCTACAGAAATACTAATATGTGCCAGGCTTAGATGTTCTCTCTGGAGAATATCCATTATTGTACCTTATGTCCCTTACCCTGCTATATTTTATTTTATTTAGGATGCATTATGTCTAGTTAGATTATTATTAATAAATCTTTTTACACATGAGCACGCACTGTGTGACCTGTGAAGGCAAACCATCTCTTCTCATATTGCACTCATATTGTAATTAGTGTACTATTTATTTGGATAGGTTTATCACTATTATATTACAATACACTATATCTTTTTACAAACTATAATATATTTATAACACCAGTCGCATTGATTTACTCCCCTCCTTTTTACTCCTTTTGTCTTTAAACTTGAGGGTTACTTGCTGATCCTCCAGAAAACTTGCAGCAGTTGTTTATTTGTTGTTTATCATAGCTATTTCTCTTTTTTATATTTATTCATATTTTTGATATTCTCTTAGTCCCGCCGGGAGAGTAGTGTAAGAAACCACATCCTCTGAGAAAAAATGTCTATATAACATACAGTACTGTACAGTAAAGTAGTATTTATATGAATGGTAGACTAAAAACACAGAAAAAACCCATCGTAACTAATACCCCTTTTCCACTAGCAAATTCTACCCGGGTTTTTGCTCGAGGACGCGCACCGACACGGGTTTTTTGTCAGTGTGAACGTGTCCTTTTCACAATACACGGGTAGAGAGACCAGGGAATTCTACCCTGGAATCTACCAGGGTAAAACACGGCAATGACACGGGTCTGTGCGCAGTGTAAACGCACATTACCCGTGTTTTGGATCCGGGTAACACTCTGAGGCTGGTAATTGGTTCTTCAGGGGCACCAGAAGATGATGTCATCTGCTGGAGACGCGCTGGAAGACGCTGGGAGACGCTGACCACGAGGAGGCTTCCCAGCAGCAGCTCCTCCGGCGCTGGCCACAAGCAGCCATCGCAGCACATTGCCTACGCTGGGCACAAGCAGCCATCGCAGCACATTGGCCACGCTGGGCACAAGTAGCCATTGCAGCACATTGCCTCCTACCTACGCTGGGCACAAGCAGCCATCACAGCCACAATCCCTGCGACGCTGGGCCCAAGCAGCCATCACAGCACATTCCCTACAACGCTGGGCACAGCAGGTATTTGAACAGCAAAACATGTCTAGCCATAGTTGGACAGACAGTGAGATAAGAGAGCTGCTTAATATTAGGGGAGAGGAAGAAATAAGAAGACAGATGACGGGAACAGTAAAGGATACCTTTGTCTACAAGAACATATCCCTTATACTGGCCGACAGAGGCATAAAAAAACACAGCAGCAAGTGGTCAACAAATTAAAGGCACTACGCAAGCAATTTATGAAAACACACGACCATAATCGTAAGAAAAGTGGCGTAGGACGTATTGATTGGCCATATTATGAGCTATGCTACAGTGTCTTTGGCAAAAGTGCCCTAACTAATCCCATCGCACTATCATCATCCAGCTGTGCCAATAGTCAGATGTCAGTAGAGGAGGACCATGCCGAAACACAGCACAGCCTCCCCAGCTCACAATGTGGACCACCATCCCCGCTGCTCGTATCTGACTGCAGTTTGGAAGAGTCAAGCATGAAGGATGATTCCGTCAGCGCTGTCCTAAATGAGGAGGTAGAGGCTTCTCAGCCGGAGACTTCACAGGCACCCAAGTCGACGGAGATTTCCCAGGCACCCAAGCCCACAACTTTGCGCTCCAATAGTAAGTATTAAATTTGCACACAGACAAGCACATACACAGACATTATGTAGTGGTGTCAAAACTATCACACTTCAAGCTCCTTTGGTACTACACATCCTAGCATGCTGTGTCATAGTTGCTGCAGTAGCCAATACATAAGACCAAAACTTATGTTAACACATGGTGGGATGTGTGGATAGTTGAATGGCAACCTAGAACAATACACCTCAATACCTTTAAACTGTCTTTGAAAAAGGATTGAAAACATAATGGGCAATGGATAGGTAGTGTGCATGTGCCGGAAGGCCGCAAACATGTGTTGGTTAAACTATGCAATGTTTATATATGATCAGTGTGTAACAAATCATTTTTTATCCCTTTCACAGTCTATAACGTTAAAAAAAAAAAGCCGAAACCAAACAGAACAGAACAATCGGTGAGAGCAATGACAACGATTATTCTGGAGCATCTACGTGAGGCGGATAGCGATTTGAATGCTCATGAAGATGCAAGAATTGCCCGTTTTTTAGCATCTGAAAAAGAAATGCATGATTCTTTTATGTCACAAATAGCGGATATGCATGAGAGGCAGATGACATTGTTTGAGCGTATGTTTAGCCTTATCCCTGCCAATACACAAGCACCACAAAAAGACCACACACAAGTGCCATATGGCCAGTACAACTATGACCATGCTCAGTATCCTAACACATCAACCCCACAACCCGAACAATATCGGGTTTATAGGCAATTGAGTTAGGCCTGTTGTTGCTACAGCAATGTTTGTATGTATCTTTTCAGGTTGTTAGGTTTCTGCACAATGTAGGTAGAGAAGCCAAAGTTGGGCCAGTTGGTACACATTTTTTATATATAATTTTAAAATACATAACAAGTCCATATTACAGGTACAGGTAGTATAGGGCACATGTATAAGATATATATATATATATATATATACATAGAAGGGCAAGTAAAGGTCGCAGTACTAGGGTGCTCATTTTTTTTATTTAAAAAAATATATAGTATATATATATATATACATTTTCCTACCTCAAGGATGTACGTTCTTAGGCCTGAAATAATTAGGTCCACGTGATAACTAGAATGGCCATAGCAGAGGGGAAGATGTATGGAGCAGTGATAGTGCTTTAGGCCCTCCTATCAGCTCCAAACTGTTAGGTGTATGAAGGGTTTCTGAAGGGACAGTTTGGAGCTGATAGGATTGTCAATTTATGACTTCTCTCCCCCCCCCCCCCCCATCACTGCGTCATACATCTTCCTCCCTCTTGTGTTCTCTTTGCACTTATATTTTTGCACTAATAAATGTTTACCAAGCCATTTTGTACCTGCAAGTAAAGGTCGCAGTACTAGGGTGCTCATTTTTTTTATTTTAAAAAATATATAGTATATATATATATACATTTTCCTACCTCAAGGATGTACGTTCTTAGGCCTGAAATAATTAGGTCCACGTGATAACTAGAATGGCCATAGCAGAGGGGAAGATGTATGGAGCAGTGATAGTGCTTTAGGCCCTCCTATCAGCTCCAAACTGTTAAGTGTATGAAGGGTTTCTGAAGGGACAGTTTGGAGCTGATAGGATTGTCAATTTATTTCTTCCCCCCCCCCCATCACTGCGTCATACATCTTCCTCCCTCTTGTGTTCTCTTTGCACTTATATTTTTGCACTAATAAATGTTTACCAAGCCATTTTGTACCTGTATGTCAAGTTTTGAAAACATACAAGAAAGTTTTTTGACATGTTTTATAATTATACTTCAAGTATACAAAAAATGAATAAACACAAACTGTTCAACCAGCAATATTTCTCTGTGTCCCCTACTGCAACATTGATGTAAGGTTTTGAGTTATTGTGGCTCTTATCCGCTCTGCGGCAACGCTATGCACCCCCTCATAGCCTGCTGCATCATGTACGTTTCCCAACAACTCCTGGTCCAGCACATTCCACTCAGGAAGAAAGTTTTCCTTTTGCAGCTCACATATATTGTGCAGAATGCAGCAAGCTGCGACAATATCTGGCATGATTTTTAAGTCCACATCATTCCTCTTCATGAGGCAACGCCAGCGTCCTTTTAATCGGCCAAAAGCATTTTCAACTGCCATACGGGCAGAACTGAGGGCATGGGTATATGCAATCTGTTGTGGCGACAGTTGAACATGCTGGGTGTAGCCCTTCCATCAGCCAGTGCTGCAAGGGGTAGGCTGCATCACCAATGAGGTGGACCGGAATTTCCACACCATCAACAGTCACCGATTTCTGTAAAAAGAATTATATTTATTCCTGGTTCAAAACATAAATATTGGTTTATGGGTGAACATAAAGTGTAGGGTACAAATTTCTTACCTCTCTAGGGAACAGACATCCACCTAGCTGGTCCTCCGCAATACTGTACAGATCTGAATTGGCTAGCACCCTCGCATCATGTGACCTACCGGGCCAACCTATGAACACATCTGTGAAACTAAAAAGAATGGTATATTACATATTGTTCCTCCAAAGAAAATGCCCACCCTTACAAAAAAAATAGTAAACTATTGCTTACCAGTATTTATGGTCCACTACAGCTTGCAGGGCAATAGAATGCCACCCCTTGCGGTTATAGTAGTCTGCGGGGTTATCACGGGGGGCAATGATGGGAATGTGGGTACCATCGATTGCTCCACCACACTGAGGATATCCACGCCTCTTGAATCCCTTGACAGTGTCCTCTAGCCGCTGTCCTTGTGGCAAGGATATAAAGCGCTGGTATAGGGTTTTCAGCAATGCCCGTGTGACTTGGTATACAATCTTGCACACTGTGCCAATTCCTACACCAAATAGACAAGAGAGTGTTCTATACTCTCCAGGGGTAGCGTACCACTAAATAGCAATTGCTAACCTCCTGCTGGGCTCAATAGGCTTCCTGAACTTGGTGGTCTGCTTCGTGATGGCAGGGGACAGTAGTTCCAAAATATAGAAAAATGTAGCACGGGACATTCTGAAATGTGCCATCCACTGCTCATCCTGGAAACTTAGAACTGTCTGCATGAAAGCCTCCCCATGTCTGCGATCTCTCATCCACATTCTTCTGGTTGGTGCAGTGCTCATTTGCAGGATGGTGGAAACACTCGCTGATAACAGCACTCTCCTCCTCCTCAAATAATGGCGACGAGCACTCTCCCTCTCCGCAAAGAATTGGGTCCTCCTCCTCCAGCGCAGCAGTAGGTAGCAGAGTGTTATAAGCTGCATCAAGCTGTCCATGGCAGAATAGTACAGCAAAATACTGCAAAATGTCTGCAAGCCCAGCATAGACACAGCTACTCTCTCAGACTCCATTGCTGCAATGCTGTAAGAAATCCACACCCACCACCCCTCCCCTTTGTCCCCTTTGTGACTTCAAACTGGTTTGGACTGGAAAAAAGCTATGTCTTGTGGGCATTCTTGGGATTTTTCAAAGTTTACCCGGGTTTAGTGTAAAAGGCTCCGACACGGGTATAACACGGGTCTGTGCGCAGTGTGAACATTGTTTTTACCCGTGTCTTACACGGGTATGATCCGTGTTCAAAAACCCGTGTTTAACACGGGTTTCAGATGGAAAAGGGGTATTAGAGAATCAAACCCAGGTCTCCGAGCATGGAGAGCGGCACACTTATCCACTAGCCTACGATACCTGGTGATAGCGAGCTGTGCTCATGAGTCTATGTAAAGAGTGATCTCATGTCATCAGTGCTTACTGAATACTGCATCAGCTATGAAAACTGTTGGGCTGTATGTTTATGAAATAATTTGCCTAGGGGACCTAGATGCTCCACCTTACCACTGTACATTACACATTTGCCCGATGCACAAGCCTCTCAAACACAAGCGTGTCCCATTCTTGGTGGATGGCGTGGCTCTATCTGTACTGTACTGTATATCAATCCGCCGCTGGAATAGTGGAGCATTATCCACCCAGCGCTGGCGAGGTATTGCATGCATATTGCATGGTGCACCTCAACGCACCACAGTGCGTCAGCACACTACAGAAGTGGTGCTCAAAACCCTTGTCTAGGCGTGCTGGTGCAATGGATGAGCGTGGTTCCATCTGTACATGCTATTTCCATGCTACCTTGCAGTGTGGTGGCTGATGCCTGCAGAACTTGCAATATAATATTGGAGTAGACTGTTGACTTCCTGAGTTTGACTTTAATCTCATTCACTGCTATCATCTTTGTAGCCAGGTTGTCAGTGTGCCCCTCATGCCCTGTAAAGTATTAATTGTGTCTTTTTATGGCTGAGCTTACCTCCTTCCTCATCCTGGTCCCTTCCTATTTTGTCAGTTCTGGGCCCCACAATTCCTGATTGCAGACCTGGGGGCCAGTTCTCCATTTTGGGGGTGACAAAATGGTGTGGAATTTACATTTCTAGAAAAGGATTTAGGTAACAACATATTTTCGTCTCTCTCAAAATGTAATCAAATAATCAGACTGTAAGACTATACATGTTAACACTTTGCCTTGGACCTCAGGTTTGAATTGATGAATTAAGTGGTTTCGTTTTTTGCAATTCTACCTCCTTACATCATGAGTACAGCAAGCGCTGATTTCTACAAGCTCTGATCCAGGATTAATGACTCATAGCCATAAATATATGTGCAACATGGGTAATGCCATATGTGGAGTTGACTTTTGAAACCTGAGATATGTTTATAAGTATCTGTGATTAGTGTTCCTTACACTGGTTCACATTGATCAGCAGAACAATCTTTTTTTTTTTAATTTATTGACAATAAATTATAAATTTGGTAGTTATGTATTATCAGGGCGCCCGATTTTTTCATCGGGTTGGAAAAATCGCGTCGATCGCATGCGTCCAAATCGCGCATGCGATGCGATCGACGCGATTTTTCCATAGGAATCAATGTTAAATGGTTCCAAATGCTCCCTGACACCCAATTTCACATTAGGGGCAATGTTAAAAGCCCCCCAGGCCCCCCCATTTGGTGTATGCCACCTCGCCATCAATGCCAACCCGAAGCGTGGCGAGCGGCGGTACGCGTCCTCCATACACCCATGCTTTTCATACCCCCACTATCCACGTCGGCGTGAAGTTGATTTTATATAGTGTGGCGAGCCACCGAGCCCGAAGCGTGGCGAGCGGACGCGAATTACTTAACATGTATTTCGCATCCCCTTGCAGGGCTCTCTGCACTCGCCACGCTTCGGGCTCGTATTCCTCATCCCCTCGCGGGGCAAGCTGCGCTCGCCATGCTTCGGGCTCGGTGGTTTGCTGCACTCTCTACACTATATAAAATCAACTCCGCGCCGACGTGGATAGTGGGGGTATGAAAAGGTTGGAGGACGCGTACCGCCGCCCCTCGCGGGCTTGCTGCGCTCGCCACGCTTCGGGTTGGAGTTGATGGTGGGGTGCCGTTAACAATGCGGGGGCATTTGGGCTAATACACGTAATGTGGGGCCCTGGGGGGCATTTAACATTTATGCCCCTTATGTGAAATTGGGTGTCAGGGACCATTTGGAACCATTTAACATTGATTCCTATGGCAAAATCGCGTCGATCGCATCGCATGCGCGATTTAGTCGCATGCGATGAGATCTACACAATTTTACTGCAAAATCGCGTCCATCGCATGTGATTGTATGCCTTAAGTTAAGGCATACAATCAATCGCATTGGGCGCCCTGATAATACATAAGTACCATAAATTTAATTTGTGAAGGGACTCCACGTTTGGTGGAAAGAACATGTCTGATTAGTAAGTGATAAGGGGCTTATAAACCTGCGGCAGCGTTCCTCTGATCCCCAAACCCACTGGCACTGCCACTCCAGCGATCAGTCTGGGATTGGTTATATTGAGCATGTTAAAAAAGTCCTGCTTCAGCTTGAATCCAAGCCTTTTACATTTTTTGAGAATGTCACCTTTCACCGATTCTCAGTCCTGTGTGTTATTTGTATACATATTCATAGACATTTATATATTGTATTATCTTACAGCATGCACAACCAATATTATACAGTTAGGGGTAACATTATTGGCACATTTGAATTTTAAGTATAACCTGCACACTATGAGACTGATTCTGGTTTGTTAGCAAAGCAAAAAAGCACACAACTGGGCGAAACCATATTGCACTGCAGGCGGGACAGATGGAACGTGCAGAGAGTGGGTGGGTTATATTTTTTCTGTGCAGCGTAAATAATGGCTGCTTTATTCTTACACTGCAATTTAGTTTTTAGTTTGAACAAACCCCACCAGCTGCGACTACAGTGACGACAATAAAGTCCAGGAGGATCACTGAGCACATATATATACATACCTGTATCATGTATGAAATATATGTGCTGGATCGATCGCCCAGGGATCACCAAAGCTGAGTGCATCAGGCGACTTGTAGATAAGTCACTACACACTGCTAAGCCCACCCCAGACTCCATTTGGCTAGTTTCATAGGAGTCTGGGGGTGGAAGTGTCAACAGTGGGGGTTATTCTGATTCACTTGGAAAGGCACAATCACTCTCTATTGGACAAAACCATATGCACTGCAGGTGAGGCAGATGTGCAGAGAGAGTTAGATTTGGGTGTTTTGTTGTTTCTGTGCAGGGTAAGTACTGGCTGCTTTATTTTTACACTGTATCATAGATATCAGTTTGAAGTACACCCCCCACCTAAATCTAACTCTCTCTGCACATGTTACATCAGCCCCACCTGCAGTGCACATGGTTTTGTCCATTAGAGAGTGATTGTGCCTTTCCGAGTGAATCAGAATAACCCCAGTGTGTAACACTAATGCACTCAGGGCCTTATTCTAGTTGAATTGGTCAGCTACGTGTGCAGACGGAACACATTTTTTCCACTGCGCATGCGTACCTTACGCAATGCGCATGTGCAACGACAGCACACGGCTAGCGGATGGGACTCACCGATCAAAAAGACGAGTCCAATCACAGGCGGACAAAGTAGGTGTATTTTGGACGTTTTTATGGGAGAGGTTAGAAAACAGGGCGAAACTGGGTGTATCCCTGGGCGTACACAGGGGGTGTGTATCCAAACGGCACCGAGGTGCATCTGCTTGGCTCGGTGAGCCTTCGGGACACTTTTGCCCCTAAACCATCGGTCCACCAAAAACTGCTTCCTAGCACTCTCAGACCATCCGGCTGAGTAGGTCCGCAATCGGTCGGCTAATTAACGCGCACCACACCTAAAATACTGACACCTGTTTGCGATACTAAGCAATGCTGCAGGCAATTTACTATAATTACCCAATTGAGTACCTGCAAGCCATACACATGCCAGATACACATTGGAAGGTTCACTTTCTACACTTGCCACCATTCCAAGGTAGGATTGTTTGTATTGTTTGGGAGCCCGAATACACATGCTGGAATATGTGTAATTAGGTCTCTTATAAACATCTACACCCTTAATGCAAGTGTGCCTGTCATGTTAGGACAACAGGACACACAATTCAAAGGGGTCGACATGTGTCAACACTCACACTTGCACCAAAACATACACTTCACACCATTAAATTACACACCTCTATCACATCTTACAACACCACTGATGTGTTTCTAATGGTGTGTACACACGGGTGCGATATGGTTCCGATGTTGCCGATATAGTGCACATCGGAAGCCATATCGCATACCGATTGTGTACTTTTCAGGGCTTGTGAGCCCGATCTGCCGATGCGCGCTCCCGAGTGAGCGCAAATCGGCAGCGACATAGTGAGGGCAGGCAAGACTATATAGTGCAGATCTGCACTATACAGTCTTTGTGCCTGAATACTCACTATAGCTCCGGCGGCCAGAGGGAGAGGGGCTTCTCCTGTGGCTGCGCTGCAGGGCTGATGACCCGGAAGAAGTCCGCCTAAAGAGGAGGGTGGGGGGTGTGGCCTGATGTCTGCACGGCGGGGGGGAAGCTGTTTGATGTGCCGCGGCGCCGGGTGTCGCAGCACGCTGACATCCCGGCACCCTGGTGACAGGTACTGTCCTCTGCTCTCCCCACACGGTCGACATGCTGCCGTGCGATGCGAGTCCCGATGCCATCAGGTCGCATCGGGACTCGCATCGCACGGCAGCATGTCGACCGTGTGTACACACCATAAGCCTCTTTTCCTTTCAATGTTTTAGAAATAGGTGCCTTTACTCTGCCCTGCTCATGTACACATTATGGGACACAAGTACCAAGCTTACAAATTGTTAACTGGGAGAGTGATAATTAACCAGCCAATCTGCTCCTACCTGTCTTTTTCTAACTCTGCATGTAACATGGCAGGTAGGACCTGATTGCCACCACCTATCTCGGGTTAAGGCTTCCTACATCTGCCTACCACTCTGTAACATGGAATTTGGGAGCTATTAATGCTGCTTTCCCACTGCAGACCCGTTTTAAGTTACAGGTAATCTTAAATGGTATTTAGCATTTCCACTGCAGCAGATTACAGTTTTAAATGCCATTTAAGTACCATTCCCATTGCAGGTAAAACGTTTTAGCTCTTCAAAACGTTTTTACAGCACAAATGAGTGCCTGTGACTTTAATGGTCTTTTCAGGGTTAAAAAGGTGCACACCCACAGTTGTTTTCACATAATAAAAGGAGGGGGAGGGGCCAGTGGTGCGTACAAATCCTGCAGCCGTCAACATTTGTGCTATGTGTCGGCTCAATTTAACCCATGGTGGACAGTAATATATACATTGCTGGCCAGTGCCAGCTATGTATATATTACTGCCTAATAACTAAATCATTGGTGCCCAGTGGTGCCTGTAATAAATAGATTGCTGGCATGTGCCAGCAATCTATATATTACTGGCTTATGACTGTCATTGGTGCCCAGTGGTTCCAGAAATATATAGATTGCTGGCATGTGCCTGCAATCTATATATTACTGGCTTAGGATTGTCATTGGTGCCCAGTGGTTCAAGAAATATATAGATTGCTGGCATGTGCCAGCAATCTATATATTACTGGCTTAGGATTGTCATTGGTGCCCAGTGGTTCCAGAAATATATAGATTGCTGGCATGTGCCAGCAATCTATATATTACTGTCTTAGGATTGTCATTGGTGCCCAGTGGTTCCAGAAATATATAGATTGCTGGCATGTGCCGGGCTGAAAGTGGTTAATCTTTCAGCCCGGCAGCGTACACACACACAGAGATGATGGCTGAAAAAATCAGCCATCATCTCTACCGTTTAAGATGCATTCCCATTGCCTCTTAAACGGTAGATTACCGTTTAAAACTCTGCTTTGGAAACGGGTTGAAATACCGTTTAACTTTAAACGGTATTTCAACTCTGGCGCTTTCCCACTGCAGCCTTAAACGGTATTTTGCCCTCAAAAATCGGCAATATACCGTTTTAAGGCTGCAGTGGGAAAGGGGCATTAGATGGCTGTTTACCACTCCATTTTTACACTTTTGGAGTAAACAGACATCTGGCCCTCTAACACTCACTCTCACCATCCATCACTGCTGTTTGGGAACTGTGCAAACATCTTTATTCCTCTCTCCCCATCACTTCATCCACTTCAAGAACCTACACAATATGTGTGTGACACATACACACAAATAATTCATTGTTGTTCAACACTGCACAGACAACATTTCACATCAAGCTCGTTAAGCTTTACAGCAAAAATATATATATTTTTTTAATCATATGCAAAATAAAAATAAAACCAGACAGAACAAAATGTGCCATTAACTAAAACATTTGAGACACAACAGCTGCTTGCTGAAATGAAAGTCCACTCCAGGATAGGATCTGCATCATCCAGGAATTATGCTAGGCAGGATACACACCATCAAAACAAGACCTTACATTTCCAGAGTGTGAACTTGGGATTTTGGTACCCTTTGCATGGGAATAGAAAGAGTTTGCCCACAGGAAGTGGCCCTCCACAGGAAAGGACAAGATTTGGGACCAAACCACAGACAAAGACAATAAGTCTGTGTGGTGCGCTGCACCTCAGTCTGTGTGGTGCGCTGCTCTTCGTGTGGCCCTGAATTGGAAGCTACTGGTGACAGTGGAGGCTCCTCCTCAGCTGTGAAAAGAAAAAAACATTGTCACCATCACATCAATATACAATGTATGTGAACAACACCAAGGCATTTGCCACATTTACCTGCTAACTCTGCAGCAAAAACTTCCACCGGGAGCTCATTATCCATGTTAGCTACCCCCTGATCTCAACCTCATCAATGATGTCTTGCGCCAGAAGATCCAGGGTTTTAGGTCCGGGTGTGATGGTATAGGTCAGTGGTTCCCAACCCTGGTCCTCAAGTACCCCCAACAGTGCACGTTTTCCAGGTCACCCAGCAGGTGCACTCATTATTCAGGTACATTTGAAAAGATCCACAGGTGGAGCTAATTATAGCACTTGTGATTCTGTGTGGAGACCTGCAAAACATGCACTGTTGGGGGTACTTGAGGACCAGGGTTGGGAACCACTGGTATAGGTCCACTCCCGGTGGTCATGCTGTGCCTCCACTGGTCAGTAAGCTTCCTCTTCAGGGCACACTTGAAGTCCTGCCACCTTAAAATTACAAAATGTAAATCAACTACATATGTAATGGTCTCTGCTACCACACATCATTACTAGCAAAGTTAGCATTGTGGCTGGTATGATATGAATCAATATAATGCCCCCCATACACGGTTTGTTTTTTTGGTCCGTTCTGTACTTTTAAAGTACACATCGTAACGCATCCCTAGTGCATGCAGTTTGCATGCACTGCGATCCGTTCCGATGTGTACCTAGTACAAAAAGTATGTGCAGCACATACTTTTTGTACCGTACTATGTGATGCGCGGGAGCGCGCATCGCATAGTACAGAACGGAGCCCTACACAACGGACCGGGTATGGGCTCCTTAAGTTTGCAGCTTCCTGATTGTGGACTCCATAACACAGCATCATACTGTCACATATTGCAACCCATTGAAGGGAAACATCCACATGTTTAATGGCCACAGTTTTGGACATGTTTCATTAAGGTGAATTAGGCCACACATTTTTTTCCCTCTTTTTGGAACACACAATTATGAGTGAACCATCACATACACCACAGGAACCCAAACGCGTTCCTCAAGGCTCCCCAACGGTACAGGTTTTAGGTATATCCATGGCTCAGATGGATATATACATATATTAGTGTATTCACCTAATGCTGGCTGGCTGGACTGGGCTGCGGCGGCAGAGGCAGGAGCACCAGCAATATTAGCCCCGCCTGGACACGGAGGCTGAGCAGCAGCAGAGAGGGGTTGGAGTCGGGGAAGCACATGACCACCAGGTGGGCGGGCGGCAGCGACGGCTGGCGTCACCGTGCTGGACAAAATAAAGTCACAGCGTTATGTAGGCGGTACGGCACGGTATGGACGGGGGTACTTGCTAGTGTGGCCACTGGGGAGAGGATGGAGGCTTTTTCAGACACCCGGATTCCGGGACAATCCCGGAATCCGGGATACTGGAAAAGCCTCCTGGAGGGTTGCCACCCAAAATGGGAGATTCCCGGAAAAACGGGAGAGGTGGCAACCCTAGTGGCAGCCCATGCTGGGTCGTGCATTTCCACAACAGCTGGAAGCCCATGAGTTTGACACCACTGTCCTACAGTTTGAGAAGGATAAACCTGTAAAGCATCAACAATGTAATGATCCTTACACTGCATAGCTTAGTCCAGAGGTTTGACCTGTTTTCACCAGCACAAACCTCCGGAAAAAAAATGTAAGGCCCTATATTTAGAAATAAATGGAAAGGTATCAATTTAGCATCTTCAGAATATTTTAATTTGACGTCCAAAGCTATGAACCAAAAATAATTTCCTGTACATGTAGTATTACCAAAGCCAACATAGAAAATAAGAGCTTGCCATTAAAGGCACAACCTTTGGCAACAATTACTTCCTCCAAATGTTTGTTGTAGCCATCAAAAAGCTTCTTGCAGTCCAGGGCTTATTGTTACCAGAAGTCCATTTTTTCCTTTTCTTTTTTAAAGATATGTTTATTGGACATAATAACATATACACAAATCCGTGGAGAAAGGATAGTTGGAGCGCTAAAACATGAGTAATTGGTTACAATTGATATATATAAACATGAAAAACTTTTATTTTGGTTGTTAAAAAGAAATGTTAGCGTGCATTTGCACTGGGTATGGTATCCCGAGTTGATGTAACAGCTGTTAGCCCAAATGGTGCAAAGGTGGAATTTGTCTCCAAGGTTGGCTGGGAAGGGGGTTAAGATCAGACCAAAAATGCCCAGTAAAATCAGCAGGTGCTCCCTGACCTTTTTTACACAGCTGTCAGTTGGACGGCGAAACATGTCAGGGAGCACCTGCTGATTTTACTGGGCATTTTTGGTCTGATCTCAGCCCCCCTTCCCACCCAACCTTGGAGACAAATTCCTCCTTTGCACCATTTGGGCTAACAGCTGTAACATCAACTCGGGATACCACCACCTGCATACTGAGGATTACAATTTCCGCATCATCGTTGAGGATTCCCCACATTCCAAAGGGGCTCACTTCCATCCTCCAGCGTGAAAACAATCCAGCAAGGTTTATGGACCCACCTACTATTCAGCTCTTTATGGACTGATCCAAGGATATTCCATATCTACAAACGTCTCCTTACCCCTAGGGTTACAATACGGGATTTCAGACCAAATAAGTATCAGACCCACTTTTTATTACTAACTTACATTTTTATTATATAGAATATCACTTATTTTGTGCAAATTAATTGTGTTATATATGTGTTTTTTATTTTAGGTACTTGTTCCCTAGCACGGCGCCCACGATTTTAATTGTATGACATCGGGTCTGAAACATCAGTCGCATCGCATGATCGACCCGATTTTTAGATTGGATCCAATGTTAAATGGTCCCTGAGACCCGATTTTACATTGGATCCAATGTTAAATGCCCCCCAGACCCCAAATTGTATACCCACCCTGATGGGTAATTACTATGTCAAATGCCCCCCTCATTGTTATCGCCATGCCATGATGAACGCCAACCCGAAGCGTGGCGAGCGACGGCAGTACGCCCCCTCCGACCTTTTCATACCCCCACTATCCACGTCGGCATGGAGTTTATTTTTATATAGTGTGGCGAGCGCACCGAGCCACCGAGCCCGAAGCGGGTCGAGCATTACTTTACACGTATTACGCATCCCCTCGCTGCGCTCGCCATGCTTCGGGCTCGGTGGCTTGCTGCACTCGCCACACTATATAAAATCAACTCCACGCCGACGTGGATAGTGGGGGTATGAAAAGGTCGGAGGAGGCATACCGCCATCCCTCACAGGCTCGCTGCGCTTGCCATGCTTTAGGTTGGCGTTCATCGTGGCGTGGCGTTAACAATGGGGGCATTTCACATAATAATTAACCATCAGGGTGGGTATACAATTAAAAATCGGGTCGGGGGGGCATTTAACATTGGTTCCAATGTAAAATCGGGTCTCAGGTACAATTTACCATGAGGTCCAATGGCAAAATCGGGTCCGTTGCATCGCATCCCATGCCATTATAATGGCATGCGATGCGACCAATTTTTTAATTGTACGGGAAACGTCTTTAAAGGTTTAAAATCGGGTCGGTCGGGTCCCATCGCATACCTTAAGTTATGGTATGCGATGGGACCCGACGGGCGCCGTGCTAGGAAACAAGTACCTTATTTTATACCATACTCAGTGCAATTGCACGCTAACATAATAACTTTTTAACAACCAAAATAAAAGTTTTTCATGTTATATATATATATATATATATATATATATATATCAATTGTAACCAATTAATCATGTTTTAGCGCTCCACCTATCCTTTCTCCATTGTATTTCTCTTAGGGATTTGACACCCCCTAGTAGGAGAAGCTTGACAAAACCACCCTACCAGGCGCCCTTTAACTCTAGGCCGTAAGGTTAACAGTTAATCTTTTTGCATATACACAATTCTGTATAAACAAGAAAAGATACTGCATCAATACAATGGAATAATTATGAATAAATGCGGATATCAGAAAACATACATAACCGTCCGTTTTTAGATATGTGTAAAAAAGTAGAAGCAAAAGAGATCTTAAGGTCCGAGAAAGTCTGCAACACTAGCAGATAGGTGGATCTAAAGATGGAAAAGTATAATACGAGTTAAAAGAGAGTAAAACAAGAGAAAAGTGAAAAAGAAAGAGGAAGGAAAAATGAGACAGAGTAAAAGAGAGGAGGGGGGATCCTTGGCAGAAGTTCCTCTGTGGAGGAAAGGTGAAGCAACCACAACAATAGATCTGAAGGAACCAGTATTCAGAAACTGTTGGCAGACAGTTTAACCACTTCCCTCCAAAATGGCTGGTGGCTAGGGCATTGCCACCATATATGAAACAGGTTACCTGGGGTGTTTGAGAAATGCCATCATGTATTGGGTGCACCAATACCCATCTTAGTGGTTTATTTACTAAGATGGGAGTTCTCTTTCAGATGAGATGTTGCTATGGGCAACCAACCAGATTCTATTATCTTCTAGAATCTGGATTTTTGAGGTATTATCTGGGCCTCGAGACCTGGAATGAGCCCAACCTGATCACTGTGTATGATTGATGAGAAGAGAAATCTCACCATATTCCCAAAAAGGTTTGCAAATAGTTTGCCTGCTATAGGAATCACTGTGATGTGGACCTAGAGAAGGGGGACTGTTCAGAAACCTTGTTAAAGACCTCCAGGAGCAACAAGAGTAACTTATCCTTAATGACCTTTAAGTAGTTGATGGTGAAACCAATCCGGGCCAGGGCTCTTCCCAGAAGGGGTAGATTTGATAGCTTCCTAAAATTTCAGTATGGTAAAGTATCCTACCAATTCCTTTTATCCTACCAATTTCTAGCTCAGCAAGCTTAGGAAGAACTTCATGTTGAAATGTGTTGTTGGATGTGGAGGGAGTTTACAACCATTTAAAAACCTGTACTTAAACACTTAAAGCTCAAAAAGGAGGTTGGACACATGAGTTTTATATTCACCCTTTACTTGCTGACTACATCCCCTTTTGTAGAAGGCCCCAGTACTAAGCAAATCCTTTTGTTTTATGTGGATTCTTATGGTTTTAATAAATGTACTGTTTTACAAGTAGGAGCCGCTTCTTAAGTTTTTGAGGGTACAGCCAAGAAATTGGAGTTTCCAGAGTAGTGGAGAAGATTGGTGTGTTACTAAAGTTCTACAATACTGTATTTCATGCTTTTTTCATCTGGCCAGATAACGGTAAGGAGGACTGACACATATCATTAAACTGTGATACTTATCTGCATACAGACATACAGATTTGCATTATGAAAAGTATTTTTTATATACAAGCTGGTTGAGCATGACCTACATACAGTTGGACAGTGAGCAGCACATATGTCACTGTGCAAACAGTGCAGTCATTTTGGCTCGATGCACAGGATTTGTCAGTCACATCGTTCTTCTGAGATAGAGAAAGAGAAAACCTTATCTTACAATTATCTTTAAGCTCTTTCTATTTATTGGTTTACACATAAAGCTCATTCAATTGTTATGTGAAGCTTTATATAGACTATTTCAGGCACAGTTCGCCCATGCCCAATCAAGCTTAAAATCTAAGTTACTGTAGTAGGCAATGTGATTTGCCCAAGGTCACAGGGAACTGACTTGGGGATATAAAAGAAGCTTTCTCAGTAAGACTGTCAGTGCTTGCAATACAGCAGTATACTGTAAATTCAGCTTCAGATTCCAGTTTGTTTATACTGTGCACTACTAATGGCCCTCATACACTACCGCAGGGCTGGGCAACACCGGCTGTCCAGATGTTGATGAACTACACATCCCAGCATGCCTTGCATCAGTTTCAGCATAGCCATATATCAAAACTAATGCAAAGCATCCTGGGATGTGTAGTGCATTAACATCTGGAGGGCCGGTGTTGCCCAGCCCTGCACTACCGCGACAGAACGGGCTGAGAAATCGGCCCAAATTGGAAGAGTGTGATGTCCCCTCAGGTCTGATGTCCCATGCGCTTCTTACCTGAGTTGGAGGTCAGACTGCCATGCAGCTCTGGCCTCCCTCCGGTGGCAGGGAACAGGGATCACAAGCGATCCATCACATGTAAAGGACAGCATGTGATGTGTCGCATGCGACCCTGCTGGTCGCATGCGACATTGGCTGGTCGTACACTGCTGCGAGAGAAGGCATTAACTTGCTCCTGAGGAAGCCAGACACACAATATCCGAGGGAACGCGTTGAGCCTTTAAAATCCATCCTTGCTGAGTGACCAGTCCATTCTCCCATTGATGTCTGCATTCTACCTGATTAATCTGGACCATACAAGTTTTGGGATACCTGCACTATTCCTAAGAGTTCCAGCTGAAAGGAGAAGACGCCTAATAGGGAGGCTTGAGCCCTTGAAATTATAGGGCATACAAGGACTTTGTTTGTCACCAACGTCTGAATAACAGCTTATCAGACTCCCAACATCGGATGGTAATATACAACATCTTCACCCAATTATCCTAAAACGGGCAATCTACCATGAAGCTCTAACCTCATGCATAATATCCCTGTGATATACTTTTTTATCAATTGCCCAAACTTTTTAGATTAATATTATTTTATTGTCTATATGTCTATGATACATGTTTATATGTAATTATTAAATTTATTTTTATTTGAGAACTGTCTTGTCTACATCATTGGAACAGCCAGCACTGGCACATTTTTCTATTCTGTTTTTCTCTAACACAGATGGAGCCGGCTTTAACTTTGCAGGGGCTGGCGATTCTGTCGCCAGCCCCGCCAGCGGCCGGCTACCGCCAGGGGCGCACGAGACGGGCAGGGAGACTGAAGCAGAGATGTGCAGGGAGACGCACGTGCATCCTAGTCTCTATCGCCGGCACTCGCCAGTGCAAGGGATCTGGTGAGCGCCGGCCAAGGATGGCTGACGCTCCACCTTGGGCTTGACAAACCCAGTGCCAGCAGCTGTTGATAGCGCACCACTGCATTTTTCCCATTTCCATTTACATATCCATGTTGCAATGTTTAGCAGGCTGTACATGCAACTTAGGGCCTGATTCAGACCTGTGCGCTAGGCCACCGAAAGCAAAACACATCCGCTCGCATGCAGCCGCTCACCATCCAGTGATTTTTCCTTCATTCATGGATAAAAGTAAGTCTATACTTACTTTTTTCCTGGACGGCTGAAACGGGGGCAGGTGCTGACGTCATGTGATGTCAGCCACCCACTCCAAGCAGGCATTGACACAGGGGTACGCTTGGCATTTTTGTGGGCATGCCTATAAAACTCTGGGTGGTCAGCTGTGTCCGGCGTGCGCATATTTGCACATACGCAAGCCCCGACAATGGGCAGGGGTAGCGAATACAGCCTGCACCAAGCGCGTCTGAATCGCCCCTTAGAGTCATAACAGGCTACTCAGAGTTTTAAGGATCTGCACTTGTGAGTGAGTGGAAGACTGGGCGGCCATCATAGGGAAGAGCAGATACTGTAGGTCAGGCATGTCCAAACTATGGCCCTCCAGCTGTTGTTAAACTACAAGTCACAGCATACCTTGCCAAAGTTTTGCTATTAGAGAATGCTAAAACTATGGAAAGGCATGCTGGGATGTGTAGTTTCACAACAGCTGGAGGGCCACAGTTTGGACATGCCTGCTGTAGGGTATCACGGGTGTCCATCTTTATGCATGTCCAATGCTTAGCGATGTCAGTGATTTAATTGTTTGCAAGTCAGGTGCGTCTGAAGGGTGTAGATAGAAAGGGCAGTGTCTAGGTTTACATTCATATACTTAACTGCAGCAGTTACCAAGGAAGTACAGGCCTTGGATATGTCACCTAAACAAACAGTGACAGCTAAGAGACTAATATGGTGTTCTCCTCTCCACACTCTGCAGTAGCAGAACTCTGCAGTAGCTACCGCTGCAGTATACATTAACTGTTTCAGAAAAAGAAAAATAATCCACGTTAGAATTAAATGATAACTACACTTCACATTTTATTATTTATAAAATCATTATGGTCTGAGCAGTTTTTCATCCTAAGCTTTAGAGTAAAATTACAGCTAAAAAGTGCAGCCTAATGAGTGTAGTTTCTGTCACACATGTTCTGTAGGTCACATACAGAGTAAAAAATGCAGCTGCATCAAGGTAAACTATAGGCATTGATGGATACAACAGGAATTTAAATTCGAAAGTCATTGTCATTCATTCACTTGACTTTATGTTAGGCCGTTAGGAAATAAATAAGGGGGGGGGGGGGCAAGGGATAGTAAGTACACTCGCCTAAAGCCCCTGATGGAAACCCCTCCATTGGGCTGGTGGCATCAGTATTTGGACTTGTGTGGCATGTTCCAGGCACAGTGCTATCTACCACATCTGCCATCTTATAAATCCAGCACAAGTAACATAATTTGTACATAAAGTAGCAGAGCATGCTGGGGGTCTGGTCATTTCAAAATGTACTTTTACATATGATAAGCATGGTACTCCCAATAACAGAACATTAGATACTAGATCATTCCAATGATGATTGATCCCATAGCTGTAACTACAGGATATTTGGAGCTTGAATATTGAACTTCATAAACTGATTTTGTTACTTAGGGTCAATAAAATGTTAAACTATTATGGGTGAATTTCAATTGATAGCGGGAAATTACTGCATGAAAAGAATGGGCATTTACCATTGGTTGGAAATTACTGCATGAAAAGAATGGGCCTTTACCATTGGTTCTGGTTGATAGACATGATTTAATGTATAAATATACATTTATAGCAGCTCAGGTATAAAATACATATATTGTGCACATGAAGAAATTTTCAATGGGTATATAGCAATGAAAAAAATATGGAAGATTAGGTATTTCCAAAAAGTGACTGAAAAAATGTGTCCATCCGGTACCGTATATTGTGGCAAAGAGTCTGCCTGCCTAAGTGACTGACCCCCACTACAAGATTCTAACAGCTGGCATTACCTGAGAGACCGAACCAGCCTCCAGACCTGGGTTTTGGCACCAATTGGGGAGAAAATTTTAAAGTCTACAACCAGGCCAATTTACTGGCACTTGAGGAACAGCAGGAGTTCAAGTCACTCCTTAACACTGAGCTGCTTTTCCCTCCCCTCAGCCTTCCAGGTCCTCACATTTGAGGCAAACTAGGAACGGTTCCAAACGGGCGCTTCACCCTTTGCCCACTACCCAGCTGGACTCTTTGCCACAATATACGGTACCGTATGGACACATTTTTTCAGTCACTTTTTGGAAATACCTAATCTTCCATATTTTTTTCATTGCTATATACCCATTGAAAATTTCTTTATGTGCACAATATATGTATTTTATACCTGAGCTGCTATAAATGTCTATTTATACATTAAATCATGTCTAACTTTTAGGTTACTGCCATTTCTTTTTACCTTTTATTTTTAAATTAGCGCAGTCTAACGTATTTCCTTTTTGCATCTTCTAGCAGGGGAGTGACAACCCCCTTTTTTTGTTCTGCAGCTTTTCTTTTGCTTACCAGGTCTAGGAATTGCGCCCCTACCTGATATCTTGTTATCAGTTCTCTTTCTAATGCACTAGGTTGACATTAACAAAAGGTCGACATGGCAATGTTAGCACATTAAAAGGGTCAACATGATTTTTATTTTTGGGACTTTCCATGCTTCACCAACCACGAGGACTATGACTGCGGGCAGTAAAGTGTGCCGAGCACCATACCTGAAGCATGGCGAGAGAAGCGAGCCATGGAATGGTACGCATAACACTAATTGGGGGTCCATGTTGACACAAAAAACACGGAAAACTCATGTTGACCTTTTGATTTGAACAATCTTTTATCAGTGTCAACAAATGCATTTCGACCTTTTGTCAAAGTTGACATAGTGCATTTCTACTTTTTGAGGTTGACCTATTGACTGTCTACCTAGAGATTGTAGACCTTTCAATCCACACCCACGGTGCAAGTACATGTCACAGCGGGTGGTGGTTGTGGATCTGATTCGGGCTACTGTCTCAGGAGTGGTCTGTGCTCGAGGAGCTTGGAGTTTAGCCGGCAACCAAAAACTGAAGTCTGCCCCAGACCAGTCGGTGATCTAAAATCTTCTTAATCTCAAATTCAACTCCAAGTTCTGCTCATATGTCGGGAGATTTGGGTGGAATGCTCTGAAACTGATTCAGCACTAGTGGTTTCAGAAGAGACACATGAAAAGTTTTTGATATCCTAAGGGAAGAAGGAAGCCTGAGAGGAACTGCTGCAGGGTTGATCACTTAAAGAATGGTAAAGGGACCAATGAGGGGCCATTTTCATAGTGGGAACCTAGACATTTCCTCGTTACAGCGGTAATGGGTGCCTGTATTGCTGAGAAACCCCGAATGAACTTGCAATAATACTTTGCGAACCCTATGAATCGCACTGCTCTTTGGATTGTGGGCAGAGTCCAATTTAGAATGGCCGCACTTTCTCAGGGTCCATTTGTAGACCATTCCCAGAGACTAAATATCCCAAGAAAGGAACAAAAGATTTTTCAAAAATGCATTTCTCCAACTTACAGTACAGCTGATTATCATGTAGATGTTGTAACATTTCTTTAAGTTCTCGGAAAACCTCATTCACAAAATTTTGAAAGACAGCAGGAGTGTTGCTCTGGCCGATTGATATTAATAGATATTCATATTGACCATCCCTGGTATTAAATGCTGTCTTCCACTCATCGCCCTTTCGAATGCGGATTAGGTTGTAGGCTCCAGGTAGGTTCAACTTTGACAAGATATTAGCCCCTCTAATCCAATCAAAAAGCTTCAAGATGCCCCCACGCCATTGTCTCTCTCTCTCTCTGTACCAGAGGTCGACTTTATTACACAAAGAGATTAATTCTTCCATCCTTGAGGGAAGATCTTGAGTTGCAAGATTGTCTTTGATTCGGTCGGAGAGACTGCTCCAGAAAGCTGTTAATAAGCACCTCTTAGTTCACCTCAGAAGCCAATGTCTGGAATTGGATGACATACTAAGCAACAGAATGACTCCCCTGCCTGATGCAAAGAATATCCATAGCCGAAGAGGAGGAACGACCGGGTTCATTAAAGATTCTCCTGAACTGAGCAATGAAATTTGGGTAATTGGAGAGAAACAGGTCATCTCGCTCCCATAACGGAGATAACCAATCTAAGACTGACCCGGTAAGTAAAGAAACAATATACTGTATGCAACTCAAGCTTTATCCATGGGAAAATTTCCTGGTTGAAGTGAGAAGTGCACGTGGCACTGTTTAAGAAAACCCCAACAAGATTTTGGAGACCCATCAAACTTGCTAGGTGTTGGGGGCTGTAGCAGCCCAGGAGAAGCAGCTGGACTACGTTGAGATCTGTCGACTTCAGTAACTGAACATGGAGGAGACGGATTCTTGTTAAGAGATGCTTGAAGCACTTCTTGCCGATGCAATATATCCTGCAATCCTTGAGCAAGTTGTCTCTGTGAGGCGTCTAACCCCTCTAGATATGATGCAATCCTCTTTAGTAATTCCGCTCCAAACACTGAACCTGAGGCAGACTCCATGCTGCTGGTCAAACTGTCACAGCGGGCAGTGGTTGTGGATCTGAATCGGGCTGCTGTCTTGGAGTTTGTCTGTGCTCGAGGTGCTGAGTGTTTAGCAGGCAGAATATAGAACCTATGCATAAACCCTCTTGTTGTGAGTGTTGACTAAACTCCTTGGCGAGGGTGCGGAGTCTAACCACCCAGCGGTGCTCACCAGGGACCCCCACAAGGGAATTTGGACTTTGCTGCATCTGGATAGCAGGACGTGACCCCTCACTTTAAGTACTCACTATGGACAAGAAGATGGAGTTGAGAACTTGCCGAGAGTAGACCTGGTTCAGGAAACCCAGAACTTGCTTGGACAGACTAAAGAACTTAGGGAGGCCGATATGGCTAGATATCAGAGTCTGGGAAAAGCAGATTACTGGAACACAGGAACACCTACTTGGCTTGACTGGAATCTAAGGATAAATGTAAAAGACCAACTTGGCTAGAAACTGTTCCAGATTACTGGATAACTGAAGAAAGCCAACTGGCTATAAAACGGGATCCAAAATTACAGGAACTCAGGAAACAAACTAAACATGCCTTCTTGGCATATACCAAAACTATGACGAGTGTAAGCTGACCGGTAATGGAGAATATATTGGTCCGGAACTGACGGAAGCCTGACAAACTGGTGTCAGACTGGTACAGAACTGGTGCTGACTGGTAAAAGGCTGGAGCAGTACATGACCTGAGTTGGTACCGACTGATAGAAAACTGGACAGGACTAGAATGAAGCAGGTACAGAACCAGTGCTGAACTGGAACAGAGCTGGTACAGATAGTCACATACCGAACTGAACTGGGACAGAACAGTTGCTGTCGGAAATTTGCAACTAGGAAGTTGCACCAGCAGAGAGGAAGTCCTGCTGCTGGGTTTCTAAACCCAATGCAGCCTTTGGATTGGTCTGAAGACCTCAGACCAACATTAGAAAGACGACTGCAGCTCAGGTCACATGACCTGGCCAAGATGGCGGTGGTCAGAACTGGGAGCCGGGAACAGACTACCCACCAAGCTTGCTGACGGCGGCAAAGCAGTCCGTGACCCCTGCACGCTAGACCCTAGCAGCCGAGCACCAGAGAGGCACAGGTACTGCTGCGCCCGACGGGGTGAATACCCGCGGCCGCCTGTGTCTTCCGGCTGGGCTGTGACAGTGCTTCTGACACAATGAAATACTATTTTCTGATACAAAAGCCTATAAAAAAAAATGTTGGGGTACTATTTTTTTAAACTAGTCCCATAATGGATTGTCTTATTATTATTATTATATTTTTACTTAATTTGTTTAATATAACTTTACCATTTTTTAAATCAAATTTATTATTATGAACAAAAATAATTGGTACATGCCATAATAGGCTTGGTAAGTGAATATAAAAGTAAATTGTGGTAGTATTCCTGTATGTAGCACTGAATTACTGTGGTTAATATGATATTAATATGCTAACAGTTACCGTAAAAACGACAGGCTTTAATTACCAGGATAACTTTAGATTGAGGCCAAGCTAAGTTCATGAGCTCTGGAGGGTGGTGTATTGTAACTCCGTTTGACTAAAATCACACACACTTTTTTTCAAAACATTTTTATTAAATGGATATAAAATATATCGTACACATGTATATAAGACAGGAATACAGACATTTTCCCAAAATCAGAGAGTAAATAATGCAGAATGATAGTAAAACAAACAATATCAAAGTATTAATATTTGTACAATACATGAATGTAAAAAATTTCAATTTTCTAAAATTTTCCTTCGAGTTTGAGTTAAAAATAGGCTAAAATATATTGTTTATAGAATGGCTATGGAGAGATAGGTAAATAATTCTTAAAATAAGAAGAAATATAGATGATACAGTAAGTACAACCAAAATACAGTATAAGACAAACCATGGTATTTTATAAAAACAAACAATAATAATAAGAGGGGGGAAGGAGAAGGAAAAGGGGGGTGTTATGGGAATACCAAAGACTAACATATAGAGAAGTCAAACAAAGTAGAACATGATCACACATACTTTTCAATTTTTTTTGTTACTGTATTTTTGTAATCTTCCATATTACAAAGAAGCTAAAAAAATTCAATATGGATTCATTTGCTGGATTACATATTTTTTACATGTGCCTTTTTAGTCAGCTGAAATGTAAATTTTTTGTGCGTTTTTTTAGTAATGGGAAAATGCTGTTTAGTGGTGAAAGTGTAATTAAAAAAATGGCATGCGGTCCTTCCATTCGAGCATAACCACTGTTTGAGACAGTCCTGGTTGCAAAAATTGCCAACACGAGAAAAAGGAGCAAGCGAAAGTAGGGAGGAAGAGAAGTGGCAAGTAAAGAGAAAGGATATTCAAAAAAGGAAAGTGGCAGAGAGGTAAAGAAAAACAGGAGAGGGATGAAAAAAGATAGATGAAGTTGCTGTAGGTGGGGGTGGAGGAGAAATGCTTTATTTTTTATTAATGACTTAGAAGATGGTCTAAGGAGCAAAGTGTCCATATTTGCAGATGATACCAAACTGAGTAAGGTAATTAAGGGGATGATTCAGGTTGGTTTACAAAAACAAAACTCCTTCTTTAATGGACAAAACCATGTGCACTGCAGGTCCATACTTGCCTACCTGGCCCTCTCTATGTGGGAGAATAAGCTCTGTCCCTGGACTTCCCTGGTAATGTATGATTGCCATCACCTGTGGTGAGCTAGTTACTTGATAAGAAAGGTGTTTCACCACAAGTGATGGCAATCCTACATTACCAGTGAAGTCCAGGAACAGAGCATTTTCTCCCTCATGGAGAGGGTCAGGTAGGCAAGTATGGGTGGGGCTGATGTAACATGTATAGGGAGATTTACTATGTGTATGCTGTGTGTGTGTGTGTGTGTGTGTGTGTGTGTACACATGTACATTTGACAGAAAAATGGAAGATGAGGTTTAATATTGATAATGTAAGGTTATGCATTTTGGGACCAGTAACATGCGTGCAACCTATAATTTAAATGGAGAAATTCTAGGAGAATCATTAATGGAGAAGGATTTGGGGGAGCTTATAGACAACAGATTCAACTGCAGTTCTCAAAGTCAAGGAGCAGCAGCAAAAGCCTACAAGGAATTAGCTTGCATAAAAAGGAGCATAGAGGCAAGGGAAGAAAGTGTAATCATGCCACTGTATAAATCATTGATATGTCCTCATCTGAAATATGCTGTACAGTTCTGGGCACCATTCCATAAAAAAGACATTTTAGAACTTAAAAAGGGTCAGAGAAGAGCAAGTAAATTAATAAAGGGTTTGGAGTCATTGGGTTATGAGGAAAGGTTAGCAAAGCTAGATACAGTATGCTTATGTTAGAAAAGAAGAGTTTAAGAGGGGATATGATTAATATACGGTATATAAATTAGTGCTGGACAATTATTTACATTTTTAATTGCGATAACTCGCACGATTTTTCTGCAACTGATCGCATTTTTAGGCACATAAGTGTCACTTACCTACATTCTCATTGCCATTGTTGCTACCAAGGGGGATTACATGCTCGTTGAAATAGGGATAACATGCTCGTTGCCAGCAGGGATTATGCGCTTGATGCCAAAGGGGATTACGTGCTTGTTGATATAGTTGATATAGTTACATGCTTGTTTCCAAGGGAGATTGCATGCTCGTTGCAATAGGGGGTTAAATGCTTGTTGGCCAGGGGGGGTTCTATTGCACGCAGTGTGGGGGGGGGGGGGGGGGGGAGTTGGTGCACTGGAGGCAAAGAGTCTGACATAATCAGAGACTCCTGTGCTCCTCCAAAAATGGCCACCACCACAAAGGAGACAGCTACTAGAGGTCCTCCTGCACCTCTAGTGTTTGTCAGTGCAACAGACGCTAGAGGTCCAGGAGAACTTCTAGCGTGTTTTCTCTGTAGTGGCAATCATTTTTGGAGGGGTGCAGGGTCTCTGTAATACCGTCATAGACTCTGCACCTCCACGGAGCCGCTCCCCCTCCAACCTTTTTATTTATTGCCATTATATTGCTGGAGCGTTAACACGATAACAACACATTTTTGTGCCCAGCACTAATATAAATATATAAAGGGTCAATACATTAAACTATCAGGTGATCTGTCTGCCATAAGGATGGTACACGGGACACGTGGTCACCCAGTAAGGTTAGAGGAGAGGAAGTTCGCTCCCTGCGAAGGAAGGGTTTCCTCACAGTAGGGGCTGATAAGTTATAAAGTACTCAGCTAGAGAAGGTTGGGATGGCTCAATGAATACATTTTCAAAAGGGTTATACAAATTTCTATCAGAAAAAAGAATACAGGGCTATAACCATAATTCATAAGGTGCTATAGTGCACTCAGCAGTTAATATGATAACCATTTGGGTGATGGGAACCTGATTTATTATATATAGGCAGTAACTTTATATGGGTCATTTACAATGTAGGGAATCTTATAGGTTGAATTTACTGGACTTAGGGCCTAATTCAGGCTGGTTTAAAAAAGCAAACTCCTTTAATGGTGGTGGGGTCGATGTAACCTGCAGGTGGGGCAGAAGTAACCTGGGTGAGTTGTTTTGTTTCTGTGCAGGGTAAATACTGACTTATAGATATCAGTTTGAACACACCCCACCCAAATGTATCTCTCTCTGCACGTTACATCTGCCTCACCTGCAGTGCACATGTTTATGTATATCAAAGAAGGAGTTTGCTTTTTCAAACCAACCTGAATTAGGCCCTTAATTTCTTTTTCAACCTCAACTACTGTTACTATTCTGCCACAGAGACGCTCCTGTCTGATCCTGGGTCCCTTCCCCGTTTCATGGCATCACATGCTCTGGGTGTGGGGCTGGCACAGGGTAGAATATCCATGCAGCAGAGGAGGGAGGAATACATTACCGGGAAGGGAAAGCAAACTATGAACTATATGGGGGGGGGGAGGGAGACATAGGAGGACTAGGGGGAAGAAATTAACTACAGATTAGTGAGAGGTGAGAGAAGACGTGGTAGGTTAGCGTAGTGTACTGTACATTTCATGTGACTACTGGAGACTGAAGTGTTTTAATACAAATATGGTTTGTTTCCAGCAGAATGGCCAGTGCGATGACTTCTTATACCGGAATACCAACATCAACTCAGGAACATTAGATTGCCCTTAAGTAAATAAATAATGGCCGGCGTTCACGATCTGGCATCACATTGCTCAGGGTGAATAAGTTCATAGATAAACTTACTGTAGGTGGAGCTGGTTCTCCCCTTGAGATGCCCTCTGGTTACATAAGAGCTTGACAGCAGCTGTAGTAGAATTGTATTATATCAGTCTTAAAGGATAATACATGAAATCCCCCAGCAAACCACTTGTTAGGCACACATCTTTTTAAATTATATGAGACCATGAGGATGGCATGCGAGCGGTTATGAATCCCCTCACGTGGAAATATAAAACATTCTAATGAAATACAAAACAAAAGACACTTATGTATTTATCACTATGAGTTTTGATATACAGGAGGCATCTACTACTTATATCAGACTCCTCCTATTGCATTGTCCTATCTGTGCATCTCTTCTGTTTCCTAATAAGCAGCACTGATGCACAATCCAACCACCTGTGAATCTGGCTCCTGGTGCTCAACTCAAAACACACTAACAAATTATTCCTAATCTCATGTGATACAGCAAACCGATACCGAACTGCTTCATGTAAGGATCCGAAAAACTCTGTACATGCTTCAGATATCTGTAAACGCTTGCATGTACAGTATACAACACTCAACAGCATCCTCCATGAGCCATCATTTACCATGAATAAACTCTATGGGGGTAGTCAATCTGTGCCAATGTTTTGACCTTTGGACAAATTCCGCTTGAATTTACATTTAAACTACACAATCCCTGTGCCGGTTTAATCGACTGGCAGAAAAATCATGCGGTAAGAAAACATATGTATCTCCAAATTACTCGCCAATCCACATGTGTCCAAAATGCATTCGTATTCATCTTTTCCATATGTATCAACAGGAAAAGCCGTCTGAAAACAGCCACAGTGAATAAATTCATCAATTCCTTATAAATGATACAAAAACAAAGGTAATAAGTAGTGAGTGCACTATAAATAAGACCTACAGTATATCCAGTATCAGAAATCAGTCAATACAGTATGAAGCTAACTGAAGAATTGTAATCCAATGTTCTTGTGTATATAGAGTATAAAGGGGCAACTTCCAATGATGGGAAACACAATTCAGACAATAATGTGAATGTTGCTGGAAGCTGCACGTACTGCACATGCCTCTAGTCTACCAGCAGCTTCAGAATACAATTATTGGTTGCTGCTTTAGCCTGTGCTTAGGAAGATGCAATAATGTATAAGTCCGGTATGTACAATATGCACGAGAAGCGATCATGTAGGAATGTGTTATGATGAGTGGGCTGGCAGCTGGCTAATGCTGACAAGGAGACAATAATGTGTTGGGCATACTGTGTTCCACAGAACAACTTAGCACGTTATTAATATTATAATGTCATCGTCATTTTTTTTTCTCTGCAACAGTGTAAGAAATAGGCCATATACTGTACTGTAGCACAGCAAATACCTAACTCAGTAGTGTATCAGCAGTTCTAATGATAAGGGCCAGCGCATTATGAGGAGCAGATTATTATATTGAGGTCATTATATAATGGGCAATATGAAAATGAACACAACATTTTGTTGATAAATTCTCTCTGCAGGGCACAGTCTACTGTATCTCGTAACCACTGCAGAATGATTCACTGGAAGTATGAAATTGCCGGTTCTGAGACAGCTTCTCATACATCTAGCTGTTTTTGCAGCCAAGGCTTTTGTAGTGTGATGTATACGGCATCAGTACCACATGCTCTGCACTACAACACCTGGAAACATAGGGCCTTATTCTGAATTGTTTGCAAGAGGGAGCGATGTTTTCTGTCTGCGCATGTGTAGACGCTTGGTGCGAACTGCTAGTTCGCCATCCCATTCACACCTAGCAGTGCGAGCGTGGGGTGGCGTCAGGCTGCGCCCATGGAAACGCCCAGCGTGTTCCCATGAAAATGCTGGTCATTACCATGGAGATAAGGCAATGATGCAAGTGCCGGGAGGCGGGCAGCTGACGTCACTGGATGTCTGCTCCCCGCCCTCTTCCCGTACAGGGAGCACGCAAAGCTAAGAAAACAGAGAGTACCTTGTTAAAACACATTGGTATGCCATATTTGAAGGTCTGTGCCATGCACTCCTTTCAGTTCTCTGCTCCAAACTGTAGGTGGCAGCAATAAAAATATGTCTTAATCACAAAACAAGGAATCCACAAAATTCTCCTCCAAGCCAGATCACATTGGTTTAGTAATCAGATCACATTTCCCATTCTTGTAATGGAAAATGTGTTATGCTTCAGATTTTCAGCTCTCCCAAACTTCCTCCCACCCGCGGGACACTGCGCCTGCGTGTGGGAAAGTTGGACAATGTCTAAATAGCAGGACTCTCCCACTGAAGTTCGGAGAATTGGAAGGTATGTAGTAGCTCAGGGGTGGGCAATTATTTAGGCTTCGGGGCCACTTAATACTTCCAGCAGATATTCGAGGGCCGCACTCGAGAAATAGGGGGTGTGGTCACTCAAAAGGGGGTGTGTCTTTGAATGTATTGTAGCACACCATATACCCCTTTTACACATAATGCTACACAATAGTAGGCCCCTTATACTTTCCCTTTACATATGCCACACAGATTGCCCCAAAAGTCACACGGAATGAGTGAAATTTCACACTGAAGTAGTAAAAATTCACAATATTCCATGTCTCTCATATTTCCACACACCATCTCCCCCTTAGTTATTCCACACACCCAGGGGCGGAACTACTGGCGGTGCAGACGGTGCAGTGCACCGGGGCCCAAGGAGTTTATGGGGCCCACTGGCCGTCTGCACCACATACTGCTGTTTTCAGTTTTTTTTCCTTAAAGTATGGCATGCGTCCGGGGGCCCCGCATATGGGGAACTCACTGCGGGACTGATGTGTTACATGGCAGCGGCAGGTGGAGTGTGACGGATTGGATCTCTGTTGTGGATCCAATCGGCGGCACTGCTCCCCCCTGTGACAGCCGTCACAGCCGCTGCAGATTCAGCGCGGCTATGACAGCTGAGTCTGAGCACTGTGATTGATTGGCCAGCCTGCGCCGGGAGTGCAGGAAGAAGACCAGCCTGCGCCGGGAGTGCAGAGTGCAGAGTGATTCAGCCCTGCAGCTAACATCATCCTGCCCGCCCGCCCCGAACAGCTCCCCCGATGTGATGGTAAATGGTGGCTATCAGAAGGGGGACCATGTGGTTGCTGCGCGAGCTCCAGCGCAACTAACTTAAAAAAGGTCAGACACCCTGATGTGGGATGTGGGGGAGAGAAATGTGGTGGTGATGTTGGAGACAGTGGAAGAGTAGGTTGTGTAATTGGAGAGTGGTGTAGAGGATTATGGATTTTATGTGGAACAAACAGGGGGACTAGGGTGTATATGGAAGTAAAGCATTATAGGGGGGTCTGTGGTTGGAATAGGGTGTTTGTGGTGGAGATATACTGTAGGGTTATGGGGTGTATGTTGGGGGAAAATGTGTTGGGGGTAGCGGAATATGAGTTAGGTTGGGGGTAGAGGGGTATGGGATGCGTGTAAGAAGACACTTTGGATGGACAGGGGGAGATGGGTGTGTGGGTATAGAGATATGTGTTAGGGGTTGTATGTGGGTTGTGCAATGGTGGTGAATAGGGGGGCAGAGAAGTGCAGGGTTAATGGGGGCACAGAGATGCAGGGGGCGGAGAGGTTCCTTGGTGAGAAAGGTGATGGGAACGGAGAGGTGGAGAGAGTGAGATGAAGGGGGGCGGAGAGGTGGAGGGAGTGAGATATGCAGGTAAGGAAGAAGACAGGGAGCTGTTACTATTAATAATACAACAGGGAGGGGGCTATTAAATATTCATACAACTACAGGGAGGGGGCTGTTAATAAAACTACAGGGATGGGGCTGATATACTGTATAATAATTATACTACAGGGATGGGGCTGATGTACTGTATAATAATCATACTACAGGGAAGGGGACATGGCCTGATAAACCAAAAGTGCAACAATGTGTAATGGGCACTATAGTGTGCTGCGTAATGTGTAATGCAGTTTTTGACAATGTGTTAAGGACATTACGGTATGCAGCAATGTCTAATGGGCATTATGGTGTACAATAATGTGTAAAGGGCATTATGGTGTGTGGCATAATGTGTAATGGGCATTATGGTGTGCAGCATAATGTGTGATGGGTACTGCAATGTGTGACTGTGTAATTGGCATTACATTGTATGACAATGTGTAATGGGTATTACGGTATTTGACAATGTGTAATGGACATTACGTTGTGCGGCAATGTGTAATGGGCCTTATGGTGTGTGGCATAATATGTAATAGGTAATGCAGTGTGTGAATGTGTAATTGGCATTCCAGTGTATGACAATGCGTAATGGACATTACAGTGTGCATAAGCTAAGTGTCTAAGGGGCTCTTTCAGATCGCTATCCCGGGTCTGACTCTTTCACACTAAACCCGTCTCACCCATTATACATAAATTGGACCCTTCTTATAATCCGGGTCGATATGCCAGGTTGGTCGACCCTGATTATTCAGTTTAGTGCTTTCACATTGCACCTGGACCGGGCAATAACCCAGGTTATAAATGCGACCTGAAAGGGGTATGAGGGGCTCTACCTGGTGCAATGTGTACAAGTGGCACTACTACTGTATGTGGTGTAATATAAATAAACAGATACTACTGTGACACTATTATTTCTCCACGCCACTTTCCCACAAAGCCTTCGGTGCACACTGTTCCTATTTTGAGTATGAGGGGGCCCGGAGCATATTTTTGCACCTGGGCCCATAACTCGCTAGTTCCGCCTCTGTACACACACGCCCCTCCGACGGCTCCTCCTTCCGAATGCAGATATTGGCCATCTAGCGGTGCCTAGCGGCCAATCAGGAGACGCAAGCCAGCCAATAGCGGCATTCGGGAGGAGGAGCTGCCGTAGGTAAACAAGCATCCTCCGGCTACGCCTCCATAGTCCGGCTTGGTTTGGGTGTCTGCGGTTTATTTTTTTGCCAGGTCCCTGGAGTCTACTTTAGACGAAGAGGACCAGATCTACGCTGGAGGACCTTTGTAAGTATAATTTGCTTCCAAAGGTACCCCCTGGATTTCTTCAGGAACGGACAGATGGAGGGATACCTACGAGCTCAAGATAGGTGAGTATCAGTATGTATGGGCTCTGTATGTAATAAAGCTTTATTTTTCTTGGGTGTCAGTGTGATTTTATTTTACTATTGGTTTTGCTGTGGAACGAAGAGTCACAGCAAGCCGATTAATGGGCTGCATGCTGGGACTTGTGGCTCTCCAAGTCCTTGTATGAGTTTCAGGCTTGCTGGGACTCATAGTTCCACAGCAAAACCCAAAGTTATATTCTATTTTTACACCATTTATCAGCACAGTACCCACAGCCCAGGGGTACCGGGGACAGCACAAGGCTTCAGCCTGAGCAGGTAAGTTCTTCTGGAGGGAGAGGGACCCCTTCATTGGGGGGTCCCCAGGACCCCTGCCCAGGCTGACTAGTTGGTAGGGATTAATGCTTTGCCCGGGGGGACTTGTATAAAAAGTCTCCACCCGGCTGTGGCTTTACCCTGCTGGGTGGTTGGGCCTGGGGTTGGTTCTCAAAAGATAGGGGTCCCCTACTTGTTTTGTCCCCGTATTTTGGGGACCAGGAATTGCACTGGTTGTAAAAAATCAATGGAACCCTAGGCAAATTGTTCCCTGATTTTTAACAACCAGGACCGGCTCTGTGAGCCTGGGGCTGGTTACGGCCGTGTGGGGGTGGGACCCCACAACGTCTTTTTTTTTGTAACACTGCAGCCGATACAAATTTGTATTTTGAAATACGAATTTGTATTTAAAATACGAATTTGTATCGGCTAAAAATACGAATCCATACGCCATCGGAAAATAAGAATCAGTCAAATACGACTGATAAATAAATTTTACTCCGGAATAGGAATTTGCATACAGCTATAACAGCCGAATGCATTCGTATTCAGACGTATTAAGAATACGAATACACATTTTCATATTCTTAGTAAATTTCCCCCTAAATATAAAGAAGTACAACACACTACAGTTCTACTTTCAGAGTGTCTCACTTGCTTCAGGGGTCTTATTCCTTTTAGACGATAGGTATGTATGAGGACTTGCTTACTTTTTAAATTTCCCTTCTGGTATCTTCCATTGTGGAAGTTGAGGTGGCATAGTACATTATCACTCCCCCAACTGCAATTCATGGCACAGGGAGCAGGATTATGAGGACGCATCCTAAAGCTTACCAACATTGTTAGGGTAGATAACCCCCCCCCCCCCCCCCCCCCCACCCCGCCCACACCTCCGGTTCCGCAGAGTCGGCAGGCCCAGACTGTATTTATTGCATGTGTCACCATACATACCCCAAAAAATACATTTGGTGATTATTTTTTTTATTACAATGGTGGAAAAATATATATTTATACAGCACATAAAGGCCTAACTCGCTATTTAGAGAATTCACAGACTGGATGATTATCTAATGCGTTTGCATTGCAATTTGTGAATATCTGTACGCATAGCAGTTGCAGCTTAATTGCTTTGTACGGTTTTAATCTAGATAAATGGATTGGTTGAGCCTAATTTAGCTTCATATCATTTATAGCCAGGGAGCCAGCGTTTAGGGGCAGAAACATGGTGTTGTCTGGATGAGCTTGCCACAAGTGTGCCAAGTTTGTGTTTTTGGGTGAGTAAAAATGAGTGAGAAATATACACATAATAATATC
Source organism: Crinia signifera (assembly GCF_055691185.1). Taxonomy (NCBI): domain Eukaryota; kingdom Metazoa; phylum Chordata; class Amphibia; order Anura; family Myobatrachidae; genus Crinia; species Crinia signifera. The sequence goes on from NC_139217.1 coordinate 84,707,424, forward strand.
TGATTAATTTGTGTATATTTCTCACTCAGTGTGCAATTGGGATTCAAACTGTTTTTTTCCTAACCAGAATTACCCATCCCTTTTGGCACCTGAGTGACATCACATCTGATTGAGCAGCTTGCCAACAAATGTGTTGTGTATTTGGGTGAGTCTCAGCAATGGCCACTTCCAGTCTGGTCCTTTAGCAGATTTATAAAAGCTTTAGATTGGTGCAGGTTGAAAAAAAAACTCTTCAATGTTTCTTTTTTTTTAAATAGTTCTGCAAATTCATCACAATTTTGCAATTGGTATTCATTTCGTTTTGGGCAGCATTTTTTTTTTTTTATCATAAGAAACAGCTTTTTCTCTGACTAGCTAACCGTGCTGAAGTAGGCCAATAGTTAGTACAAGGCACCTTACAGAAAATATAGGAGGCTCAAAATATGTTTTTCAAAGTAAAAGTATCATTGTAGGTAGCTAATCACTAGTATAGTCTTCTACTGTTGTCACATGACCCTGTCCTTGATAGTCACACAGAATAATGACTGAGTCATGGTTTATTCCAGGCAAAATTTATTAGAGGTCTATTGAAAAAAAAAAAAAAAAAAAAAAAAACAGAAAATAATATAACACAAATACTGTTTTCTTGTAAGAATTCAAAGTTAATGATCTGGTAGCCAGGTATGAAAGACTTTATTTTAATCAGATACAGAGAGTAGAAACAGTGCTTTTCAATAATACAAGCAATACACCAGGTGTACAGTAGGCAAGCCTTTCCACACCATACACTCTGGATCAGCATCTCCCATGGTGCTTAGCTACCATCTATGATGACATAGGAGGAGTCCCTCGGGAGCCACTAGACGTATAAGGAGGACCCTGCCTAAACTAGACACCAAATTCCTCCACAGAAATGCCATGAGAAGTACTGTAGGTGTTTATAGCAACGCTGCATGCAGTAGGACAACTGTAAAATTCAAAGCCTTCAAAATATAAAGCTTCTTTAGTTCTTCAACATGAAATACTGTATACTGCAAAAGAGAAGTTTCTCTATATAGCATTTCTTAGTAACAAATAAATATGTACATATAGATACCACTGGTAAAACCAAATTGTTTCACAAAATCGTCCATAAAAGGCTATTTTACATAATTGAATGGTCTATTGTGGTAGAGAGCAGAGAGAGATAGGATGACTGCATTATGCTGGCTTTGATTAAAGAGAGTAAGAGACCGTACAGGCGCTCTGTACAAAGATACCAGGTGACATATTTACAAAATACTACAAAATAATGGAGTTGCTTGTGTCTGACAAAAGGAGAAATGCATTAAGCACTATTTAATAAGTTGCATAGACACATCATGTGACTGTTCTGTAGCGGGGGCTTATTCATTGTGGTGGACCTATTAGAGACAGCTGTTTTTTCCATTTGCTAGAAACTTTTGGCATACATTATTTGCCCCCGTAATGTCACAAGTTACTAGTGAATTGATGCAATATTGTCTGCTCTAAGTTAGACATCTAGGACATCTTAAAACAGAGATGGAGACTCTTCGGCCATCCAGCGGTTGTTGAATTAGACATCCCAGCATGCCCTGCAACAGTTTTAGGATGGCCAAATAGCAAAACTGTAGCAGGGCATGCTGGGATGTGTAGTTCAACAACAGCTGGAGGACCAAAGGTTCCCCATGCTGGTCTTAAAGGATACACTGATTGGCTTTAGGCCTCATTTGCTAACACACCTTGTTAAGCGGGCAAGTATCAAACACAATCAATGTCAAATTACAAATGTATCAATCAAGTGTTCACAAATTCAGGTTGTATCCCAAATCTGAAATACTTCAATAACTGGACATTATTCACACCTAAACTTCAAAATATGGCTTCTACGGTGTGTTATTTTTAGAAAGAACTTCCGATTATGCAATTAAATTGGTAGGAACACATGTTGAATATGGGGTACAATATATATATATTTTTTAAAGGCAGAGGAACTTGAGAGGTGGGCAATTAGATGAATAATAAAACAAATGGAGGTGTTAATTTATAAAGAAATGCTAGACTAATTGCTAGTGCCTTATAGGTGGGATCAGGAGAAGATGTATTATTAGGGATTATGGGATTCTGATACCATTTCTCCCCATGTATGAAAGTGGAGATTCATAACAAATAACGGCATTGTCCTGCACACAGCACTGTTCCAGGCTGTTGCCTTCAAAAGCCAGAGATTGTGCTTAGAAGAACAATGAAGTGTTTTTTTCAATCCGGCCTCACGTGCTGCTTGAGGTTGAGGCACGCGCACAGTCTATGTAATTGCCAGTCAGAGCAGCCTGGAATGAGAGTGCACATTTTATACCTCCATGGGTCTGCTTTATGCATCAGCTTGGGAACAACACATGGGTGGTGACCATTTAAGACTGATCTAAAATCTGGTTCAGCACCTTAAAAAAAGGTTTATCACCGCTTCCTTTCTAGAGGCCAGGTAGAAAGTGCAGATGAAGTTTTATTTGGTTCCATTTTGCATTAATTCTTTTGTTTGATCTGTATGCATGTACCTCGTACAGAGTAGTGTCTACTGTTTCAGTCAGTGACATTGGCCCTATCTCTGGAAGCTTTGCTCACCTTGCCAGCCAACACGTACATCGCTAAATTAGTTGTTGGCAGATCATGGATGTTGCCAACAGTGAATCTGGTGTAATAAATACAAATGCCCATGATTGGAATACACCACTCCTTTACCTGCTTCCATGTTGTTAATCTAAGTATCATCCATACATCTTCCCTTACACTCCGGCTGCCCATCATTGCATTTCCCATTTTGTTTTATTGATAAATTAACCATCTATGTAATTCGATTCCCACCATGACCCTAACTGTGTGCAGTTTGTATATTCTCCTTATACTGACATGGGTTTACCCAGGGTGCTCCAGTTTCTTACCACAATGTACTGGTAGGAGAATTGGCTCCCAACAACATTAACCATAGCATGAATGTGTGTACCTGGGCAGACTAGACTGGCATAGTAGTTCTTTACCTCTGTCAAATTCTTTGTAAGATAAGTCATATATAGCCATTTGCTTATCAGAGTCCTGTTCAGTTGTGTCTAGGCATGTGATATTCTCGTTACTGTAAGCTGTTCATACAATAAAGACCTGTACAGTGGGAGCCGGTGCTGAGGGATGGGACTGAAATCACCCCGTATGGATGTCCCTTAAGAATGTATAAATGTAAAGAGGTCATTTAGAGACGGCCAGCCAAATTCACAGAAAAATTGCTGGGTATCTTGATAAATGTAACCGTAGTCATTAATTTCATAGCCAATACTTCTGCAACCAATTTCCTTTTTCTTCTTTTGCATCCAAATGGTTAGACTATAGAAAGGTTGAACTGTATGACCTACCATACTTCCCTGCCATTTAATGAAGAAATTATGTTACATAGTTCTAGTTATTTATATAAAATGTTGTATATAACTTACTTTGCCAGAACGTTCCTATGCACCTTATTGTGTGGCATCCACCTATAAGCCTGCTGAATGCTATCTTGCAAGTAGATTTTAGATTCAATAAAATATCAGGAGCGATATATGTAAATGTTAAAAAAAAAAAAAAATGTATGGAAAAATATTGGAGGTATTTGTGGAAGTCGGCAGTAACATGACAGTGGTAAAGTATAGGATACTAGGGGCATCCTCTAGAATAAAAGGCTAACACTGCTCCTCCACTCTTTGGGGGAATTCAAAGTGTTTTATGTGCCAGCATCCACTAAATGGCGCTTGATGGAGCCATTCAAGTGTTGTTCCATTCCGGTGCGCACAGCCACCAGTGCTGACATGTTGGTATGTTGTTCTGTCAGTTTGATTGGCTGATGACTTGTAGTAAACTAATGGAGATTTAAGGGAACTGTATTCAAGCAAAGATGCATAATTCTAATAAACAATTCTGTAGGGGCAAGGACTGTATAGATTTAACAGGCCTGCACATATTTCATCAATTTTGCTGCACGCGGTGAGGGGAAAAAGCAGCGATGTTGCTGACCGCGTGCACCATTAGTGGCAGGTCTGGCCAGCCTGTGGCTCTCCAGATGTTATGAAACTAAAGTCCCAGCATGCCTTGCCACAGTTTTGCTATTAGGGAATGCTAATACTGTGGCAAGTAGGGTTGCCACCTCTCCCAGATTTCCGGGATTCTCCTGGATTTGGTGGCAACCCTCCAGGAGGCTTTTCCAGTCACCCGAATTCCGTGATTCTCCCGGAATCCAGGTGACTGGAAAAGCCTGCATACTGACAGCCTCCCTCTGCTACACTGCTGTTGCCCGGCCTGCTGGCTGCTGCAGTAAAGCTCCAGGTTCCGGCTGGCGATTACTGTCATCGGGTGCGAGGGGGGAGCCGGAAGGTTATCGGGCTGTGAGTATACAGTAGATTTGCGCTTTGGCTGCTGCGGCACGGTCTGGGTTGCCGTTGGCGGTGACTGTCATCGAGCGTGAGGGGTGGGGAGCTGGGAAGGTATTTTGGCTTTGTGTATAACGGCACGTGAGTGACTGATAGACTACAGTGCATTCAATTACTCTGCCGCTGCAGAGCTGATTGAATGCACCCCTCTATAGATGCTGCAAACACCCTTCCACCCTCTACAGATGTACCACTTACTCCTCTATAGATGCTGCAAATTGTAATCCCCCATGGCAGCGGGCATATAATCCCCTGGGCACTGAGCATTTTACCCCCAGGCAATGACCATTTAATCCCCTGGGCAAACAGCATTTAAACTCCCCCTGGCAACGAGCATGTAATACAATGAGCAATGAGTGCAATCTCCCATGGCAACAAGCATGAAAGCTCTGGCAACAAACATGCAACCCCTGGCAATAAGCATGTAGGTAAGCAGTACTTATGTGGCATAATATGTTAGACATTAGGGTTTGTGGTATAAAATGTAATGGGCAATACGGCATGTGGTATAATTTGTAATGGGCATTACGGTGTATGGAATAAAATGAATGGGCATTATAGTGTGTGGCATAATGTGTAGTAGGCATTACAGTGTACATTTTTGCAGCGTACCGGAGTTCCTAATTCTAGTGTGTGTGTGTCAAGGTGGATGGTGGTTTTAACAGATTTGTAGTGAGGGAATTGGTATTCTCACTCAATGTTTGTTTTTTTCTGACGCGGGTTGCGATCGTAGCTCCGCCCACTTACTGAATTACCCTTCGCCCATTCGCTTGTTTTTGGGAGTATGGGGATGGATCTCCAGGAATCGATTATGCATGAGGTGGCAACCCTAGTGCCAAGACATATTGGGATGTGTAGTTTCACAACAGCTGGAGAGCCATAGGTTGGCCAGGCCCGCTCTATGGGATGCTGTGAACCTCAGTATTGTAGGGTGAATTCCTAGTTCCCTAGTTAACCCGTTAAATATGCAATGAATAGCTTTCCAGCTGCAGTGGACAGGCTGCAGCAAGCTCTACATAAGAACCTGTGTGTGAATTAGGACTCAGCCGATCTTCAGTGACATGAGAGCTGCAGAGCAATGTGTGGGTCACCATTAGGACTACTGTACATTTGTCAGGAATAATAATCTGCTTTCTGAGACTGTGTTTCATTGGGGCCCCCTGTTCTATCCATAGACTTACTATATAACATGGTACTGTAGATACACAAAAGGAAAATAATGAAACTCATGAGACTCTGTGTCAGGCTTAATACTAGTGACGAAATTCATATAGAAGAATGTGAAATGCAGAGAAATCTTACATATATTCTCATAACTATACATGAAGTAACCACACTTGTTATTAAAACATCATAGCCTGTTCCGAATGATAAAAAACAAGCCTGTGCACTAATGGTGGTGTACGAAGATTACTAAAGTGATTGCGTCATGATCCAGCAAACCCATTCTGAAGGCTGGTTTGGTAACTACTACTGCTGTGTTACCACTAGTATTGTACTCCCAGTAGTATCATACAGTTATTCCCGGTTACATAATGCAGGACTGACATGGACATCAGGTGCAGTTGGATAATATAAGCATTCTGTCATCGCCTGCATCTAGTTAAAGGGAGGAATTGGTTGTAGTACAAGACATTAAGTTGAATCACTTAGAACAATAAGTACCACTTCTTGTGACTAGTATTATTACAAAAAGCTGTAGCAGCTCTTGCAGAGCAGGTTTATTGTATATATTTAGAGACATGAATTGGGAATTGTAGAGAATGTTAGGTCATAGTGCCTTTATCAAGCCACAATTTAAAAATATATTTCACAATTCAGTTAGTGTGACTGACTTGCTGCTGCCATTTATTTCACCTATGGTCCCATTGAGTAATTCTCAATATATTGCCGATGACAGGAGCGATGTTCCACATCACCGGTATAGGAAACATGTGTAGCTTGCAGGATGAGCAGGAATTTAGGTCATACCATTACAAACATTCAGGTGTGTATGGGTATATCTCCTATACGTATAAAATACATGACTTATCTCTCATTATCCCATTGGAGATGGGTGAATACTTAAGAAAACCGGTACAAAAAGTGTTACAAACCATAGAAACCGATCGGATGTAGAAAAATGGCAGAATCTGTGGGTGGTTGCTGGCGGTTACAGCAACTTTCCGCTTTTACCAGTTAGTCCGTTTTCACAAATGTCCGTCTTGTTTAAACTATTCCATTAAAAAAAAAAATCTCAATTTGCCATATACGGATCAATGGAAAAAACTCCAACTGCAAATAAATACTTTCCCATTTGTTTTATTCTTTTTTTTTTATAGACATTGTGTGGAGATCTTATGTTTCATCAAGAAATATCCGTTCCCGATCATCAAAAGGCTTTTTTTTTTCTTATTCCGAAGATCCACTAGATATTTTAGAATGGTTTATACCAAATACGAGTCCTCTCACTTACAGGAATTTGTAAGATTACAGCTGTATTAGATGTAGCGGTGTCCAGGGCTACCAAGAAATCTGTAGGGCCCCAGTACTAGAGGAGTTGACCTGTCATGTGTGGCCAGCTGCAGAAAGCCGCTGAAGGGGGCATCGTTATGCCTCCTTTGTAGACTTTGACCACAGGAAGGGCTTGGGCGTGGCTTCCTCTCCACAACCACGGCAGTGGCCAGTGCTGCCCATGCTAACATCGATCATGTTACCAACTGTATCTGCCTCCAAGATCATATACTTAAACATAACGATCTGTTAATAGCTCACGTCACCAGGTAGTTTTGCACTGCATTTCTAATTGGATGAACCAGCTTCACAAAGGGCAGTGTGCGCTATGAAAAGTGACAAGTAACGATTGGTGCTAGAATATTGTCAGAAGTGATGAGAACTGAATAGACGAGCTCTAATACTGCTAGAAAAGGCTGGCAGGTAGCAGCAGGATTACATGTGAACCAGTTCATGTGAGAAAATACAAGCGTGCTTCCCAGCAATGTCAAACAGATGTGAAGTGTCAGGCAACAAAACGCAATCGAATACATTCACAGCCTCTTGACATAATTTCCGGGAAACGTCCCAAAGAACTTTGTCCTTCTGGAGGTGCCTAAGGAATAAAAAAATAATAATAATAATTATAGTTGATCATTTAAGTCAAATTAAAAACAGTAGAGCAAATACAGACAATATGTCTGTTCACTACCCTCAAGAATCATTGGACACATTGATATTATCATTAGTAATTACACCCAAAACATAAGCACTAAAGGGGTGTACACACGGGCAGGCTGCTGGCTTAATGCACCAAGCGATTCGGTGTGTGATTTTGCCATAGCAAAGGATAGATAAGTTATCGTGTAGGGAGCATATCAAATGGGGTTGCTATGGCAAACTGCAGCTCTAGAAGAATGGGGTGTCACACCCCTACAACAGCAAAAAGAAAAGGGCGTGTTGCTGCGCTAAAGCATTTAGCATACATATGGATTAATGTTCACAAACTTAATAACATGATTACTTCAATAAAAATCGCACTTAAAAAAAACACAATAAAATTAATAGAATAGTGTATTAAATTGGTTCAAAATATTCACCCGCAGATCTTTGGGTAAATATCATACCACTGAGTCCTAATATTAAGTCTCTGCAGGGGGTAGGAGTGGAGTTTGTAAGTCCAGATCCCTTGGCAAATGCTGGCGAGGTGGCATACCTATTCAGAGATGAGATGGGCTGTATCAGGGCTGGGCAACACCGGCCCTCCAGATGTTGATGAACTACACATCCCAGGATACCTTGCATTAGTTTCAGCATGGCCACATAGCAAAACTAATGCAAAGCATCCTGGGATGTGTAGTTCATCAACATCTGGAGGGCCGGTGTTGCCCAGCCCTGGGCTGCATGGTGTCCACATGGTTTCGATAACTCTTTCTCCATTTATGCCAGTGTTTAGAGAGAGGTGGCTCCTGGACAGTTTCTCCACAGCGGTACCGCATTTAAGTGGTGACATGGCGCCTTTCCAACCCAAATATTTCGCTGTAGTGGAACAGCTTTTTCAAGCACCTCGCCAGCAATTACAGAGGAACCTGGACTTACAAACTCCACTACTACCCCCTGAAGCAACTTGGAATCAGACCAGTTGCCCCTTGAGCAGCTCACATACGATCTGGCACTTGACATGCCATTTTTTCATGCAATAAATCGCATGCATCCACATCCCGCCGACATCTGCCGGCGCTTGCCATCTGCCAGATATCAGCGGAAGGCGCGCTAGTGGACTGGCAGAGTCTGGCCCCATTTTTAGGTGTGTCAGCGGTGCTTCACCACTGGCACACCCCTACGGATCGGACCCAATACATTGTGGGTGCTAAAAACTACCTGCAATGTGCCACTGATGGGTCCGATTGCGAGACATCTTATGTCCCACTTGTGCAACAGCAGGGTCCGATGCGCACGGCACCGCGCAAAGGACCTGACAGCCGGTTTGGCCCGATTTCACGGCCCGATCCGCTGGAATCTGGAAACTGATCATTTCCAGCCCAACATGTGGCCCTAAATCTGGACCTGATTGGAGCCATGACACCGCTACAACATAGGTAAATATTTTCTTGTTCTTTTAATTAAACTTAAAATAAAAAAACATTATATAATATATATATATCCAAACAATAGGCGGGCACTCAGCAATAGTATAGTGAAATACTTGCCTGGGTGCCTTCAAGGTTATAGAGGAACCATTGGTATAGAGAAGATTTCAGCGGCACTCACAGGACATATAGAAAAAATTCACTCCCACTCTCGTTCAACGTTTCAGTCTATTTGACTTTTTTCAAGTATGCCACTGTTCTTGAAAAAAGTCAAATGGACTGAAACGTTGAATGAGATACCCAGAGTGGGAGTGAATTTTTTCTATATGTCCTGTGAGTGCCGCCGAAATAGTCTCTCTCTCTCCCTTGACATGACAAACATTCTACGAAGGAGAGTCTGCACAGCACCAGTACAATTCTTTAGCTGTAGGACTAGAAATTATTTTATCCACGTGGAAAATATTGATAACTGGTCTATTTTAGCATTAGTATTTTAGGAATTTTTTTGCAATGTAAAAATAATTTCTAAAAAGACAAGTACAGACACTTACCCACAAACCAGCCATCATCACACTTCTCCATTACATCGATCACATCACCTTCCCTTAGTTCCAGCTCATCTTCATTACGTGGGGCATAATTATACAGGGACTGGTACCTGAGAAGATAGACTATTCAGATTACTAGAAAAGAAACCTGGCTCATGTGCATGGATGGGACATAATGTCTGTTTTGTCTTATCGGTTGCACATAAGGATTCATTTTCTCTTTAATCCTAGTGAAGTAGATTTGCTATATTCATAGCACCAAATGCAACACCTTGTTTGTAAATGGGAATAGGTTCTTCTAACAGATGGGTAAAATTTCTGTCACCTGGAGAAATGCAGTAATATGGCACGTCCCCCAACCATCTCCACTTGGTATCAGGGTTACTAGCCTAGTGGCATCCATCAGAGATAATAACTTCACATGCTATCGCCTGATATATAAGGGACTTCCGAGTGTTGTAATGAGGAACTGAATAATACGGCTATGTATACTGCACTGATGCTGGTATACAGTCCCTTAATAATTCTTGCATGGGCAGCAATGGTTACAGGCACCAGTGAGCTATCTGGTCACCGGGCGCGTTCCCACTGTGGACTAGAATCGGTGGTATGCCGTGCAGGCTGGTTCACGTTGCCCAGTCACCTGTAACATCAGTAGTAGAACCTTTCTATACACCGCACCTAGCATGGAGATCTCCGCTCAGCATGCTAACAAGCAGGTGTCGGTAGCACATAGAAGCGGCCCCTCTCATCTTTCCCTTTGGCAGCAGCAGGAGACACCAAAAAGTAGGAAAATGGGTGAAGTGTACCAGCCCAAAAGAGGGGGCAGCTTGCAACCTCTCAAACATGGCACCTCGTGCACATGCTCCCCTAGCATCTCCACCTCTGACATCCCTCCCCACCGCTAGTTGCAGCCCTGGTTTAATATGCAATAATAAATAAAGGCCAAAGGGTAGTGGACAGGTGGAATAGCCTCAAGTCAGAGGTGACAGATGAGAAGACAGAGCAATTTAAACATGCATGGGATGGGCATAAAGATCTTCTAACAAAATGGGCAGACTAGATGGGACAAATTTTCTAAATTACTCATGCTACGCCACTAACTGGCCTGTTAAGTCCAACAGAAGAAAAAAAAAGGGTACTTATGTAGTATCTGGGCTGCCGATTTTTTGATTGTATGCCTTAAGTTAAGGCATACAATCAGATGCGATGCGATGCGATATCGCATCGCATCGCATCGCATGCGACCATCGGATGCGATGACCCGATTTTTCCATAGGAATCAATGTTAAAATGGACTGAGTCCATTTTAACATGGAATTCAATGGGAAAAAGGGGTCCTTTTCATACCCCTACTATCCAAGTGGGCATGGAGTTGGATATAAACCTGTGGCGAGCGTAGCGAGCCACCGAGCCCGAAGCGTGGCGAGCGAAGCGAGCCCCGCGAGGGGCCGGTATTCTGTGTCCCCTCGCGGGGCTCGCTACGCTCGCCACGCTTCGGGCTCGGTGGCTCGCTACGCTCGCCACAGGTTTATATCCAACTCCATGCCCACTTGGATAGTAGGGGTATGAAAAGGACCCCTTTTTCCCATTGAATTCCATGTTAAAATGGACTCAGTCCATTTTAACATTGATTCCTATGGAAAAATCGGGGCATCGCATCGCATCGATGGTCGCATGCGATGCGATGCGATGTGCCCGATTCGACCCGATTTAGAAATCGGCAGCCCAGATACTACATAAGTACCAAAAAAAGAACTGCATTAAAAAAAAAGTCTAAAAAATATTTCTCATGTCATGTATTAAAAATGGTAAACTTACGGTTCCCCCATAGTTTGGATGCTTTCATGGTTGAATACAGGTCGCTGTTGGGGGACAGAAGTTTCTTGTTAGTAAAAACTTTATATGGGGAAAAAGCAGCAACATAAATCTCTCCTACACGGGTTAGTACATCAACACAGATCATCGCAGAGTAACAAAACACGTCGTTTGCAGGCAGAAGGTGATAAAGATCTCATGCACATTTCTCCAACTCAGCCACAGCTGCTGACTGGGAATGACTTGGATCACTTCAAATAACAAAATCTATAGATATATATGAAGCCAAGTAATGACGGACATCTATATAAATATATCTTTGTACACCTCCACATATATACACACACCAAAACATTGATCTTCAGGTTGTAATCGTATTGTATTAGATAATAATACTTCTAGGTGAAGGCCTTGTCCGTGAGAGGACACACTTGGCTGGAACATTGCGGCTAAGGCTAACCTGATAAATGATCAGCCCAAGCATTGTTTTCTATGCCCTAAGCTGCACCAAACTGAGCAGTTTAATAGAACTGGCTTCTAAACTTCTATTACTCAGTCATGAGTACATTGCATCCACACATAGTTACAGATGAGCATTGTTATCACCCACTACATAAACACAATTTAAAAAGACAGCTATGATAAAACATGTCAACCTTAAAGCTAAGCTACTCATCCTGAATCAGGGTTGCCTACCCTCCAGGCCCCCTGGAAAGGTAGGCAAGCCTCCCAGAATGCGTACAGCTTCCCGTGACACCCCCCTCCCCCGCACTGTGTCACTGTAGCCCGCCCCCAACCAAGCAATGCCTGAAATACCAGCATTGCACGGTGGGGGGCGTGGCCACGAAGACTGGGTTGTGTTGGCCATGCCTCCACAGTGATCCGCCTGCCCCCCTATCCCGCCCTGGAGAGGGCAGCCAGGAAGTAGGCAACTATGTCCTGAATGCATGCAGTTATAGAATAATACTGTACACGCTGGAGGAAGCGAGTGATTAAACCACATACACCCGCAGGCAGACAAATGCTGTCACATGTACATTACATATTTTACTTTAGCTGCCTTTATATCAGCAACAGTTTGTAATATCTGCAGATATGGAAAAGCACTGTTACATAGAAATGACCACAGCAAATCAGAAACAAACATGTACATCAGTTTGAAGCATTTGCAATTATAAGCAAATATATAAAGCAGTCAGGTGTACAAATACAGAACATTTTATTGCAGATATGGAATTGCACATACAGAAAGCGTGCCGTTTTCCCCAGACACAATCCCGCAGTCCCAATATACTGTATATAGCAAAAGAGCGCTGACATTTCCCCAGTTATACAACATGTATGCAGACCCAAGCCAAGCATTATTATACAACACACACACACACACACACACACAAACACCTATTATACTCTATATATACCTGTATATTATCCATGTATCATGCTACTGTAGCTCTTGTGAGCGCAAATCATGTTATCGCACAGGAAATAATCTCACTCGCATCATGTCCTGTTATTTAGCCAGACTAGCATGCATACTGTGTATTCATATTGAAACCATGACCTAAGCAGAAGAGACAGACGCTGTGTCTCTTCCTGGTACATGTGCTGTAGGATATTGTGTTGTATGCCACACTGAAGGCAACATATTACCATACTAGAGCAAGCAGCCCTGTACAAGGACAAGGTGAATATTTGGTACAGTAGGTGTTGAAGCAGTTAGAACACTGGAACAAGCTAACAATAGTCAGGACAGCAGTGAGCAAACACTGTGCGAATCCGGTGCAGGTCCTGGCCACAAGGGACGCGAGTCACAGTTCCGGCAATGGTGTGGAATTTCCATTGCAAGGACAACTGGATCCCTTCACCGCTAATTACATTGATGTCAAACTACAGTATGACCGTTTCCACAATATAGAGAAAGGTTTGTCCATTGTCAATGTCAGCTCATGATCAGCCAAGTCTCTTGTGTACCTTACATGTGGCATAAATAGTTGTATTGTACTTTTCTTATAATGAAGATACAGCTTGTTTAATACATGCCAATGACAATCAAAAAAGCATTATATTTATCTTACGTATAATTTATGGATATAAAGTAACATACGCAGGCTGTAATGTTTACAACCACTAAACTATAACTACTTAATGTGCATTAGGACCATAGTAGCAAGATATGTACTGTAGGGACAATCCAAGCTACAAATTAGAACGCATTATTTGACATATCGGTCATAGGTCTAGCACAGTGTTTTTCAACCACTGTGCCGTGGCACACGAGTGTGTCTTGAGCTGTTCTCAAGTGTGCCCCAGATCTAGAGATGTCCAAACCAGTTTACAGCTCCCACCAGTTCAACTTTTATTTTCTGGTCTCTTCTTTTCATGTAAAGGGCCAATGTATTTTATTTGTGTTACCTGTGGGGACCAGTGTGATTGTTTTTTATATGGGGGCCAATAGGTTTTTTTTTCCTGTAGGGGCCTATGTGTTTGCCCTGTGGGGATCTCCTGATGTGCCTTGGTAATTTTAAAATCTTATTTAGTGTGCCACAAGGTAAAAAGGTTGAAAATCACTGGTCTAGCAACTAATTTGACCGGAGTGGACAGGCCTAATGTGTGGTGAAGTCTATGGATGCACTGAACAATAACTTGTAATTCATATGTCATATATTGGTACATAACCTTTTAAGAAAATAAGTAATAGTCTATTTTAAACATTTTGCACTAAAAATGACTTATCTGCTTGTAAGTCTCCCTACATCAGGTATTGGTGTGAGATATATAGACTGTTTGAATGCATATACTACCAGACAATCGTTTGTATAATCCCTGGGAATGTCACTCTACACGCTGTACATGTAAAGGACGTTTATGGATTGTACACAGGACTGTATTTGTATCAGTTAGCGGAATTTATCCATCGGCAAATCAATGAATGAGCAAAAATCAAGATTGAAATGAAGATTATAGATAAATGACGACATGCAGTATGATAAGCACACATAGAAAGGTAGAGATAAAACATCTCTGCTACATATATTGCAAGAATGAAACATACATGTAACATTGCAGTGGTTATATCATTAGGTTGATTCATCGCCTTAGGCCAAAATGCCTTGGATCACATAATGGTGAATAAAGGGAACCCATTGAGGGCAGTAGGGGTTTTGCAGCTTTAATAAAAGGGGACTTTAGAGATTGAAGGACAAAGAAAGGAACAAAGTGGATGTCAGGTACTCTACCCTTTGTGTGGTTTTGGGGCTTTTCACAGGTGAGATGCAGGCTCTCCTAGACATCACAGGACTACGAGGAGGCTTACCAACAACTAGCACGTCACTTTTATAAACAGACTGGAAAAACCATAATAAGTGAATTCATTTCAAAATTTAAATCAATCAATCACATTCTACTATTGGGCAAAACCCAGAGCATGCAAAACGCCTACACACTGCCCTTCACATCATGCATAAAACATAAAAAATAACAGAAACCGCTAAGCATTCATAGAGATTACATAACATAATCGCTCACGGTATATTATTGTAAATGGTAACACACCAGTTAACAACAACTCCACCCATGCTTAAGAACATCTGACTATTCTGTAGTGGACTTTTCAGCTATACATGCTGGGCCTCATGCAGAGTTGGACGTAAACGTTTCTAGGGGTGTTTTTTGCATGGAAAAGTTAAAAACTTTTCCATCTGTGTGCTCAGGATATCCGCATGGAGCTGTGAAGGGGCAGGCCGTAGCATGCCCCATTCTTAGTAGAGGAAGACAGATACAGGAGGCACATCCATTGTGGCTGCCACTACCTTGGTTCAACTGGTTCGAGACCAGTGCTGCTGCTGATGGAGACGGCACGGCTCATGCATAATTTGTTGGAAAAAATAGATTGAAAGAAACAATATATGGTTGTTAGGTCGACACATTTAAGGTAGACATACACTGAAGATTGGCTGGCCTTAGGTTGACCCATTAAAAAGGTTGACATGCCTAAGGTCAACAGGGTCAAAAGGTCGACATTGGGACGGTCGACATGGGGTTTTCAGGGGGGGGGGGTTGTGCTGACAGGCAGTATTTCATGCCCTGCCATCCACTAGTGTGTGGAGAGAGAATGTGTCGAGAGTAGAGAGGCACCGTGCAGGAAGCATGACGAGCCATGCGAGGGGACGCGGTGCTTTCTCGATGTCCATGTCAACCTTTTGACTGTCAGCCTTCCCAATGTCAACCCTTTTCATGTATCGACAACAAGCAAAATAGTCAATCACAGCGCTGTTTTTAGGAGAAATTGAAATTCCATGCGATAGGAAAAATGAATTTAATAAGATGATAATGTAAAATACATATAAAAACACAATGTAATAAACTCATAATACAATGGCATAGTAAAAGGTGCGGTCTCTCACAGTTGTCATTTTGTGACCATAAAAAAGTTACCAATGTGAGAGACTGCACCTCTTACTATGGGTTGCGGTCAATATGCCGGCGGTTGGAATCCTGAAATACCGAAGGCAGAATCCTGACCGCCGCAATGCCGGCACTTTGTCCCTCTATGGGTGTCCACAACACCCATATAGGGAGAATAAAATAGTGTGCCGAGGCATAGCGAGCCACCGGGCCCACAAGGGGGTTCCGGCGTCGGGATTCCGACCGCCGGCATTTCATACCGAATCCCTTACTATGACATTTTATGTGTTTATTACATTGTGTTTTTCTATTTAGTTTACATTATCATCAGAAACAATTATTAAAATCATTTTTCCTATTCCATGGTATTTTAATTTCACCTCAAAACAGCGCTGTGATTTACTGTTTTTGTTTGTTGTCTACTCATAATAGTGGGACTGTCTCTCCCCATTTCAGTGCCTGTATTGCCCTATGGGAAATTTGTGTGTCTTTTTCACGTGTCCACCTCAAGTGGTCGACCCAATGTACGTCGAACTTAATAGTGTCCACCCATGTTCACCCATACCCAAAAAAAAAAAAAAAACATGATACGCACTCCTCTAAAAGTTCAATTACTTAGTGCTGTTAGCGGCAAGATCAAAAGGGACAAGCGTGGATCTCCCACTGAAATTGCGCTACCAGCACTACTCTATGCATTTGCGCTCAAATACCGTTCAACTCTGCATAGGCCGCACAGCACACACAGGCAATTACTGGTGTAATCAGACATTAAAGAACTTGAATACTACTATAGTCAGGAACTGGCAAAAATAAACAACTCCAGGATAAAGTCTGAGTAAAAATTAGAGGCAGAGCTTTTATGTGAGCGCAGGGCTTGTCAGTAGTTATTGCTGCAGAGTGGAGAATCCCAGCTGAGGGTCAGCATGCTCCGCGCTGATACCCATAAAGCACTGTTATTTTGTGCAGCAGCCAAGTGCTCTGACATTTAGAATCAGAATGACTCACAGGGACATAGTGATACTAGAACTAGTACATTTTTATGTGTCAGAGGACCTCAAAAATATCCACTAACTTTTCACAAGCCTATCAGATACTGTAGACCTTTGGGTTCTTTATTCTGCATGGTGTACTCACCATAAGTGACATGGGCTGCCCTGTTCTTTACTCACAATTACAGGTAAAGCTATGCCGGGCTAGATGGGCGGCCACTACTCTAAGCACTTCAAGTATGATCCTTCAGTGACTCTTACAGTGCCACAAATATCAGAGATATTGGGAGGGGGGGTTGGGTCTATTCAATCGGTCCCAAATGCAACCCGCAGGCTGATCCCAAGAGAAATCCCAGATAAGTAGCCTGATATTGGGTGCCCGAACCATGGTAACACATAGGGGTGGGAACTTCTCCCAGATTCTATGTCTTAATGCCCTATAAAAGGGTAATTTACTAGGTGAGAAAGATGAGCATTAAATTGCCTCGGGTGTTTCCCCAATGGTTTTGTCTCTCTTACTTATATGCAGTACCGGATGACACCTGTAGGAAAGTATAGAACATCCTTTATTGTGTGAATCACTTGTTGCTTTGTTATCATCTATACTGTATGTCTTGTGTCTGTGAGTCTCCAAAATACTGCCATCTGCTGGCAGAGAGTGAAACTACATCTCTGTCTCACACATGCACAAACACAGAAGGTAGAAGACTAGCTTTCGAAGCTTTTGCTTCGTGTGGGCTTACTAGTTACTATATACCTTCCCACATGCTGTATTTAAAAAATGATGGAATCTTTCTATCACAGTGCTACATCTGTAACGGTCACCTATGTCTATACAAAGCATGTAGCAAATTAAAATCAGCAAGTGGTTTTTGGAGGTTTTAAGCATTAGCAACAGCCGTACTCATGTCTGTCATGTCATACCAACTGTCCTTCT
Organism: Crinia signifera; assembly: GCF_055691185.1. Taxonomy (NCBI): domain Eukaryota; kingdom Metazoa; phylum Chordata; class Amphibia; order Anura; family Myobatrachidae; genus Crinia; species Crinia signifera. The sequence goes on from NC_139217.1 coordinate 84,725,115, forward strand.
TATCCTGTCCGCCACCAGGTAACTGGGACATTCTGTTTTGGTACCGGTGTCACTTGTAATTAAAAAGAATCTGTCACCGAGGTGGTAGATCCTCTTTAACACTGCATCTTGCTGTCCAGTAAACTCTATTACCAGATCAGTGTTACATAGCTGCCTGTTTTCAGTTAGCTGCTAGGAGAATTGGTCTTGTACCAGAAGCACAGAATATATTCATAGCATTTTGTTTAAATCCTTTGGTGAGTAATGTCTTAATTTAGAATCGCTAAGTCTTGCTAATGGAATCTGAGGCTATTGTTATGATGAAGGAATTGATTTCATTAGTCTGCTTTATTGCAGATTAATGGAAAATCTTTGCAGGCAAGGAACAGTGTGTCTCTACTTAAATACCAACTGTGTGACAATAAATTCTCTGGGAAAACTATGGAGAGAAGTTTTGCTTAACTTTGTAAAACTTCACTTTTTTCAGATAGGAAACTATTTTTGACATGTACTGTAGCTATTGTACAGTAGATAAAAAGGACCACACAGTTTGTAAGATTAAGTTAACTGAAAGTACAACAGCTGCCATTAGCCTGAAGTGTGATGACGGGTTTATTTGTAGTTACTGAGAATTCTGCAACAGCTGATGCTCCGTCATGCTCAACAGAACAAGAGAATGACGCTCTGTAGAAGAATTTAAGTCGTCCATAGGTGTGCACACATTGAGTGTTAGGGGTGCACAGGCATACCCTAATGCTGTGCACATATCATGCTGTTAGCAATACCTTTTTCCAAAGACTTTTGCTTTTTAGAAGTGTATTCCATTAAAAGAAGCGCCCATCAATTATGTGTGTTTTTCATTGTATATCATTCCATTGTCATATCACTACATACCTGCGTCTTCCATATATGTTTTTTACTTTATTTTATATTGTAGCGAGTACCAATAGATGATGGTAGACACGCCTGATTGGTGGTGTCAGACACACCCCTTTGACGGTGCACCACCTAATAAAATGTGCTGCGCACACCTATGCCACTGCCTGGGCCACTACTGACACCCTACTAGCATGAACAAATATATATGCTAAAAAGTCTAATCCTATAAATTGATGATTTACACCTTCTTGGCTCAAGTACAGTTACACTACATGAAAAACATAATATGAAAAATATACCTGGAAAAAGATGTGTTTCACATAATAGGCCCAATTTAAAGGTCTAAATCACATAAAATTGTCCTATATTTTAGAATTTGTCATAATAATTTATTTTACCAGTTACTGGAATAGACGCTATGCTTTGTTCAGGCAGATACAAGAGCCAATGGACCGTTTATGAATGCTCATATCTATAATATAGGCATCACTATATACTGTTCTCTACTCCTGATCTGGGTGCTGTACATGGGGAATACTGACATTTAGGTCATTCTGGAAACTAAATAAAGCACTACATTTAAGAATTAGTACTTTCACACCATGGTTAGCAGGCATTATCTCACCAGCCATTTGTAAATGATTCAAGCTGGACACAAACTTTGTTTAGCAATGGAAAACCAACGGATGAAAACCACGTGCAGGATGTTGTTACCTTTAGTCGCGGAGATTGTGTCTCCTGTCTGGGCGTGAATTTGGTTAGAGGAGAGAAATGTGATACGGTGGAGTTACAGGGTGGAGGCGAAGACGTGGGTTCAGCATGAAATGGACGACTAGAAGAAAGTTGGGAAGAAAAAGACGCAGGAAACCTTTGCGCTCCAGCAGAAATGGAGGGCCTCTTCAACATTTAGGGAAAGAAAAATGAATGGAAAAATGTATCATAGCAAAAGACAGTGCCCTAAATTCTGCCTATTTTCTGGCAGGTAGCAAAAAGCTCCTATTGTATGTAGTATATCAAAGTGTCTAGCGTATGTGTAACAAATACTATAGTATGTGTGTTATCTGGGGAAATACGATAACACTAGCGGCTGGCTGTGGGGACTTACTACTGCCAGTCCCTGCAGACGTTTCAGAAGATATCAGTGCTAATCATATACACTACTGGAGGGAGCTATTTCCTGTCATTTGCTTCATACATGTTAAAAGCATGTTCTGAGAAATGCTAAAACAAGCTGTTGTATAATTATATTTAAAATAACGGATTTTTTTTAAATTTAGCAATATTATATATACTGTCGGTAGAATTGTATTATTCACTATGCTTCGAATTTCAGAATTCAGCCTTGAGGGCTTCAGTGGAAGAAGAAAAGTTCTTGGCAGTTTAGTGCAGCCTAAAGCACAACGGAGTACAAATAATGGTCATTGTATTTTACTATTAACTCACTAGATGCCTTTATATGTGCGTCTAAGGTAAAAACAACCTTCCATAGCAGAACTGAGAGATCCATGTTTTTATACATTTCTGTCAGACAAGACTCATATTTGAACAGGACATTGTTTGTGCAAGCACACAAGACAACACAGAGTAGCTCAATCTTAGGAACTCAAATACCTCTGCATTGATATTGGCTGAAAAGTCTTCCAGACATACAATAGGATGTACCACAGTTTCAATTGAAGGGTTTACATTTTCACTTGTCCCATCTTCCTCTATGTAGAGTCTTGGGTGTTGCTCTGTTTGAGGCTCACATCTATAAAACCCTGAATCTTGACTTGTCAGGTGATCTCCTTGGATTATGGTCATCAGCTCCTCACAGATCTCCTCTTCTTGGTCATCAAGGGATGTTGGGATTCTTGATGCTGACCCTGTTGCACTCTCTGAGAGAACCAGGTCATTCCTGGGAGTCTCAGATAGACTGATATGATCTGAATAACCTTCTGTGACCTGTTTGCCCTTTATTGGTCCTTTAGTCTGAGCCTGTTCAGGGTATTTTCCTTGCTTTAGAGTCAGACTGTGATCAGAGTTAGTTGCAGACATGGAAGGAACCTCCAGCTGCTGAATTATAGGAGAGGAAAGTGTTGTGTCAGTAAAGGGTGAAGGTATGGTAAGATGCTGACCACTTGAAAGTGTTTTTGGTGAAGTAATGGGAACAAAATGACCGTCCGTAATTCGGGAAGTGATATCATTCGATGAAAACTGTTCAGACTGCAAAACAGTTAATGGCATTGAGTTTGGCTTCTCTACCTTGGGCACAAATTGGTCAGGAAAGGGTGGTGGAGTTGGGACAGGTGTAGTTGAAGGTGAAAAGCCAACAGTCAGCGACAACCAATCACTGGTCACAGTTTCTAAATTCCCCTTACTAGAGTCTGTAAGTGAGCTTGAGTCTGGTATTAAAGTAAGGGGTGGAGTACGAAGTCTTTTAGATGAAGCCAACTTTAGAAATAAAAGAAAGGTTAAGGTCAAAGAAAAAAACAAAACAATATTATAACACAAACTGCTAACAAAATAAATAAAAAGATGTTAAAGATGCCTAAGTATATAATTGTGCAGGTGACCACGCCAAGTACTATTAGCACATGAAACCAAAGGAGCAAGAGAGTTATTTGAAAAGTGTAACTTTATCCACTGACAGACAGTGCTCTAAATGTCATATGTTGGTGTAGCCTGAGTCATCCTATTGAAAGTAGTAGTATGAGTTTCATGATTGAGATGTGCTTATCTTCTACACAGATGCTAAATTGCAGCTTTGGAATAGTCACTTGAATGGTTAGCACTATTTTGAACTTGGTACCAATCACCAGCTATATTTTGAATTGCTTAATCATTACCTTAATCCAGACTCTAAAATGACTCAAGGTCCATACACACTGGGCGATTTTGCCCAGCGTGTATGGCCAGCGATGATCATTGTGATTACGGGGGGGGGGGGGGGGGGGAAAGCCGCTCAGTGCATACACACGGAGAGGCTTTCCCCTTGCCCGGCGCTGTCAGCAGGGGGTCGGGTGACTTTCCATAGCGCAGCACTATGGAAAGCTGTCCACAAAGCCGCTCACCTCAACAGATGAGCGGCGGTCAGCACCGCTCATCGCTGCCCAGTACATACTGGGCAGCTTTCATGCTGAAAGCCGCTCAGACGAAAAAAATGAACCGCTTTCACTAGAAACTCGCCCAGTGTGTATGTGCATTAAACTAGCACAAATAGCTGTACTATTACAAAGATTATCACCTGCCGCATACCGGGCTTACAACCTCACAGGAGATAAATGGGGTAGATTTATTAAGCTCCGTGAAGTGATAAAGTGTCTGGTTTTTATCACCGGCCAATCAGCTCCTACCTGTCATTTTTCAAACCAAGCCTGAAACTTCACAGTTAGGAACTGATTGGCCGGTGATAAAAACCAGACACTTTATCACTTCACCAAGCTTAATAAATTTGCCCCAATCTTTGTTATTGTATCCATTATTGCTTAAGGCTGGGTAACCCTTTCTTCACGCGGTTGCTGCAGAGTGCGCAGTAGGGGTGCTGTCCTTTTTTTCTTCCGTTTTGGTCCAAAAATAGCTGTACTAGTTAACTCCAATACAAAATTATATGTCTTATAACAATATTAAATTGAGGTCATAAGTCCTAAACTCTTCAACGAATTTTACAAAATCAAACCATTTTATTGTTCGACATAATTTGCCATTTAGATTAGCTAGATTTTATTATATACATTTCCAATCACATGATAACCCTGTATACTATTATATGATCAACAAAATTATTTGCCTTTCAACCTGGGACAGGTTTTGCCCAGAATAGTGAGATCTCTGGCACTCCAGTTGTAGAAAGGCTGCATCTACCACATTCTAAGAAAACTAGTTTTACCAGATGTGGTAGCGCAGACTCAATTTTATGCTAGAATATTGTACATCAGTATCTGCAGGATAGTAAATATATTCACAGCATAGACCCCACATTGGGCAACAAGACTAGGGTTGCAAATGCCCCTTGAGAGATACCACAGGGCAGGCACGGTACTATAGGTTGTGCGAGAGCCATGGCGCAGTGAATTGCATTATCGCACCAGCTGTGGTTTGCGGCTTCAAGTTGTGATTTGTGGCAACAGTTAAGGTGGCCATACACACGCAGATTTATCTGCAGATCTGTCTGGTTGGAACAAAAACATGGTTATGGATGAGAGCAAATGACAGTTGACCATTTGCTTGGAAATGCTGGAAAACTGACAAACTGTCACTCATCCATAACCATGTTTTTGTTCCAACCATCCAGATCTGAAGATAAATCTTACTAGTGTATGGGCACCTTTAGTGCCATCGAGAGCCATCTAGAGCATGCACTACAGACTTCACTGAGAAAGGCCTGCAAGTGGAATATGGAAGCCAGCCTATTCTCTCCGGACTGCTTTAGTAATCACCGAAATTAGGGAGCCCTTGAAACTCAGTAGTCTTATAGACAGTCCAGACGAACAGGCAAGTATGGGGGGAACAATGTACATGCCAATCAGCACCAGCGGGATAATGACCACACACACGCATATATATTCAGAGATGTGGCATGTAGGTGTGATCACATAGCCCTCAATTTCTTCTGCATGTTATGGCAGATTACTCATATCCCATCTGTGTCTAAGGGGCCCATTCATTATATTCAAATTCCCTGAAAACACCCGATTTCCAGTGTTAGCCGCAAATATTAAGTATAACCAGATTGTATGTAGGAAGCACCGCATCAGGAATCTCCAATACCTGCTGCGATCCCTCCTGCCCTTCTCGTGGCCGCATTACACATAAGTTACTATAGGGATGCATCAACATCGGGCAGCGGGTAGCCTATGGGCTACAGAATGCACTGCCGGTGGGGGAGGGTGGTCAGCTGGGTCAGCGCAAACCACTCATGCGCAGACCCCGACACCTTTTGGAGCCCCTATCCCTGTGCCTGCAGGTTGATGCATTCAACGAAAGGATCGCATATTGCAATGGGATCCTGGGCGGTATCCAATGATAAATGGGCCCCTAACAGTGAACAGAGCTAGATAAGTCCTATCTTGTATTAATAGCCCTTTATATTGAGGTATCACATAGATAATATGGGATGCCAGCGGTCGGAATCCCAGCGGTCGAAATACCGACGCCGGAATCCCGACCACCGCAATGCCGGCACTTTGTCCCTCTATGGGTGTACAAGACACCCATAGAGGGAGAATAAAATAGTGTGCCGAGCGTAGCAAGGCACCGGGCCCGCTGCGTGGCGAGCACAGCGAGCCCACAAGGGGGGGCGATCCACGGCCCCCCTTGTCGGTATTTAGGCAGTTGGGATTCCGGCGTCGGTATTTCGACCGCTGGGATTCCGACCACCGGCATATCATACCGGACCCGAGAATACAACCTCTCCAAAAAGATACCTGTAAGAAATGTAATAATTTTTTTATTCTTTTTGAACAGAGCATACAGTTATAAGGTTTTATACAGGACTAAGTAGGAATGGCTTCTACACTGTACGGACTTATCCTCCGTTATGGTGTGTGATAAGAATAAGGCTAGCAGTTTGATTGTTCTCCTCTGGTGAGTGTGGGACACAGTATAGCTATAAATTGCAATGAAAAAAGTCCAGCAGAATAGAGAGATACACAAAGAAGACCCGCATATGGTCGATATGCGTTGGCCTGGGTACCTTGCTGTGGCATGACACCGCTGGCTGTTTAAGCCAGATACTGGTTTCCAAAATACGGAGGACCCCTACTCTTTTTGCCCCCATATTTTGGAAACCAGGACCGGACCAAGAGCCTGGTACTGTGTACAGAAATAAAGGGGGACCCCAGCTTTTTTTCCGCTGTATTTCTGCAAACAGGATCGGCTCAAGGAGTCAGAGGCTCGTTATAGCCGGGTGGGGGACAACATGACTTTGTTTTATTATTTATTTCTCGACTTTCTATTCGAATAAATATGTTTTTTCACGTCCCGTGACTTTTTTTATGTGCAATCAATTTTTATTAAAGAAAATCACAATACATCTCAGAAATAAAACAATGTAATGTAATGCACTCAAGTGAACAATACAGACAAATACAGGCGTAGGGTGCTGAGTCCGTCTTTCAGGGTATGATGTGGAAGTATTCAACAATCAAACATTGACAATGTAATTAGTACCCATAATAAGATGTACCGGTTATAAAAGGAAGTAGAGTGTCAGAAAGAAAGTAAAGAATAGAGGGGGGGGGGGGGGGGAGGGAGGAGATTTGTACCCAGGGATCTCTACGACCCAGCGACCTGTCTCATGTGATGAGAGTAATCTGAGGATTCTTTATAGGTGAGCCAGCTCAACCAAGTAGCTGTAAAGGTCTGGGGAGAACCTTTCAGAAAGGATGACAGATCTTCCATGGACATATATAAGTCTATTCTGCGGAACCAGTGCGTGATGGGAGGGGCCCTGTTAGTTCTCCAATGACAGGGAATGACTGCCCTAGCCGCATTCATTAGGTGTCTAATTAGAGATTTCTTGTATCGGGAGATGGGCATATCCATAAGATTAAGCAACCAGAATTCAGGAGTAAATGGAAGAGAGGAATTGATTATCTTTTCTGAGACGGTGTGAATCTGGTGCCAATAGTCTTGGATAACTGGGCAGGCCCACCAGATATGTAGGGGAGTGCCGATATGTTGGTTGCATCTCCAGCAGAGGTCGGGTAGGGCGCTGTTCATTTTGTGTAGTATGGAGGGGCATCTATACCATCGAGATAGTATCTTATATTGGGTTTCTAGAGTTTGGATTGAAGAGGAGGATGCAAAAACAAATTGAAATATTTGACTCCATTGATCTCCCGACAGATCCTGACCCAACTCCTTGTGCCACGCCCTCGTGTATGCAGGCGTTGGGTCTGGTAGGTTACTAAGGCATACTTGATAAAATTTAGAAATCAGGTGGTTCGGGGCCTCCTTAGAGAGTATTAGCGACTCAAAGGGGGTTGGATCCCAGCCTTGATTTCGTTTCGGAAGGGAGGAGACATAATGTCTAATCTGGAGGTAGAACCAAAAGAGGCCCGTCGGGAGACCAATATCTTTATGCAATTCCTCAAAGGAGCGTAGGCCAGATCTATCCACTAATTGTCCCAGGTGTGACACTTCCACTGAAAAGCGACTATAGAGATTTCGTAATTCAAATCCTGGAGGGAATTCAGGATTATTAATAAGCGGAGTAAGGAGCGTCACACCCGGGTCAAAATAGCGCAGGGATCTGTATCTACCCCAACAAGAAAGTGTTGGGGTCAGGGTGGGATGTCTCACCACAGGGATCTTCCGGAGCCATGGGATTACCTTTGGGGACATTCCCACCGAGTGACCTTCGATAGCCGGCCACTGTTTAGATGGTGTAGGCCTAGACATTTCTACAATTCTGGTGATGTGGACCGAGTGGTAATAGCTGAGGAAGTGGGGGAGCTGCAGGCCACCTCTTTCCCGGCTTTGGACAAGAACTTTTTGGGCAATCCTAGGTCTGCGATTCGCCCAGATAAATTTACTCACTATATTTTGTAATTCTTTGAAGAAAGAGGGGGGTATTACAATTGGGAGGGCTTGGAGCAAGAATAATATTTTAGGGAGGATGTTCATTTTAATCGTGTTAATTCTACCCAACCAGGATAATTTAAGTATGGACCAATTTGAAATAGACGTTTTTAAGCTGGCAAGCAGAGGCACAAAGTTAAGTTGGTAAAGATTTGAGTTATCTCTGGACAACAGGACCCCTAAATATTTGATGTATGTTGGGTGCCAGTGGAAGGGAAAGGCCTTTTTAAGACCTTCAACTGTACCCCTTGGGGCAGATATATTCAGAGCTACAGACTTGGCAAAATTGATTTTAAAGTTAGTTAAACGTGCAAATTTCTCGAATTCCGACATCAGAGACGGTAGCGATGTGGTTGGACTCGAGATGGTTGCCAATAGGTCATCTGCATATAACGCCAATTTATGCTCGTGTCTGCCGACCTGAATACCTTTGATGTTATCATTCATCCGTATCACACGCGCCAGGGCCTCCATACATAACACAAAGATCAGAGGAGATAAAGGGCAGCCCTGGCGGGTGCCATTTCGAATCTCAACAGAGTTTGAAAGGGCTCCATTAACCCGAATTCGGGCCGTGGGGGTACTGTATAAGGCCAAAATACGGTGGAGACATTTCGGGCCTAATCCTATGTGTTCCAGAAGGGTCTCCATGAAGGTCCAGTCTATCCTATCGAATGCCTTCTCCGCGTCGGTGGACAGGAGGACCACATGGGCCTCCCCGAGCTTCGCAAAGTGTATCAAATCTATCACCTTAGTCGTATTGTCTTTTGCTTCCCTACCAGTGACAAAGCCCACCTGGTCCCCATGTACCACCTCCGGGAGAAGAGGTCCAAACCTTAAGGCAAGAAGTTTAGCAAATAATTTTAGGTCTGTATTTAAAAGTGAGATAGGCCTGTAACTCGAGCACTGAGCCGGGTCCTTTCCCTCTTTTGGGATAATAGAGATATAGGCCTCTAGACTTTGTGGGGAGAAGATCCTCTCCTTTGAGATGGCATTACATGCCTTCAGGAAGAGGGGCATTAGTGTCGAGCTGAAGGATTTGTAGTAAATTATCGGGAAACCATCTGGGCCTGGGCTTTTTCCAGAGGGGGTATTGGACAGGGCTCGCTCCAGTTCCTCTATAGTAAACGGCTTCTCTAGTAAGGACAGGTCTGTCTCCGAGAGTTTAGGAAATCGCACTGCTGTTAGATATTTGTTAATCTCCTGTTTAAGTAAATTTTTTTCCGATGGGGAGGGATCATCTCTCAAATTATACAACCGAGTGTAATACTCTTCAAAAGCTTTTGCTATCTGGGTGAAGGTATGGACCCGTCTCCCTTCCGCGTCAGTCACATTCTGAACATAAGCCTGTGCTCTTTGGGCTCTTAGGGCCCTTGCTAACATGGAACTGGGTTTGTTACCCCAGAGATAATATTTGTGTCTACACTTGCGCAGCTCAAGTTTGGTTCTATCTCGCAATAACTGATTGAGCGTCGCTCTGGCCTCCGTTAATTCTCTTAGCGTGTCTGGGGAGAGTGTAGATTTATGGGAAGTCTCCAACGATTTTATCTGTTCAATTAGTTTCACCTTCCTTGCTTTCCTCTCTTTCTTCATTAAAGACCCCAGCTGTATACACTTTCCCCTTAGTACGCATTTATGAGCTTCCCACACCGATATTGGAGAAGCTAGGTTATTATCGTTATTGGAGATATATTCTGAAATTGCTGTGGCCAATTCTTTTTTAAATCTAATGTCAGAAAGAAGAAGCTCATTAAACCGCCAGGACCAGGGGCGGGGAGAGGGGGATGGTACTTTCATTGTGATGTAGACAGGGGCATGATCAGACCAGGTGATCTGACCAATTTCGTTATGTATAAAGTGTTGGAGAAACTGGTGATCCACCAAAAAATAATCTAAGCGAGAGTACACTGAGTGGGGGGACGAGAAAAATGTGTAGTCCCTAACTGAGGGGTTAAAGATCCTCCACGCGTCTATCAGTTGATGATCATGTAACAGTTGCTTAATTTTACGGTGATCACGCATACGAGGGGAACTTGGGGTTGGGTTGCAGTCCAGCTGAGGATCTAAGGACCAGTTAAAATCTCCACCAATTACGAGGCAACCTTCCCTGAATGGCTCTATAAGCCGCAAGACTCTACCAAAGAATTGCCTCTGCCTTGTATTAGGAAAGTAAACATTAACAAATGTGTATTTTTGTGAAGATATTGTGCATTTCAATACCTGGCAACGTCCCTCTACCAGGGTATGGTGTGAGATGTCAATAGGTCGTATCCTGCGAGACAGCAACAGAGAAACCCCAAGGGATTTTCCCAGTGCATTACTGCTAGAGTATGCTAGAGGGTAGTAATGGTTAGTCAACCTAGGAGAAGCACCTAGCTTGAAATGCGTTTCTTGTAGAAAAGCCACATCAATCTTTCTAGACCTAAGGTCTCTAATTAAAGTGGACCTTTTCTCTGGCACATTAAGCCCTTTCACATTCAGGGAGCAAAAGTTGAGTGACATTGTATTAGATTGCGGCATGTCAGGGTTGTCTAGCACGGGGTTTCAGATACCATGTCCATACCCATTCCAGGTGCTTGGAGGTGGAGCGGTCCCTAGATAAAGGGAGGGGAGAGGCGGAGAGGGGGGGTAGAGGGGAGGAAGTAAGTAAAAAGAGAAACATTTGAAAAAATTAGAAATTTACAAATTCTTAACAAGAAAAAGACAAAACCACTGTTGGAGCTAGCGATGCTACCGTTGGGCATCACAGTCCAAGGAGAGTGTGGTTTACCCAAACTGGGGTAAGTGGTCGCAGTCCCCACCAGGCGTGAGGTAAGGCTAAGACCAAAACATAAAACTAGAACTGTTTCAAACAATTTAAATTATGTAACATTACTGAAACACTGGATATGCTAACTAACTAAGGGCTATCCATGTCTGGTAAGTGTAATTTCCCACAAGAAGGGGGAGATCCCTGGGGGAGGCTTCATCAATCACTGTTCCCATGTAAGTTGAGGGTTATCGGCTCGATCAGAGCATTGCATGAGTATGTGAGGGAAGCGGGTGGTGTTAGATAAGGTGGAATCCGTCTACTCCGGGGTTAGTGGGACCGGAGATGGAACTACATTTTTACTACTGCTAGGAACCCTGTCAATACGGGAACCGCTTACATACCCATGGGGAGGGGTTAGACCTAGATGTTGAGATTTGGGGTGATTTTAGTGATTTATTTAAATCAATCAAAACACCGGAGGTTTAATTATACTCTTCCCCACTCCCCTAATACTTCCCATGGGTGTTTGGACAGGGCCAAGGTATCCAGGCATCAACTTTACCAAAGGAGGTCGGGGACACTTATCAATAGACAGAGCTTTTAACTAAAAACAAAACATTTAGATGAGTTCAACAAACCCTCCCTCTTTAGTTGATAATCAGTGCCTCAGGGAGGAGCCAGGTTCGATACCCTGTCAGGTCGGGCCGCCCCGGATGATGTGGCTGCACTGGAGTTCTTTCCCACCGTCTGCCAACGCGGGTGACCGGACGGGGGGCAAGGAGGATCCAGCCGTTTTGTTAGGTGTACCCACTCAGCGAGGTGCGGTCTGGAGATGTCTAGAGCTCTACAGAATGGGTCCAAATCTTCCGGGGCATGTAGGGTCACCAGTTTGCCTTCATGGGACGCCTGAATACTTAATGGGAAGCCCCAGCGGAATCTGATGTTCTTCTGTTTAAGTAGGTCAGTAAGGGGTTTGAGAAGGCGTCTCTGTTGGAGGGTGCTCCATGAAAGGTCTGGGAATATTTGGATTCTGTCGCCGTTAAATTCAATGGATTCTAATTTTCGAGCCTTGTTTAAGATATCCTCTCTCACTCTGTGATAGTGGAGGCGGCAGATGACATCTCTAGGTTTATCCGCTTGCAGCCCACGGGGTCTCAGGGCTCTATGGGCTCGATCAAAAGCAATAGAGTTGTCTGGTCCGGCTTCGGTTATCTCGTTGAAGATTTTTGTGAGCGCGTCTACAATGCCTGGGCCTTGAATATCTTCTGTCAGACCTCTTATCCGCAGATTATTTCTCCTCCCCCTGTTATCGATATCATCTAAACGGCGTTGGAGAGTAACCAGTTCTTGGGCATGTATGGCGGCAGTTTCGTAGAGTTTGTCCTGGTAATTGACGATGTCTTCGGTTTGATCTTCAAATTCTGAGACTCGTTGCGTCGCCTGACTCAGATCAGATTGGATTGTCGAAATTTCCACTTTAATTGTTTCGCGTAATGACTGTTCCAAGTCAAGAAAGTCTTTTTTGGATGGGAGGTCTGCTTTGGTAGGTAGGGTACGGAGGTATGTCAGGACTTCTGTCAGTGTGACCTCTGAGTTCTGCGAGATGGAGGGGTTCGGTAGGGAATCCATCTGGAGGGGGTCTTGTGGCGATTCTGAGCGGGCTGGAGGCGATTGAGTCTCGTCGGCACTAGTCCCGGGACCCTGAGTGAGATACCGGAAGATATTGGGTTTAGCTTGACTGTCACTCGGGTTTTTAGACACCGGCGTCTGGAGGCCTTTCTTGGTCTTCCCCATAGGTAGACGGGCTATTAATAGAAGGTAGGTATATGAACAGCCTTAGTGCAGTGTTGTGTCATTGGAAGAGTTGAAAGGTATATTCAGCCTGGTGGTAAACTAGCGACTGCACCACCCCATATTGTGCGGGTGTTTAGGGGGTCATGGCCCGTGGATCACTGTTTTTGTCAGGCCATTATTGCTGGAGTGGCCTGTCAACGATGGACAGGATGCTCCTCATGGAGAAGCTCCTATGGAGTATAACTGTGGAAGTGAGGGTCTTTTAAGAGGTGTCCTCCTCGTAAAGAAGAATTATCCAATATGCAACTGGTCTGCAAGTTAAGTCAAAGCAATGGAGTATAGGATGGATTAAAGTAGGAATATTACAGCTGGGTGCTGAATTCTTTTTCACCACTAGGTGGCGATCCCGGATAACAAAAGAGATAGGGATATGTATGAAGTCTAAGCAGAATGACCACCTTTTACACTCTCCTATTTTAGCAACCCAGGTTCCTATGTTGTGATTCTCCTGCTTACAGGTGAAGGTTCTCAGCCTCAGGTGATGAGATCCCTGTGTCTGTGAGGTTACTTCCACTAAGCCAGGGAGACACCTAGGAGAGTCCACCAGGCTCCTGCAGGGTATGCAGGGTATTCAGTCCAAGCCTGCTATTTTTATTTCAGGCAGCTTTTAGAGAGCTCCCCAGGTCCCCCCCCTAGAGCAGGGGTGTCCGGCACACTGTGTCAGTTCACCCCCCTCCTGTCTCCTCAATGCAGCAGCCCCTGCGTCTCCGGCCGTTTCCAAGATGGCCGCCGCCGGAGGGGAAGGAGAGAGACTCCAGGAGCTCCACACCTCCTGCGGGACGCCAAGCGTGCTGTGTCAGGGGGGGGGAACACTCGGTCAGGCAGGGGAGGACAGCGCTTACCTCCCAGTGTTTAATGGCGCTTCCGGAGGCCGGGATTCGCCGCGGACTCTGGAGCTCAGGCGCCGGGTAAGTGCAAAAATTGAGGCCGCGGCTTCACCTGGGGGGACAGGCCGCAACCCGCAGGGCAGGATCTCTCCTACCCCCGGCTCCGCAGCTCCGTCGACCCCCGACCGGAGAGTCACCACAGGGCAGGGAGGAGTGCCTCAAGGCAGCAGGAGACCTACTTCGGTTGGGCAACTTTATTTTAGGACAAATGTATGCAGGAGCTCTGCCAGGAAACGTCCCGTCTCCTTCACCACCAGGCCACGCCCCCCCCGTGACTTTTTTTAGTATGTACTGCTTGTGATTATATAGGTTCATTATATACACTCCCGTAATGCAGATCTCCACCCCACTGCAATATATTACACAAAGAAGTAAGACTAGATATTATCCAATTGATAATCTATATTAAACTAGTCACTACAGTCATCTGATAGCTCATGTCTACTTACTCTTCGATCATTTCTCATTGCAATAAATATAGACGGACTGGGGGGTGTGTGTGCTGGCGGCAGCGGTAGCCGGGGTGGCGCTCCTATGTAATGCAAGGATGTGGGTGTGTGTGTGTGTGTGTGGGGGGGGGTGTGGCGGCCACTGATGTAATGCGGGGGGGGGGTCAGTGTTTTTAATGCGGGGTGGGGCGCTCATCTGCTCCGTTCTGCAGCCTCCAGATGGGGGAACGGGAGCTGGGAGCTCGCTGCCTTCGCCGCACATGACGGTCCATGGGAGCATGCGCAGCAGCCGTCCCGTGGACATTTTGGATGTGGGCAGTCCAGGGGGGGAGCGCGGCCGGTTTCCCTGTGGGCCAATCTGCCTCTAAACAGCAGTGTGACCCCAAACTGACCAGAGCAGAACATTTCCATTAACATACGGGAGAAATGAAACTTGCACTGAGGCTCCACCTGGCTGACAAAACAGCGATACGCATCCGTGTGGTTTGAGATGGACCTATTTATGTTAGTCCATATCTGACATTACAGTATATAATGTTCTTCCTGGCCACATTGCTGTTCATGTGGTCCCTTCTCCGACCATTCCCGAGGCACAGTGCCACCGCCGCGGAGAGCTGGACCTTCCCAGCAATGTTATGGTTTCTCACCAATAAACACTAGGTGATATACACCAGTTCTATGTATACCTACTACTGTGACATTGCAGTGCAGTATTATTACCTTCTAATTTAAGTTCATCTGCTTTAATTGTCAGATAACATAAAAACAAACCAAATGCACAGGGGGTCCAGAAAAGGATGCATTTAAGATTACTAGTACCCATCATTCAGCATAGACTGTCTTTCATAAGCAATGTAATGTTGTACATATCATTATTCTCTCCTGAAGAAGGAAATACCTGTAAGAAAACAATGGAATGGTATGGGTGACTTCATGTGTCTTACCGTGGCTGTGCTAGAGTTATGCATCCTATCACTTGAATAACTCTGAGGACGAGAACGTTCAGGAGTTTCCCCAGGATTTTTAGGAGGACTCTTTTTTATCAGTTCCACATAGGACACTGGGAAGATGCCCTGTCTGCTAGTTCCTGGAATTTTACCTTCATACCAGTTTTGATCAACTTTCTTAAGAAGCGTCACTCGGTCACCCTGGAAGACGACAGATTTGCATTTATCATGATCTGCATAGTTAATCAACTTACAAAACTATTACATATTAACAGATGCCTTGAGGTTCAAATAAAAGTCTTGTACGAGTGCTACTATACCCAATAATTTTAGGAGGAACAAGTCAGAAGGTCAGAGAACGGGATGGTGCTCTCAGAAATAAATAATAAATGCTGTTGCACATACATAGTGAACAATGATTCTGTGATCTAGCATTGCTCAGAACCCTCAGCTAATCTCACCTTGTATAGGCCCCATAAGTTAGGAGTAACTGCACCATGGTGAAACTCATGTACTTGTACTTCTTCTGTCAGTTTGGGCGAATGAAAAGCTGACAGTTAACCTGTTCTGACCACCCCATGACCAGTCTGAATACACGGCACCAGGGAACCGAGCATTGGAGCTCACGTACTTGGAAGCATTAGAGGCAGCATTGGATGTGCCAGAATCAAACCCAAGACCCCAACAGTATGAGGCAGCACTGCTATTCGCTATGGCACAGTGCTATAAATCTACTTAAAGATAGTGAATCTCTACAATTGTTTAACCATTTTTACACATAAACAACAAGCAGTTAACAAAATTACCTTCTTGAGTGTTAGCTCCACATTTGTGTCAGCAGTAAAATTATATTTGGCTACTGCTTCTCCAATCTCTCGGACTTGTGCGGGTGGTGGGGGTCGCATTGGTTGGACTTTTTCGGTTGAGCTAATTTTCTGAAAAAGAAGCAGAGCATGCCAATGTGTCCTTAAAAGAGATTTTCAGCCCAAATGTATATTATCCTGTAGAGTACAGGGAGTGTGCATTATGGGAAAGAGGAGCTTCAGGCTCTGGGAACCCATTGTTTTTTGTTGATAGTGGGTGCCTGGATTTTCCAATATGGTTTTCTATTGGTATGTTTCAGCTGAAAACCCACAATACAAATGAAGGCGGTCCTACTAACCTCAACATAAGAAATTGGTAATATCCCCACTCTTCCATGATGTTCTCCTTCATACCAGTTCTTGTCTATTTTCCTGAGGACATATACAGTATCTCCTTTCTTAAAAGACAGCTCCCTGAAAAGTATATGTTATTGTAGATTTCAAATATGAAGTCAAAATGTGTTTTACATATATTAAACAGAATCAACTCTCCATAGTGCAGTAGCGGTAAAAAAAAAAAAAAAAAAAAAGCATGTACCATTGTCTAAAATACATAAAACTCAACATGTAACTATATAAGTCTATATAATTTGGAGAACAACTTGGAATGCTAAAGGATGGATTCAATTAGCCACATTTATTATCCTGAGCTCAAACAACTATATCTACATTAAAGTCAAATGCATTCTCTCAAATCTCTGGGAATATACCCTGGGCTCTATTAGTTAGCGGGTGTTAACTGAAGACTCACTGAGCAAGGAAAAGTGCTTGTAATGGAATATTGTAGTTCTGGGCATTAAAGTCAGAGGCTACAAGCTGACTCAATCCAGCACTCAGTCAAGTTTAGTAATATGGAATTGTAGGGCACAATTCAATTATGAGATATGCACAGTCAACTGCTTAGATATGGTAGATCAACAATGCTCATATACCTGCTCTACACTTGTACATGTGAGGTTCAGGACCAAAAACAGGATTTTTAGAGGAACGCTTTTCAAATGCTTGACATGAGAGGTTGTGTAGTCAGGTAATGAAGAGGGCATCATTAGCACAAGCTATAGTCTGCTGCCTACAAGTGCAGTGCATGCCATACTTCAGACTTCACGTCTACAGGGCCAGTGACCACCTTAGGGATGGCACGTCTGAGCCTGGAAAAGCGCAGCAGCCCCATTCTGTCCCTTAAACTGCATATTGTCGCCACAGCTTTATTAAAATAGTATATACTACTGCATGTGGATATGATAAGAGCCACTGGCAAAACCAGGGGAAAAGGGAATTTCCAGGCAACTGGAAACCCCCCAGCATTTAACAACAAGGAAGTGGTAAAATGAGCAATGTTGTCCATGGTCATGTGCCACTGTTCCGTATGTATGTTATATGTAGTGAGTTGCATGCTATGCTTCTAATTGTTGTATGTGACAAAGCATATACAGTAAATAACTATATCTCTTTATCTTCTTGGTCAAACGTTGACACTACTCTAATGTAATGCCTCTAATAAGAGGTTCAACCACTATACTATAACAATGCTGATGAATTTTGACTAGATGTGGTCAATGGCCACAATTTGCCCCATTTAGTCCATGTTACTGCTATCCTTACTGGGTGGGTGGGTGAATGGGAGGGAACGGGAGGAGTGGATTAGATTAGTATAGTTTAGTGTAGGTGTGTGTGTGTGTGTGTGTGTGTGTGTGTGTGTGTGTAACGTTATGGGATCCAGGCATGCCTGTGTTGGGGGTAGGTTATACAGTGTGGGTGGTTATGGGAAGGGTGGTTTTGAGAGGGAATTTTATTTTATTTTAAGCTAGATATGTCACTGTCAGTATTTTACTCTGTTATCACATCCTGCTTGGTAGATGTTCATTCTGATAATATATTAATAATATATTTTGTACATTACGCTATGCTAAGATTGTCACCTATACACTCCTGCTCTTCTAGATTTGCCAGCTGCCCGAATGGCGCCTTTGGGCAGTTCTGTTTCCAGAACTCTTCCAGGTATTGTGCTTAATACTGTGTACATGATAGTATGATAGTAATACCTGTTTGTACTCTAGATTTACACCAAGGTCATATTGATGTGTCTGCTCAATTGGGGGCTTTGTTATACTGTTAAATCAATAAAAATGTATTGAATTTAAAAAAACGATATGAAACAACTTTGGTGTGCTATTTGACTTTGGCCAAATACGCACTAGTCATTTATTACGCTAGTAATACACATCAAATGTTTTTGCAGGTGTTAAAGGTCATTACAGATATTTAAAAAGCACCAGTGGATATGAACCACCAAGGAGGAAGATACGTAACAGATTGCAAATCTACAAAGTCAATGGCAATTACGGAGCCCATCCACACAATAGCAGAGCACTTACTTGGGAGTCTGAGCCTTGAAATCATACACAGCTCTAGCAGCCTAGACATGAAGATAGAAAATAAGAGCTCTATTAACCAATGCCGATGTTTCGTGGTCAAGATGGTGCGTTCTCTCATATTGTCCCTTTTATACATAGCTCCTGATACGGATTAGTTGTCATATACCCAATTGCAAGAATTTGTGTAGTGAATGCAATATTTCAAAGCAGGTATCATATAGTGTACTGTATATCTATTGCAGGCACTCAGTGATTTCTCTATTTAGTCTATACAATAGATAATGAATTCTAATGTATAATAGCTACATAAATATTCAAGTGTGTATCTGTGTTTAGTGCATTTTTAAAAAAGATCTAGTGGGCATTAGCAAATTCTGAGCTTGCCACTGACAGCAAATAATAAATCTTATGGGGCCCGTAAATCCAGATTGTATTGGGCCATTCTAATAACCGGATTTGGTATTCTGCAAAATCCAACATGCTGCACAACCTCGATTTGCCAAACCCAGCCCCAAAATTATTGGAATCATCAAGATTGGATTCTTAATGTTACATTTCTGCATGATAGATGTATGGGCCAGTGGCATAACTATAAATTTTGCTCCCCCCGCCAAAAAGTTTGTGGCGCCCCCCTCCCCCCCAGGCTCCTCTCCAGCATGTTTCCCCAGCGTGTGACGTGATGACATCACACGCATGACGGAGAAGCTGAAGCAGGAGAGAGGAAGAGAGACCAGCAGACACTGCTCCTTCCCTTGGCTCCGACGCATCCCAGGCCCCCCTAGTAGTAGTAGTACGTTTATTTATAAGGCGCCACAAAGTGTCCGCAGCGCCGTACATAGCAAACAAAAAAAAACAAATTACAAGGTAACGTACAGGGTGTGTAGAAAGATACAGTATAAATAGGGGTATAGCTGGTAGAACTAAAATCAGCATCAGTTCAGAAGTAGGTGTCAAAATAGTCAAGGAGACCGAAGATGAAGTAGAGGAAGGGAAGAACAGGACAGGAGCACAGGTGAGGTAATGAGGTAGGGTGAGTACGTGAGGAAGGAGGGCCCTGCTCATAAGAGTTAACATACTAAAAATAGGTGGGTGGACGAACGAAATACAATAGGATAAGTAGGAACGGAGGGGAACGGAGGCAGGATAGGAGGATCAAAAGAGGTTAGGAGGAGGGATAGGCTAGTCGAAAAAAGTGGGTTTTGAGGGAGCGCTTGAAGGAGGTAAGGGAATCAGATAGCCTGATGGGTGGCGGGAGGTTGTTCCAGTGCAGGGGGGCAGCGCGAGAGAAATCTTGGACACGGGAGTGGGAGGAGGTGATTAGGTGAGAGGTCAGTCGGCGGTCAGCGATGGAGCGAAGAGGACGGGAGGGAGTGTGGATAGAGATCAGTGAAGAGAGGTAGGGAGCTGTGGAGGAGGAGAGAGCCTTGTAGGTGGTGGTGAGGAGTTTAAAGAGAACTCGGAAAGGAATGGGGAGCCAGTGAAGAGATAAACAGAGGGGGGAGGCGGAGGTAGAGCGGCGGGAGAGGAAGATGAGCCTAGCAGCAGCGTTAAGAATGGATTGGAGAGGTGCGAGGCGGGTGAGAGGTAGCCCAGAGAG
Source organism: Crinia signifera (assembly GCF_055691185.1). Lineage (NCBI taxonomy): Eukaryota > Metazoa > Chordata > Amphibia > Anura > Myobatrachidae > Crinia > Crinia signifera. Next base: position 84,745,260 of record NC_139217.1, read on the forward strand.
AAGGATGTTGCAGTAGTCAAGGCGGGAGATGACAAGAGAGTGAATGAGAATTTTGGTCGCGTCAGTGGAGAGGAATGGTCTGATGCGTGAGATGTTGCGTAGGTAAAAGCGGCAAGACTGTGAGAGAGCACGAATGTGGGGGGTGAAAGAGAGGGAGGAGTCAACGATGACACCGAGGCAGCGCGTTTGGTTGGTGGACGTGATCTCGGTTTCACCAATGCTGATGGAGATAGTGGGAGAAGAGGGGATGTTCAGGGGATGGAAGATTAGAAGTTCAGTTTTAGCCATGTTTAGTTTCAGGAAGCGTTGGGTCATCCAGGCTGAGATGGCCGTGAGGCATTCGGAGACCTTGGACAGAAGTGATGGGGATAAGTCGGGGGAGGAGAGATAGATTAGGCCATCATGCCCATCAGCCTGCCCGTCCTTTACACAGTAGCCAATAGCTGGCTCTGTGTACAGTCAATTGAATCAGTGGGGGGATTTCTCTGCCATGACCGCACCGTGCTGCGGCTGACTCGCCTCCAATACTCAGTCAGTGGGCAGTGGCAGGCAACAGCATGTCAGTGCGTCGAGCGGGTGTCGGCGCCCACACAGATACCGCTGCTGCTTGCTCCCCCAACACCAGCAAATCTAACACTGTTTCAGGTTAATGTAGTATATGAGTATATGCTATGTCAGTCATTCATATAATGGGGCTTATGCAGAGTCACAACATGGCTGTCATTAAAACAGGCCAAAGGTGCTTTTCACAGTTTCTTTGTACATAAATCACTGAGGACAAGTGACTGGGTACCTCCTTCTCATGCGTTCCCTTCCTTGCTGGATTCCTGCTCACATCAGTGAATGCTGAGGAATAATTCCGGGGAGAATCTTGATCAGCTAGAAAACCAGGAGACTATTAAGTTAGCTCTTAGTAGTAGTGAAACCATTGCGGTCATTATGAGATATGAAATAAAAAAAATGATGAAATTAAAAAGATGCACAATCATGCTTACTTTATAACGGTTTCTTGGTTATAAACGTCTCACCTACTTTAACTCAGTGACACAAGTGCAAAACCATCCAGTACAAAATACAGTAGTTATGCTGATCCTATTCCTGCTGCAGATACATTGTATACATTCCTATGTGGTGACTTCACTGTCCCTGACAGAAAGGCATCCACTAGAAGGGGCAGTGTGATACACATGTATTTATGGCACACATTAACCAAGCAATGCTGCAGAAATGGAAAATACCCAGATATATGGACATACCAGGTCATGCTTACCTCACATGCATGGGACATACTGTACTGTACTACATGCAAACAAGGGGAAATGGAACAATGGTAGAATGTAATGAGTAAGCTCATGCTATGTGTTTGGAATAGCAATATTTCCTTATGCCATCTGTGTGTACCTAAAAGTTTTATAAACTCCATCTCAGAATCTTATGTAGGCTACACACCAGAACAATTTGGCCTCAAAACACCCGATTTAGATACAATCTCGACCGATTGTATGTAAATTGAGCATGTTTTGGGCCATCTCCGATCCGATGCGCGGCCCCTCGGGTCGTTTGGTCATTTTTCAGATCCTACTTGCAGCAGGTAGGATTTAAAAATGACCCCTTCAACTGGTTACCGATTGGGATTGAATCGGGAGCAGATCGGATGCAGATCATGAACAGATTGTGTGCTTCAACAGATCGCGATACGATCGTTCGATCATCATACAATCTGTTCCGGATCTCAATCGTTCTGGTGTGTACCAGGCATAAACAGGACAAGTAGAACAATGACCATCCTGCTGCTGAGCACTATACAGTGTACAGTGTGCAGTCATCTAGGTCTCCTTACTGCACACTCTCACACTGAAATCATTCCTGGGGGGACAAATTAAAATGCCTGTCCATCTTGGTGTCCTCACAGACATATCGAGTGGCCGATCGGTAAGTGTGCATAATTGTTTAAATCAGACACTCTGTCGGCACGACAGAAGGTCCACTGATATGTCTGTCTGGTGTGTACCCAGGCAAAAGTGTTAGGTGTCGCAGGTTCATTAGAGTGAAAAAGATGTGAATATATAACGTCTGTTAATGGTTACGTAAAATAATATTTTCATTGTGCATGATAAACCAATATTGTATTCAGATAATATAGGGATATGGCAATCTGCTAAGTACATGGTATATACAAAAGATCGAGCTAACGGCTCCTATGATGGTGTCTTTGGAGCAGAGATGAAGAGGAAGCACAAGAATCTAGAGTAACTACTGTAAGCTAGATGCTACTACTAGGAAGAGTAAAGGCATCAGTAGATGATAATCAAGCTGATGCTTCGTGATCATCATTGTCATTTTTTGGAGAGGTGAATCAAAAGCAGAGAAGTTGTTCATTTAGGATCTTCCTACCACATCTCTACTTCATACATGGATCTGATGTTTGAAAGCATTTTGCATTACATGTTCTAGGGTGAATGAAATGGATCAAGGTGGATGCATCATGGAAATCAAGGAAATAATAGTTGAGCACCTGGAAAGCAGTATGGACTATCTTGGGAGGAGTTGTTGTTGGTTGCATCTACATCCAGGTAAGAGGCACTGATAGGCAATCTTCCACAATCATTTTGATACGGTGTGTTATGAATAGCACCATCGTGAGGCAGCTGGAAGTAAGACTGATTAGCGGTGGTTAATGGAAATGCTTTTAACGAAGAATTTCTTTCTGGGACGTCTGGAAGAAGCTCACTAATAAGTCTGTGTAAAATGCTGTTATCTGGCAAACTCCCACGTCTTTTCTCTGCTTTTATTTGGTCACAAATATCCTGGAGAGCAGAGTCCAGAGCGTCGAATACGGATGCTTTACATCGGTTCTTCTCCGATTGCCTTTTAGGCGTAGAGCATTTTTTCCTGCGAAAAGGCACTGGACTAACAAGAAATGCGATCTTGGAAAGGCCGGAATCGTTTTCTCGCCTTACTGAAGACTCATTTTTCTCCTGCTTAGCCCTCTCATGTTTTAACATGGTGGTGAAACGAGTGTATGATGCCGGGCACCTTCCTTTGCAAGAGCTGATGAGGTGCCGATGGTGGTGGTGGTGATGATGGTGGTGGTGATGGTGTTGCCCAGAACCATAAAAACTTTCAGATGATGTAAAGGAATAGTGGTCAAAATCACTCTCACTGCAAAAGGAGGATCCTTCAATTTGTATAAAGTCACTGAGATCCGACACAACTGCTTCTGGATCACTATCAGAAAACTCTACATGTGACCTTGGAATCGGATCACTTGTTACCTCGATATGTACAGGCACTAGAGTTTTAGCTTTGCCATTGTGCTGTACCTGAGGTATATGCCTTTCTTGGGCTTCTTCATCCAACAATGACTCAATGGAAAACCTTCGTTTAGGGCAAGAACTATTGGTGGAGATATCGAAGCTGACTGCAGACAGCATCTCCTCTCCAAGGTTAGGCATAGATTTGGATTTCTGAATGAGACTTTCAAACTCCGATATTCTGGTTGGAACCATATCTCTCGGCACTTCTTCAGAGTCTGCCCTCCAACCTTCAAATAGACCTTTTTGCTGCTCTTGCTCATACTGCAATATCCGAGATTTTACGGAACAGATCACTTCAGAGTTCAATAAGTCTTTGCGGTTTATACGGTGCATTTTTTTGTATAACTTTAAAAACCCTGGAGTGTCATGAGCGGACCTGTGACGAACTCTGGTCTTGTTTGGAGCACAGCCTTCAGAATTAAATGAATTATCCTTGGCGTTATTTTCACATAATAAGGAGCCCATACTTTCAGATTTCATCTGGGTGCTACAAAAAACGTTGTGCTCATCGGCTAACAAATCATCACAGCTCCGTGACTTAATTTTTGGTGATGCGGCTTCCTCTGTGCTGCTCCACACCTCCGCATTCTGACGGGTCATCTGCCAGCCGTTCTTAAAGTTGACTGAACGTTTTGTGTCATCAGGCACAGCTAAGTGGTGACTATAACCCCTATAATAATCTATAGCGTTTGAGGCATTTGGTTTATGAACAGAATAAGTGAATAGAGGGGGATACATTCTGCTAACATCCCCACCTACCATATCCAAAGAGCAGCATGATAAAAGAGAGACATTTCCAGAAATTAACAGATGTAAAGCAAAGTAGAATGTGTTAGCAACAGCAAGAAATATATAGAGAAAACAAAAGGTACAGAAGTATCCATAAGGGGAAAAAGAAATCATCTCACAAAGGGCCTGATATAGAGATGTATGCACATGTATTTACTGCTGCCAATGTGTACACCGCATCTGTGCAAAAATATGCCTACGGCAGTACGGATGGTGTAACAGTTAGTATTACGGTCTCACAGTACTGAGGTCATGGGTTAGATCAGGGATGGGGAACCTTCGGCCCTCCAACTGTTGTTGAACTACACATCCCAACATGCCCTGCAACAGTTTTTGGATTGCCAAATAGCAAAACTGTAGCAAGGCATGCTGGGATGTGTAGTTCAACAACAGCTGGAGGGCCGAAGGTTCCCCATCTCTGGGTTAGATTCACACCATGGTCCTAACTGTGCGGAGTTTGTTTATTCTCCTCGTGTTTGTGTGGGTTAACTTCGGATTCCTACCACAATCCAAAAATATGCATGTAGGCTAATTGGCTCCCAACAAAACTGTAAGCGCCCCAGGCCAGGGACTGATGTGAATGCTTATATAATGCCTATGGTGTTGCCACCTGGATTTGTATTGTGGACCCACCACCAGTATCACATGTCCCAGCGGCTGTGTAAAAAGATGTAGCATCAGGGGATTATGGAAGTTTGGAAGATAATCGATCAACTGCGAAACTATCTAATTTGCTTACATCTCTATATGAGGCCCAAAGTCTATAACCAAAACTACAAAACAAAGCTATTCTTTTTCCAACACATCTACTGTATTTGCTAATGTATTTGCTAAAGGTTCTTTTCCTATATATTTGACACCTGTATATTCATAATAAAAAAAACAACAGTTTAATCTGCTGTGGGTAATGCAGCAGCACACCCTTTAGGGGAGGTTTGTGAAAAAATACAGTATACAATTGTAGATATGAAAACCAACCACACATATATGACTGCTATCTCTCAGCTATTCCTGCTAGTTTACAGTGAATACAAGTCATAATCACAACATTATAAACAAGTTATCTGACAAATACGTGCTGTACAATTGCTGCGGTATATTTATGGTTTCTTCCAATCTTCTTCATATACTGGACAATAGTTGTATAGATTAGTACAAATAATCTTCAGATTAAGGGACAGATTAACTAAGCTTTAAAAAGTGATAAATGGAGAGTGATAATGCACCAATCAGCTCATACCTGTCATTTTTTAAACAGTCTGTGACATGGCAGTTAGAAGCTGATTGACTAGTAGTTTATCACTCTCCATATTATCACTTTTCAAGCTTAGTACAACTGGCCCTAAATGTCAATTTAAACTGATCCCCAACACGGTAAATTAGTCTTTTTATACAGCAACACCACCAGGTGGCGCTGTTGCTTTTTGACTAGAAAATACTAGATGCAAAACATTGGCACAAGTTACTGCGTGTGATACAGTATATCTCCCATCTACCTTTTGTCCGTGAGGGAGATGGTGGAGAGGAGTTAATAAAAGGTTTCCTCATGGTGGCATTTGCGACTTGAGCTCCCATTCGTCCGAGGCTGTTTCTGTTTGTATTCTGGTCACCGTGAGCTCGCTGGTGGCTTACGCTGGGCTCAGACTTCCGTCTCTTTCTGTAGTCGCTTGCAGAACTGCAAATAAACAAGAAATAGTATTTAACTTTCTGCAGCAATTATTCCTCGCCATTTCCCGGTTATCTCCATGCTAGATCTAGGTTTTATTCTTGCAGTGCTCTGCCACGGTTTTGTGAAATCCTGGCCTGCGTCCAAACCCTACTGCCACAAATCAATGAGAACCTGAGGAACATTCAGAGCATGACATTGCAGCTTCCTTATGGAGAACGCACTCTGCCAACAATGATTTCATTACATTAATGTCACACAAGCCTGCAGACCTTGGTTATCTTGCAAGTTTTTAACAATGAAAACAATTCAAGTAATTTCAACTTGGAAAGCGTCACACTGTGGCATTACAATCATCTATCCCAGGGGTGGCCAAACCTGTCCTCAAGATCTACCAACGGTGCATGTTTTCCAGGCAACCTGTGGATCTATAGTAGGAATGAATGCAGCAGGTTTTAAAATGTGACAGTTAGTAATGACTACAGCTGTTCACCAGTTAGGTAACCTGGAAAACGTGGACCGTTGGTAGATCTCGAGGACCGGTTTGGCCACCCCTGATCTATCCCATTATTGGTTTCCTTTTTTTTTTTTTAACAGCTGGAGTGAATGCTACAGAAAATGATGTAGTGCTGTTTACATGAGGAATGATTTGCCCAATTTACCATTATTATTTGCCACTTATACCCCTTTCACACTGCAGCTATAACACGGTAAATTGCTGATTTTTAACTGTTTTAAAGCGGTTATAGATGCAGTGTGAAAGTGCCAGTTTTAAATTACCGGTTCAAGAGAACCGGTAATTCAAAACATTTAAAAAGAAGGGTCCTACACGGTTCAGACCCGTTATTTCTGCAGTGTGAACAGGTCTGAACCGGTATTTTGGACCCTACACACTGGACCCCCTCCCTCCCCTGGTACCTGGCCAGTGGGAACTCGCACCCCCCCTCGCACCTTGCAAGATTGATCCCCCCCCTTCCCCTGGAACCGCGGCATCTCCCATACCCTCCCCAGGTACCTCTATTGCTGGGGAGACAGCAGGAAGACAGCGTTACTGGGCCCCGTGACGGCCGGGTCTCGGAGGGAAAGTCCGCCTGAAAAGGCTCCCCCGCGGCGAACAGCCGGTTCCCACGTCGCCCCCTGCCTGCGACCGGGGAGGTGATGTACGGCCGGTCAGAGAGGCGTGGGTGAGGGCGGCCTGGGAGCTGGGGGGACTAGAGCATGTCTCCATCAGAGAGGCGTGGGTGAGGGCAGCCCGGGAGCTGGGGGGACCAGAGCATGCGGCCGCTCCGGGAGCACTCCCCTCCACACATCATCCCAGCTGCGCTGCCCCAGCTCCCGCAGGTCGGAGCGGCGGGGGTGAAGGCAGCAGACGCACAGAGAGATGCTGCTGCAGGCGGGTAAGTGGGGCTTCTGCCCGGGGAAGGGGAGGGAGATAGGTACTGGCTGCATTACCTGCATTGCACGGCGGCAGGGGGCTGCTGCTTTGGCTGCCACCTCTGGGTCACCCCCTGGGCAATCCAGCTCTAATGCCAAGCATTGGGGTACCTTTGCTTGGTGTGCTTGAGTGCACAGTGTGCGCTGGCAAGCACCAGGGGAGTGGGTGCGCATGCCAGTACCAGGGGAGGGGTGGCATATTACTGGTTAATTACTGTGTACCTTTCACAACGGGTTCAATGTGAAAGGTACAAAAACGGTAATTAACCAGTAATATACAGTTTACAACATGCAATGTGAAGGGGGTTAAACTTGCTCTGACTCGATTAAAAAAACGTTTAAAAAACCGGGTCAGAGCAGGTTGTGCAATGTGAAAGCAGCATTAGGTACTTACACACTCTTTGGGTCATTCAGACCCTCTCGCTACGTGCCGAATTCGCTCCCCTGTACAATGTTATGGGTCATGCACAAACCCCCCTGGAGCGAATGCCTTTGGTGAGTTTCACACTCGCTGGAGCGTTGCTCCATGATGGGAGGGCACAGGGTGGCAGCAGGGGGGGGGAGCCAGCGTTTTATGGGTACGCCCATGGAAACTCTGGGCATAGCCTTGCAAAATGCAGGCATGTCTATGCCTGCTTGGAGCGGGCGGGTGACATCACATGGCGTCAGCGCCCGCCCCGTATTCAGACATCGCCGTCCAGGATAAAAGTCTGTTTAGACTAACTTTGATCTGCAAAGGGGGGAAAAAATAATTCGATGGTGAGTGACCATGGAAGGATTTCTGTCCCGTGCTGCTGCATGCCAGCGGGTGTGTTGTAGTGACCATGGAAGGATTTCTGTCCCGTGCTGCTGCATGCTAGCGGGTGTGTTTGTGAGCGCATCCGCTCGCATGCTAGTGCAGGAATTCTCTGGGTATCATCTTTATGATGATAAATCCACTTCATCATTTCATTTATTATATACATACTAGTTACCAGCCCGACAACCAGTGGCGTACTTAAATGGGTGCAGTGTGAGTTCAGGGGGGCACACACCGCACAAGCTGCATCTATTGGTAATACGCTACAGGGTGATTGGGACAGATTGAGGTGGATGCAGTGGAGCAGTTTTCTTCTTTGCAGAGTGAGTGACCGATAGTGACGGTCTGGGAGCGGTAACAGGGGAGGGAGGTGGTGGCTAGTCAGAGGCAGGCGAGTCTGAGCTTGTGAATTGTACGAAGTTGTAAAGGCTCGGACGGCTTTCTTGCAATAAACGACTTGCTCAGAATTCCCATGGAAGTGGCGGCTTTAAAAACCCAGGATTGGGCGTCCTTTACCAAAATCACCAGTATATCTTTGCAGGTCTACTGTATGTGTGATAGCATTACTGACAGTAAGTGTGCACCTCTGAGTGCTACGGTTACAAATGGTCAGTTAGAACCTTCTGTATATTGCATGGGCTGTCTGTAGCACAGTAATTCTCTCTTTATTGTGCTACAGACACAGCGGGCCGTATTCAATGTGGCCGGCAAGGGGGGCCAGTCAGTACTGCTCGCTGTCACAGCTCGCAAAAATCATTGAATACACCCCTCTGTGGTGCCATATAATAAAAGAGGATACTAATAATATTAATACATCATATATTAAAATCAACATCAGTGCATTTCTAGCTATAGTACATAATACTTATTTTCTGACAATATATCTCCAAGTAACAAAATACAATTCTGACATATGCATGCTCTAGCACTGTGGCATGTTTGGACATATGTTACTAAGCTACAGGCTCCGTTTACCATGTACTTGTCCTAAATTGCTCCATACTGTCATCATGTTCTTGTTTTTGCTCATTTATGTATTCTGTTAGGTGCTGCGGAACCCTTGTGGTGCCATATAAATAAATAATAATTATAATATCGGTACTTGTGTATTTGCAGGGCGCCCAATTAACATACGTACACTAGCATAGGGAAATCGCATCGCATTGCATCGTACGGCCCATTTTAGTGGCGTGCGATGCGATCTCAGTAGTTAATATGGTATGGTACCCGATGCGCCTATCGATTAAAGAATGCATGTGGCGCTGCCACATTAAAGTGCCGTTTACCCTTCCTGACCCTTGTCCGCGTTATATATTCCTGGGCGGAGGAGCTGACAACTGTAGCTTATTGTGACTGTGAACTGCAGTTGTCTAATAGAACCACAGTATAACAGTTTGATGCGTGAGGCCTGCACTATGGACTTAATTTCACAGAACCATAGGCAAATTGGCGGTCCCAGCAAGCAATGTGGGACGGATGCTGCCTCAGCAGTGGATCTTTGGAGGGATTTGCAGGGAGACTGGTGACTGTTTGTGACTCCAGTCGAGAAGCGTGATGTCACTACATTGATGGCCACCATCAATAAATTTGTTGCACCAGGAACAATGATTTATTCAGATTGTTGGCGGCGTGGAGTTGATTTTATATAGTGTGGTGAGTGCAGTGAGCCACAAAGCCCGACGCGTGGCGAGCGCAGCGAGGGGATGCGGAATACATGTAAAGTAATCCGCATCCGACGACGTGGATAGTGGGGGTATGAAAAGGGCGGGAGGACGCGTTCCGCCGCGCCTCACCATGCCACGCTTCGGGGTGGTGTGGATAGTGGGGGGCGGGGGGGGTGCCTAATAACCTCATTGCATGTTATTGAAATGTATAGTTAAGTTAATGGAATAGCACCGTATAAAATTGCATGCGATCGCATGCGATTTTGCGTGAGGTGCGATCGCATGCGATTTTGCGTGAGGTGCGATCGCATCTGATTTTGCGTGAGGTGCGATCGCATGCGATTTTGCGTGAGGTGCGATCGTATGCGATGCGATAAGCCCGGGGCAAGAGAGCAGTGTATTAAAAAACGGGACATGAGATGCAATCCGATGTTCTTACGCAGAATAGCCCACTAAGCAAATTGCTTAGTGGGCGCCGTGGTGCTACACAAGTACCAATATATCAAATAAATATCATATAAACGAGGAGCACACATTCATATCATTACCTGGAAGGTCGGTCAGTGCCTCTTTCTATTGAAGACTGGTATAACGATGTCTGCAAAAGACAAAACAAGACAGACACATGTAACTATATAAGAACCAATATAGTTATACAATCCACAGTACTTTTCTTGCGCGGTTCAGTCTACATCTAGCAATTATACAGTATATGTGTTAACCATAACATGAAGGTATATTCATAGTTACTGCCTCCAGATCAGCTCAGACAGAAGTTTTCTGTCCAGCTGCCTCAGAACATGTTGTCCTTTTAAATCCAAAAGTAGTCATATGTAGGGCTGTCTACACTAATAAAGCCTTGTGCTTAAATGATGCTGTTTGACATCTTGGCTGTCTGAAAAATGTGAGGTTATGAAAGGACAGGAAGATGAAAGGCCCAGCTGTACACTTGCTGCTCATGGAAAATAACACAAACATGTCCTTAAATATAGTGATGGCCGAGACTGTGGCTTCTTACATCTCTGAGGGATCCAAATACACACAAGCCACATCACCAGCCAAATCGGAGGAAGTCTGCCACAACTGGCCAACACTTTTGCAGATTCTAATATGCCTAAGAAAGGTTTAGTTTAGCTACAGGTAGGTGATGAGGAGGCTTGGTCTTAATGCCATACCTTCACCACATTGAAGGTATGCAGGAATGCCCATCCCCTGATGTCACTATGCCAACTGTTGAAGGGATATGTTCATATTACTCCTTGGCTATAGTCTGTCTATGAAGAACTTATTAAGTCAATCACATGTCTTCAGAATAGGGATGGCCATCGACCATCAATCATTTTAAATCATCAATGGTTTGTGGCCGATATTGAATACTTTTACCATCAATATGGGAGAACCAGATGCTTTCCCTACATCGATGGCACAGGAGAACCGATTTCTATTTCCTAAGGTGCCAGGACACTGAGCATAGCTCAGCCCGCAAAAGCCCTGCTTCCACGTTCTGATTGGCCCACGGACCATTCAGTCAAAGCTAATGGTTGACCGATAGTTAAAACTATTGTTGGTTATCCATCACATAGTTTATGACTATCGATGGCTGGTTGCAGTATCGCCATCGATGGTGACTGCACAGATGACCATCCGTACTTCAAAATAATAATGTAAATCTGAGCAGTCTTTAATCATAGTCCGTATAGGAAAATATACACAAATTAAGCCTAAAGACTGAAAGATGGTAATTAGCGGTATTCAATGAGGCTGATTCGCCAGGTTTTTATGGCGATTTTGTGCTGTAAGGCGAATTTCTGACTAAAACTGTGAATCACCCTATTCAATGACCAGATGGCGAATACATTTCAAGGTTTTTTTCGCCATGATTCACCGAGTAGCAATCGCTATCTTTTTATGGTGAAGTGGAAGGTGAACTTTTAAATAAAGTGTTTTGTTTTTTACAATTGGTGTCAAAAAATCAGGAATTTTATTCTGAGGAGGGGCATGCTATTTTTATTCATGTGCTGTAAGCACATAAATATATATTTAATTAAAAAAATATATATATATATATTTTTTTTTTACAGAGACCAGCCAGCAGGGGGCCGGAGCCGAGCCGCTCATTAGATATTCATATATTCACTTCACCCGATCATTACATATGCATGATCGGGTGTAGTGAATATGCCCGGTCCCCTGCTGGCACCCCCGGGGGACAGCCTGTGCTGCCTGGCACCCGGGGAGCCCACCTCCCCCCCACAAACGTTCTGGGGCAGGCAGTGAGACTTCCATCTCCCTGCCTGCCACCGACCTCAGGCTCCCTGCGGCGTTCGCCGCAGGAGCTCAAATTCGCCAGTCAGGGGCATCGAGCCCCTGACTCGTTGAATACCGGAGCCGGCGAGGCTCCGGAATGCAGCGAGCAGTGGCGAATGTGCAGCGAATCCTAAACAGGATTCGCTGCACGTCGCCGGTATTCACATTGAATACCGCCCATTGTTTTAGATTATTACATGGATAATGAAAGCATTTCTCACACAGCAAGTAACCACCTGGCAGCATTCCTCCAGATGATCATCTCTCTAATGATACCAATGATAGACTAGCTCTGATAGAGAACATTGATGTCACACAGCTTGCCCATAGGTGCATTGATAGCAGGCCTGTCTGCTTCTACACTGATACGCTTACAGAGCAATACGCATATTGGAATCATATCATAACGAGCAGTACTGACATGAAGTCCAACTCACACACAGGACAACTGCTAGGATCTATGCCCTCTCTTCCACGTCCAGAATAAACCAGACTCATATTTTATTCAATAGCACTGTATTAAATAACAACTGTCTTCTAGATATATATTGCATACAATGGCAGTATCAAACAAAGCCACCAGAAACACAATTACAATACAATAACAACATTGTTATGATGGTAATGCACGAAGCCCAAGGCAGAGGTACCGCATGACTGCTATATTGTGTGCTTATTAATGGCCAGCAAATACTTGGAATGAGATTTACCCATCTGCCAATAATACTCTTTTGTTTTACTTATAATTCCATCATTTATATAATAGAACCTGCAATAACAGAACATAGAATTATAGATATTTGTGTTGTAATCACCGTGAACTAAAGAAAGAACAGGGTTTTTGACAACTGAATTGGACTCTAGTACCTAGCGGCACAGCAGTTTGCAGGCCGCTATCTCTCTGGTCACTAATACAAGTTGTGAATGGGAAATAAACTATTGACAAAAAAGAAAAATGTTTTTAATGACAGAGCGGAAAAGGGATATTAGCTGATGACCGTTTAAAACGGACCACCAAAATCATTATGTTTATTAAAATAAGTCAACATGACATTTTTACTACGCAAGTTTAGGGTTGTCATCAATGCCTCAGTACATGCTGGATTAAGAATAATTATGGCTCTTGGGTTCATGTCCCAAATGCAGACCCTACCTATAATGGTGACAATCACATGCCATCGCATGTATCACCTGAAGCGTTGCGCGGGCCCGCCGGTTGAATGTCACGTCGATATTTTGTGCTTCAAAGGAGCGCTGGGGGCGTTGGTGTAGTGGAGCTGGTGGCAGAATTTGAAAAAAACATTTAAAAAGACTGGGCGGCCCTCTGATTGGCTGAGAGAGCTCTCTCAGCCAATCAGAAGACTGGGCAGTCTTTTTAAAAGTTTTTTTTTTTTTTTTATTCTGCAGCCTGCAGAGGGGGAGGGGCAGGGGAACACCCAGTGTTTCACGTGGGAGGAAGCATTAGCTCTCATGCAAAGTGCAGTGTGATATATGTGCAGATATATGACATATACAGGTATATTCATTACTGGCTGACATATTTTAAAAGAGCCTCAGATAGTTATTATTTCATTTGTGATATGCCTATGATCATATACTGATTACAATGTAAGGTAACCAAGTTCTCCTTCCTTTGGAACATGTGGCAGTTATTAGCCGGTTAGATAATATATATATATATATATATATATATAAAATCACAAACATCTGCCTCCCTTGGCCCTTACTATACCAGCTTATCTAATAGGATTATGTAGCTCAGTTTTTAATTCCTTGATTACTTATGACAAATAATTTTCTGTAGAAAATGTATGCAGTCAGATTACATATAAGTTATGCAGAGCTTAGCACTGTAATCAGTAGAAGTGTTCTATAGTTCTGCTTCCAAAGCTGTTCACAAGCTGTTAGGATTCCAGAAAGCATCATTCCTACCTTTGTAATTAACATGTAACTGTGATATGCCTTTCTATACATTGAGCAGGCACTGTATAATGTAATATACAGGGTTTTCAGATGGCCTTAATGTGCTGGCCCCGTAGCAACTTTACTTATATATTGATAACTTCTATCCAGGGCCAGATTCTATCGAGTCTGCGACGGGACTGTAACTACACGCCGGGTTGCTGGGGGCAGGGCATTGGCTGACAGTGAAAAACACCACTGAAGGGGTTAAGGGCCTATAATGGGCCAGGAGCTGGAAATGTTCAGGGCCTATTATGAGAAGTGGCCTATAAGCCCCAGTGTCTCCCTAGATATATATATATATATATATATAAATACAAAAATGTCATGACTGTGTAAAAGAGGAATGCAATTTAATACTTATGATTTATGGCCAACCATGTGGCCAGCTGGTGTCTGTCTGGTGTCATCATGCTGTCATAGTGCTGGGCCTATATTTAATGTAGAGGCCTGGAGCTGCAGCTCCATAAGCGCCATTGTTAATCTGGCCCTGCGTCTCCTTATCACATTTTTAAGTAACATTTCCATCACAAATCAGAGTTTTCCTTTGTTACCTTGACAAATGACACAAAAGCAGCTCACTGTATACAGTGATACGAACCACATGGCTGAAAAAAGAAAGGTGCCAGCAAGACAATCACATAAAAATTCTAAGTGTGTACTCCGTGATAGTGGCAGGACGTGTACAGCCAATACACTACATTTACCTGAAGACAGAATGCCCACTGCTATGGTGTTCTGACAGACTTCCAATAAGAAGAAGTGCATAGTGTACAGCAGCTCCACAGTAACTTACAGTCAGTGCGTTTAGATATGAATTCTGGCAATGGTAGCCATGAGATTACTATAGGTCACATATGTAATATTTATTTTAGCCATTCACTTGTATATGAGAGCTTTTCTTCCCATTGGCTACATAGGGTGCTACCAACTACATCACAAACAATGCATACTGAAAGCATATAGAACAAAGTAACAATCTAATTGTGTTTCACCTTCCTGTGCATTCAAGTGTAAACATAAGTAAACATTATCAGTGGATTATAACCGTGTGAAATGGTCATTTGATCACATGCATGAATCAGGCAGAAGCTACCATGCCTGCCCCAGCACCTGTGATTGGCAGATGTTTCTTCATACATGTGATGTGGAGCCGGTTTTGCTGGCTCAGAAAATTTGTTTTATTGCTCAAATGTGAGTGACTATTTTGTAAGAAAAAAACAATTAGTTGGTAATTATGTGTACAAGACAAAGGCACATATGCTATAGGTGCAGACCAGCACTTCTCTAGCAGCGTTACCATTACCAATTATGCCCAATATGCAAAAACTCTGTATATTATTCTTAACCTAATAAATCATTCATAGGCAGCAGTAGAGCCTCATTGCGCCCTCCAAGAGGTCACTTGCGGCAACTGTTCTTTCCTGCTCTGCCGCACATTTGTACATTATAACTTGGAACACCAGCTCCTCTGAGTCTATGAGGAAAGCTGGTGGCATACACAGTACCCTCATCAACAATGTGTTATCTCTGAAAACAGAGTACAACATTTTGCCTATGCTTTAAGCCAGTGTGGTCTTCCACCCAGGGCAGCCGAGAGGAATGCCGGGCCCCAGTAAAATTTTGGGGGCGTGGCCTAAGTGTGTGTGTTGTGGGAACCTCCCACACTTAGGCCACGCCCCCAAAATGTTTAGAATAGGGTGAAAGAAAACTCTAAAAACTGTAATCTCAGAAGCAGCACACACCTACAGCATGTGCTGTGCTGACAGCAGGCTCAGCATGACCTCTCACACTGTCAGTGAGATGCTCATGCTGAGCCTGCTGTCAGCACAGCACATGCTGTAGAAGCGTGTGCTACTGTTGCTACCCAGGAGGGATGGAGGGGGAAGGGAGGGGTCAGACCAGGGCCCCTGCGGGGCCCCTTCAGCAAGCGTGGGCCCGGGTAATTAGTACCCGCTCCCCCCCTCTCTCGGCTCCCCTGCTTCCACCATCCCGTGTGTGTGACCCCTCAGCTGATACATTCTGATGTTCCCTTTTCCTTCTGTCTGTTGGTGTAACAAAAATATTTCTGAATAAATGTATCAATAGTGTATATAAGTTAATGTTTGGAATCCATGCAGCATTTTGCCAACTGTGTAACACCTGAATAGAACAATAGGCGAGGAAGGCCGTGTCAGTACATTTCATTGTGTGCACCAATGCATTGCTAGCAATCTATCAGCCCTTAGACAATACCTCCCACAGACACAGGCGTGTATAATGACCCCAATGTGATTGGCAGTGCGCACACAGACCATACAAACAAGGAATAAGATTTCATTTACCTCAGTAGGCACACGAGGGGGACTCTCTTGCACATAATCCAATAGTTTTTTAGGAGGCTGGCAGCAGACACAGAACAAAAAATGCAGAGGTGAAATGGATAATCATGATAGCAGACCGTTACCAAAGTGATGGGGAATGGTACATGTGTTGGTGTTACTTTATTCCCATACAATGGACTTCAAAAAGTTGAAGAAAGCAAACTATTGGCATGAGGAAAAACAGTTAGAGATGTTAGTAAGTGGCTGTGAAATGCAGACCACACAAAGCAACACACACGCGCACACACACACTCCTCTCAGCATAGGACACACTTCTGCAGGAAGACCTCACACATGAGAATGGCATGCAGGTCCAGCACTCTGGAAACACCCTGTTTTGCACCATTTCTGCCTTAGTCCTGTGCACCATTTTCCCACAGTACATTTTCCACCACAAACTGCAAGCGCGTTAATAAAATAAGGCCAATGAACAGCGTCCATGTTTGTGAAGAGATGCACACTTTACATGATCATGTAGCATGGCTATAGCACTGCTAAGTTATATCATGGGACATTTCTAAGCTTTTCTTTTACACAAATATTTGTTAAAGTGAAATAGAAAATCTTACTGTGTGCCTACTTATCCACTAACTGCAGCCTTTCCTTTACCCACTGTGCCTCTGACCTACCAAGCCACTTACTCTGTCTGCTCAGTGATTTCATACATCGCACGGTGCATGCTCACTTAACCATCTTAAAAAGCAATGTGCATATACATTCTAGTTGGTGGACATAGAGAAAACATCAAACACTTCAGGGCCAACTGGTTCATTAACTTCTCTGTTTACCTTCTAAAATACCACTCAGCTCCCCTGCACTTATGTGTTACATTAATCATAAGCCTGTGGGGACAGATTGGGACTGTCTTTATTTTATGCACATATTTTTATATATACATATATACACTGTTTGTACCTTTGTGCTTTAACTATCTTTATTGAACACACCCAGAAATGCAGAAGCACAACTTGGCAAAAATGCTATTATTTGAATAAAGACTTCAGAGGTGGAGGAAACCCTGTGTAACCCTGATCCCTCGATGTAAGCCACGCATGTAAGATTCTACTACATTTTTGTGTTTTTTTCCGGAATGAGGATATATTGCTACACGATAGCTAGTGTGGATGCAGAGTAACCATGTACAAGCAACATTTAGAGGACATCATCTATATATATCTCTAGGGTCCGTCTCCCAAACACTGCCATCTGCTGGCAGCGAGTGAGACGACAGCTCTTTCTTGCTCTCACACATGCACAAACACAGAGGCAATCACAAGGTAGAAGACTAGCTTTCAAAGCATTTGCTTCGAGCGGACCTACTAGTATATTAATATTTACAGTAGTAGTGGTAACAGTGGTCATCCAACCATTGTCCCTCAGGATAGAGCCACGCTTGTGTTTTGAGCAATATCCCTTATTATATTCATCAGATATTTCTGAATGTATAACATGCTAACAGGTACTGGTAATTTGTTTTCAGTACTTGTGCCCTGTTAGATATACAGATGGAGCCGGCCTTTCACTGCAGGGGCTGGCGAAAGTATCGCCGTGGCAATGGAGCTTGCCCCGGGTCCCCGCTGCCTCCCCCGCACCGCCCCGACATCCCCCCCTAACCCTGCCCGTCTCCCTGGAGCGGAGACGGGCAGGGACCCGCAGCGCCGCCGAGAGACTGGGACGCGGGATTGATTCACCTTATAGATAGACCATTCTCTCTGCTCAGTCTCTGATCATCCACAAGACTCACACCAGCTCCAAAGTGGAAGAGTTTATGCTGTCCAGATCAGTAGGTTACCCCAACCACCTGACAAAGTTGTGAGATGATACGTGTTGGGGTAACCTATTGATCTGGATGGAATAACTCCATCCGCTATTGAGCTGGTGTGAGCCTTGTTGACAATCAGAGACTGAGCAGAGAACCCGGTCTATCCATACGGCGAATTGATCCCTTGTAACAACTAAGATTTATGTGAGCTTATATTTTTAGTCAAGGTTGTTTTGTACTATTAACATGTCTGTGCTATTGCTATTGTCACAAACACACACACACACACAAATATTCCACTTCCCACACTCTGACAATGTACACTATGTTGCCTATTCTGGTTTAGGGTTGGCTACTTTCACTCAGAAGTTGTAGATATGATAAGAATGCAACAGAGCACAATAGCTATGAAAAAAACAAAAAAAACAGTATCAAATTTTACAGTGTCCATAGTTAAAACTACAGTATAATGGTACACTCTTCACACCACCTACAGTGGCGCACTAGTCAGGGGTGTAACTAGACATTTGTAGGCCCCATAGCAAAACTTTGTAAGGGCTCCCTATTTAGTAACTGATGGTAATAAATGCACACAGCACATATAACTTAGACTGTAAAGATGGGCCCCCTTAAGCTCTGGGCCCCATAGCAGCTGCACCCTTGCACCTATGGCAGTTACGCCCTTGGTACTAGTAGTTGCATCTCCTTAATCAGCAATGTGTAAGTGGTGCAGTCCTAACAACCGTAATCAGCAACAAATTGCTACAGTGTATCAATCATTTACATCAATAACTGCAAACACAGCGGTCATCCACTAACTAATGAACATTCTATAAAGAATGAACGGATTGCTACATTGATTGCTACCTAAATCCTAGCATTGGATTTTGGAGGAACTATATGTATAGGTCTATACAGGATCCTTCTTATTTGCGTGATTCATTATAAGTAGCAATGACATGAACTTTGAGAATAGTTAGAACTCCTCTTATTCAGCTTTGTACGTTTAAGCTTCCATCACAGTTGGAGTTTGTACTGAATTCAAAAGTGGCTAGCGCAGGGCACTTACTATCACTAATCCCCCAGGGCTATAGCTGTTACAGTGATTTGTAATAAGCATTTTTCACCCTCTTGCCAATGTGGGAAACAGCTATACAGGAAGCAGCATGCAGACGTGGGACAGCCTCAAGTGTGTCCGTCTACGGCTTACAGGAAGCCTTACGATATATATATATATATATATATACACAGTATATATATAACTTTTTTCTGCGTTTGTCATGCTGAAAGCGTTTGTTAATCTCATACAATAATTTGTTAAGGCTGATGCCTATTTCTGTCTGCAAGTAGGTGCACAGCATATGTTAATCCATAATGGTGCATAAGTGGGAGTTAATGAACCATAAGCTTGACAGGATTAGATTTTCCTACCAGCTATTGGAAGCATTAGTAGCTAACCTCACTTACCGGATGTCCAAACTCCAGCTCTGAAAAGAATTTATACCATGGTTCATTTTCTAAATCTATCTCATCTGGATTTATACGCCCATTCTGGAGTAAGAAGTAAGGAGGGGGAAGGAAAAGGAACTCAAAAAAAGTGCAATCACTAGAATCACAATAGCAAACATGCACAAAACACAGGTTCTGGTCATAAGGGGGATATAGTTCACATTGTGTTTACTGCAATAGAAGATTGTTAAATCGCATTTCATTGGACACATGACTGATTTCATAAGAGTAAGCAATCTATACAAAGCACGACAAAGCCTTCAAACAAAACAGCACATTATCCTACAAATCACACAGTAGTATGGTCACCTCCACAATGCTTCTCATCACCCAGATGCCAAGTAATTACCATTGCTCACACACATAATCTGCTTACCTCAGAGCTAAACAGGTCACCTGAAGTACTGCCACTGTACGCAGCATCCACTCTCTTATTTATCAGTCTCTATAACACAAAGCTGTCGCACAGCAATGACCAGTGCAGCGCTGGATGAAAGATGCAAGGGTCTTTCAGGAGACCAGAAACTCACTGACCTTTTATACAGACACACTGATTACAAGCAAACAGATCACAGGTGAGGATGTTACCTTTAATAGGCATTCAAACCTGTTTGTGTCAACTTGTGTGCATGTTATGTAAACTTTTGATTAGGGTCATTTAGGTAGTTTCTGTTGTCATTATGATTTAAAAAGAATAAACACAGTAACCCAACCACTAACAATAAGTGAAAGAAAAGTTTTTGAGTTATCTTTCATATTCTCTGACAAATGGCCAGAAAATAACAAATTCTGCTAGGGTATGTAAACTTATGAGCACAACTTTAAACAAACTACTAATAAATGTTAATGTTTTTTTATTGAAACTTCCACATGAAAGTAACAAGGGGTACAGAAAACAAAATCAGCCTACTTTACACCAACACACTGGTTTCTGACAGGTATCGTCTCTTGTCAGAAAACGGTTACGCTTGTCATAATGCCCATTATACAGTAGGCTACTAATGTGTTCATCATTCCTGAAATCTTGCCAAATAGACACGTTTGGTATGCCACAGACTTTCACAGACAATTTAGCTGCACCAAGCTTCTTCCTGTAATGACCTGCCTTGCAGGGCTGCGGAACGGCATCGCAAGATATATAGTCACTGCGATATGTACTAACGATTCTTACGCTTTCGATTATAGTCAAAATCGGAAGTACATATCGCATTTTGTGTAAGCACCTTAGGTGTCTTAGGGCCTTATTCTAGTTCACTCTGACAAAATCCTTCTTAGATGGACAAAACCATGTGAACTGCAGGTGGGGCAGATGTTACTTGTGCAGAGAGAATTAGATTTAGATGGGGTTTTACTTCAAAGTAAGATCTATATTGCATTGTAAAAATAAAGCAGCCAGTATTTACCCTGCACAGAAACAAAATGACTCACCCAAATCTAATTCTCTCTGCACATTTTACATCTGCCCCCCCTGCAGTGCACATGGTTTTGTCCATCTAAGGAGGATTGTCAGAAAGAGTGAACTAGAATAAGGCCCTTAGTCACTAAAGGGTCTTAGTCCCTAATGCTGCAAGGCAGTACAATGCAAGAGTAAAACAAGACTATCGGGACTAACAGAACAAGCAGTTCTGTGTGTGGCTGTCACAAATCTGGGCACAAAAGACAGAGTTCCAATATGAGTGGCTGTGCCATGCCTCCCATCGCGTATAGTTTTGCCAAATCTCTGGTCTTTAGACACATTTCATGCCAATTCCTTTGAGACAAATATTCTAATCTAGTGTCCCAGGTACCAGAGGCATACCAAGATATTAGTAGGCCCCATAGCAAAATATTTTAAGGGCCCCCTATTTAGCAAATGGTGATAAATGTATGTAAAACATCTTTGTGAGACAGCAAACATGGGCCCCCTTCAGCTCTAGGCCCCATAGCAGCTGTACCCCTTGCACCTATGGTAGTTACGCCCTTGCCTGGTACACTGTGAGCATACTCATGTGCAGATATAGTGCACATCGCTATCCGTGTAGGTGCGTCAGGACTTTGCATGTGTTCAAAAGTAATTCCTGTGACATTAAAGCAGCCCAAAGTCTACAGCACACTGTGAGGCAGTGTTTTCCCACATCTGCAATGTGAAAAAAAGTGCAAAATGTAAAGAAAATGACAGTACGCTACTCCTCACAGTGCAGGTCACACCAAGCATTGCATGTTGTATGGACGCAAGGTTTAGGAGGACACATCTGTATATCCTGTTTCTGCATTTAGCCCTTATATATGGTTAGATTCCTCAGAAATGTAGTGTTTATGCAATGGCTTCTGCAAACAAGTCTTGGCAACATACCCAGATTATTCCTGTCTTATAAAAACAAGTCACACCCGCCCGGCTGCTCTGGGACTGTACTGTACCTTTAATTAGGGATTTTCCCACATTAGCAGGAATCTATCCAAAAAAATAAAGTCAGCACTGCTTCACCTTGTGGGGTGTGTATGGATGGTGGCGTGTGTGTGTGGTATATTTGGTTCACCACATTACAATTATGCTCCAAAGTAAATAAACATATTATTAAACTTTATTATATTCCACTGCTACTAAAGGCTTCTCTTCATAATATTTCCATAGTTCCTTTACGCTATACCTTTAGTGACATAACCACATTAAATGCATATTACTTAGCCATTAATAATTATTTTTACAAAAAAAAAAAAAAGTCTAGAAGTGAGGAGGGTTCCAATATGTCACAAGAAAAATGAAATGTAACATCAAGGAGAATGAGGTAGATTATCTAGCTATTCCATGTTTTGGATCAGGCAGCATCTCCTACTCTTTTTGCTAATCCTTCATTCTATGACGATCCCTTTCAGTCTCTTTCAGTCAACTGCTGTTCCCACTGCAACTATTCCAGCAGTTTCACCAAGGCCATCTCATATATACTGACAATAATATTATCTTGCTCCAATGGGCCCCAAAAGGGTGAAAAAGCCTGTACACTGAATTTAGATGGAAATAGGTCAGATTACACCAAGCCTAGCACGTGAGCTTCTATCTACTATAAATGCGATGTTCCAGAAATAACTGATGCCATATAGGAGTGGCTTGTGCACATTACTTCACTTAGGAATAAAGGGCACAAATCTGATTATTTGTGGCTGCAATGCGGAGCCCTACTGTAAGAACAAAGCTCTGATGTTCTGTTATGTTCTCTAAGTGGTTAAAGCATAGTCTCAGTATCTCCTGGGAAAGGACTTCATATGTACACTGCATAATGCACGAAAAAAGAATGAACTTAGGAAACTTTTCTTAATCTTAGCACTAGTTTGTATTGCTAGGTCCTGGATAGATGTCCTTCCTTCTAATCCATACTTAGCTGCTGTCCCGGTTCCTGCGGGAGACACAATTTTTTGGGTAGTAACACGTATACCCAGAAGGGTAGGCTCTCCTCCCGCATTCCACTAGTAAAAGTGAACAGTATGGGGAGATAAATACAATCTGCAGTCCTTACAGAGGGGACAGCGCGTAATGGCGTGATTCTATGCGAATCGTGTCATTACAGGCCTGCCCCTATGAAACTATGTCCCAATTGTAGCATTTTTCCCATGGGGGTGGGGAATATTGATGTGCTTCACCCATCTCCATCCCATTACTGCCCCCCTGCTTCTCCTTTTCAGGCATCTCCTGGATTGGAAATCCTAAATGTAGGCAACTATATTCTATTCCCCAATAGGTAGCCATGGTTATGGTTACTGAATCCCACAGATGCTTCATGTATCACAAAGGAAGATGCCCTCTTAAGCTTGATAGGGTTTGGAATCTCTGGAAAAAAAATCTAGATATGCTCGAGACCCCATCTTCACACCATACTTGTTTGATTTTGAATCATATACCTCCGCCACCATCTGCCCTTTTTCTCAGCAATGGCCCTTGTGCTGTTTTCTAATCCATATGTTAGTTCTTACATCAGTCATTTATGGATCTCTGTATATGTGTTATGGATACTCAGTTTTACTTCTCTTCTTGTACTGTGTATTCCCCAAATTCTTATTGCATGGAGTTTGTGTTTTGTCAAATGAGTGGATCTATTTCTGCCGTTATTAATATGTTATTAATATGTACTATAATATGTACTATACTATGTATGTTACTATAGATCTCTTGAACTTTGGTATTGAAAAAACTTTCAACAAAAAACATGTACTTAAAAGAAATAAAAAACAGTGAGGCAGATGTATTAAACCTTAAAAAGAGATTGATAAAGAGTGATAAACGTCCAGCCCATCAGCTCCTAAATGTCATAGGTTGTGTTTAAAAGTGACAGAGTAATAAATGCCCAGCCAAACTGCTCCTATCACCCTTGCCTTCATCTCTTTTTTAGGGCTTAATGCTATAGTCATAATTTAAGGCACTTGCCAAGTGGAGGGGGGTTTCCAGGCAACCAGAAACCCCCCTGCATTTGCCTATGCACCAGGCAGTCCTGGGATGGTGCCAAGCAAACCCATGCTAAAACAGTGCAGTATATTATAGACCAGAAGCCCCAGAAATACTACTAATAAACTGCACATCAAGTGCCACATGCTCTTAAATATGTTTTTTTAGTGTTTTTGCAATCTTTTTACATTTTTTTTTAACATGCGTCTGTGACAAGCCAATAAATAGGTTGAGCAACTGCCAGTTGGGATCAGTAGCTGGAGGTTATGCTGATCCTTGTAGTGCCATGATAGAGGATTCCTGATGTGCCTCCAGGTGAGTTGGCTCTCAATTTAGAGATATATTAATGCAGTGTTTCTCAAACTCGGTCCTCAGGACCCCACACAGTTCACGTTTTCCAGGTCCCCCTACAGGTGCACTCATTACTGACTGACACATTTAAAAGAATCACAGGTGGAGCTAATTACTTCACTTGATTCTGTAAAGAGACCTGCAAAACATGCACTGTATAGGGTCCTGAGGACCGAGTTTGATAATCCGAGCATTAATGTATGCTCAAAATGTGGTGCAGTTATCATGTGGCATAGAACGTCAGAGCAGAGACACCTTGCTGTGACTGCTGGCTGGCCATATATGTGCAAATCTCTGGAATATTATTATAATGTGGGATGCAGGTAACTTTTGCTGGTCCCTTGCGGTGTGCTGGGGGATGTATGGGTTTCTTCTCATATACAGTCTGCCAATAAACACTCTGCTCTTACCGGTCTTTCATGTTCAAGGATGGAGGATTTTCCAGGTTCATACTCAAAAATGCTTCTAGGCTCAGAACGAAACATGCGCGTGTCGACTTTTCTGTCAGGTGGCTCCCATTCATTCCTTGCAGGACAAGATAAACAAGTCCATTTGTTAGTAACATAGCTAAAAAGGTCAAGTGACAAAAACACAGGAAAACACCACATTCATAACAATCTTTGTATCGATAATACGATTATCGTTCACACATTCATCTAGACTCAATAAGCCACACAGCGGGAAATGCACAGGTCCAGGCAACTCGGTTAGCATTGGGCATCTTTTGTTGAAAATGAGACAATGATGCTCAAGGAGACTCTTAGTTAAGCATTTTTGTCAAAACAATGTCCAAGGCTAGCATCACGGGACCCGGCGTGCCAAGCGAGTTTGTTTGGCATGACTGCAGAAAAGATGTATAAAGACACATTTATAATTTGTTTAGAGGTTTATATGATTTGCTTCATTTTTCAATACTCTTAAGGAGCTCACACATGGGGAGATTTTGCTGAAAGGTGCAAGATCGCTCAGCACACAGCACTGCACAGCGATGTGCCAGTGATGTTCCAGTGATGTGTGCTGAGCGATCTGTCAGGGCCAGTGTTCTCCGGTGAGAATACTGGCCCTGACTGGAGATGTAACTAGATTTATCCAGCATACTGGATATTAATCGCCAGGCGATGGCGCCGCACGGGACCGTGCATCACTATGGCCACTACATAACGGAGTGATGTTGGGGCATTTTCTAAGCAATCTAGTGAGATCACTTCGAAAATGCCCTGAAATTTCCCCATGTTACGCCCCATTACAGTACATATGACACAGTTATAAGGTCAACCAATTATTTTTTTTGTAAATTGGATACCACTGGTATTAAAAGCGCACATACAAACGGTAATCCAAGGATTTTCAAAACTTGAACTAAAACAATTTTAAACGTTGTTTAGCGCAGTAAAAATTGGTTGTTTTTACGTAGGATCCTTTTTGGCTGTTGCCTAGTGTAATGAACTTGTTTTTACTTCATTTACAGTGGACTGCTCAGTGATATGGTCCTCAGCACATATTTTAGATTTTCTGTAATTAAAATAAAGATCTGTACAAGTTCACTAATTTCTATGAACAGAAAGAAAGCCCCCCAACCTCCACCCACCTCCTCAAGAAAAAGCCTTTGTTTTCATATCTGCTTTGGGTTCTTGTTGTCCAAACAGCATCTCTCACCACTGCTTCTCCACCACTTGCACTAACCTCTTACTTGCCAACTCACTCCCTGAAATAATAGCCATCTCCTCAACTCCTTGAAGAGCCTAGCAATCCCCCCCCACCCCCCCACTATATGAAACCTATAGCTACATACATTGACCAATAAGGTTTCTCATGGCCATTTACTGTATATGGAACCACTTGTTAGTAGAACACAAAACATGAACAAGATCCGATAAGTATCAGTGTTTATGTTAACAGGTAGATCTTACTAAGCGACAATGCTTAGGCGGAGCAGTATACATCTACTTTAATGCCACTCTGATTATTATGATACTTTTAGAGACACCTAGTTCGGGTGGCTTGATTTAAAGGACTCAGCTTGACTTTTCCCATCTGTTCATCTCCTCCCTTGCCTCTTTTTCGGGGTCCTGCTTCCAGACAAATGTCCTCAAACATAAGAATTGAGACACTGTTGATACCATGATCATTGTCTTTTCTTTCTGTTTATTGGTCCCTTTCACTGATTCTATTTTCTCTCTTCCTTGCATTCAATCTTTGCTAATGGACTTGTAAAGCTCATGCAGCTGGTTAGAATGAATCCAAGATGTATCGGGAGCTGCTCTGTTTACTGCAGTTTTGTTTTTGAGCAATACCAGTAATAAGCACTCTCACAGAGGACAGAAAATGTGCAGCCACAATACACCTCATATACAGCAGTTTCCCTGTAAATGCTGCCTGTAGCACAGTATAAATACAGATATAATGTAAGGAGGTTAGTTGGACCTGATGACTGCTCTGTGAAATTGCAGAGCCCTGCGATCAGATAGCCGCCACCCCGCCAGAGTGGAAACCTGGACTGTGCAAGGCTGTGAATGGCTTGTGAAAATCATGCAGAACGGCGCATTATTTTTCCAGTGCGTGCAGTCTGTGCGAAACTTACTTAGTCTGTGCTGATCAAGGCCGAAACGGACGTCACACGCCCTCCCTTAAAACACCATGACACACCTTGGTTTTTCCTTACACTCCCAGAAAACACTTTTGTTCCCTGCTACAGTTTTACTATTAGGGCATACTTAAACTGGCAGGGCTGAGATGTGTGGTTCCGCAGAAGCTGGAGGGCCACACAGCATATATCCCTGCTCTAATCCCAGCAGACAAGACACGGAGAACGTCAGGAAGGTGACTTACTTCTCAGGAGAGGACAGCTCCCTGGTGCGAGGAGGCATGGCCGGAGGAGGCACGGGTATGGGCGGAGGAGGCAGTGGGGAAGACGTTACAAACACATCGGTGCCATTGTCAGAGATACTTTTAGAAAGAGGTCGGTATGTCTGTGTCTTTGCGGCAGGGTGAGAATAGGCAGGAATAGCAGAGTTGTAGATATCTGTTGTTACATACACCAGGGCACAGAATATTAGGCACAAATATTATATACACAACTGAATATACCACTTTACATTGAGCCTGGAAAATATACGGCAAAGAGTGCAAAGCAGAACATTTATAACTTTACATTACTATTTAGGGCACACTTATTAAATAATTATACAAAGTATGGCAATTTTATTTGCGGGATATATCTGATAAAACAACTTTGGGTTTGAGTGTTAATATTTGTTCGGGTATATGTTTACAAACAGATTACTATTACTAAAAAAAAAAAATGTGTCCGATAGCGACTTGTACAACCAACCCGCCCATATTACTACATAATGAGGAGCATTTTATGTATGTGGATCAGCTCACAAACAAGGCCAGATGTACTAAGCTTGAAATGTGATAAAATGGAGAGTGATAAACAACCAAACAATCAGCTCTTGTCTGACCTTTTTCAAACACAGCCTGTGACATGGAAGGTAGGAGCTGATTGGCTGGTTGTTTATCACTCTCCATTTTATCACTTTGGAAGCTTAGTGCATCTGTTCCACAGTGTCTAGGTTGACAGTCAATGGAGAGAAACCAAAAAGTTTGATGAGTACTTGGTCGACATTGACAGAAGGCTGAGATTCAGAAAAGTTTGATACAAGCGAAAGGTTGAAATGGAAAAGCAAAAGATGGACATTAGTTTTTCAGGTTTTGACTGCCGACCTAGCCACTGCCCGTTAGCCAAGCGAAATAAGTATATAGAGAGTCTGTCAGGTTGGGGCGCTTGTAGCTGTCTTGTGGTGAGTGCACCCAAAAATGGTGACCCTGACACCACTAAATAGCAATATGAAACTAAAAAGGGGTGGGTGTTCCCTCCACTGGCGCTACAGGTGTGGAACAGTACGTCCCTGGGTAATGAGATGCGTTCCTCTTCTCCCAAATATGGAATGATAATGGTATGAGGTAAATACCGTACACTCCTTCTTAGGACAACCACCCACTAACAATCATGCATATTCCACCTGAGACAAGATACCCATTTATTTGGGAGATTTGAATTCTAAGGCGGAGAAGAGGAGCGTTCAGTCATAAGGAAGGCCATACAGTGAGCGCAACTATGCCCCTTGCGGGCTCGCTACACGAGCCACCTATTCTATTCTCCCTCTATGAGGGTCGTAGACCCCCACGAGGGAAAATAGCCGACGGCCGCCGGGAACCCGGCTGTCAGTGTTTTGACAGTCGGGATCCCGACGTGGGGTAAATGCCTGTCGGGATCCCGTCCGGTACCCCCGTACACACGGAACGATTTGAAGGACAATGTAGGAGTTCCCAATCGATGCGCGTACTCACCAATCTTTAACGATGGTCTATGATCTTTCCTGCATGCAGGAAGATCATAGACCAATCTTTTGTGAAGTGAATAAAATCGTTCCGTGTGTACGCATGATGAACGATTTGATATGCTCGTGAACAGTGTCGGAACGCTTCCGGCATTGTTCCGTCTTAGGTGTACAGCAGGCAGATACAATTATGCATTTTATTGCTCACATAAATACATTAGTGATTGTGTATGCAGACTGGGTAACTCACCTGTATTATATGTATAGGCTGTGTTCGAAAAATCGTTGTCATTGTCTGTGAAAAAAAACAGTAGTACTGATAATAAGTCCCGTAATGGCACAGAGTCATAATTTCTACAGGCTGAGAACAAATCAAGAATGACTTTCACCTTCCACATTATGCTTCATGGTTCAGCTCATTTTACAGCTCATTTCACTTCAAAATTATTGCGTACCCATTTGTTAACCCTCTTTGGTACTTGTCCTTGTCATGTTAAAATGCATTCATTTTAAAGCCCAGAACAATGGAATGGGCAGGTGCACTGGAATAGCAATCTGTTGCAGATAAATATTTGCTGAGCTCTGAAGGCAGAGACACCCAATAAAGCTGGTTTAATATTTGTGGAATGTAATTGTGATTTGGGTGTTGTATTCCTATGAACCACGTCTGCCGTTGTCTACTCGGTCCTGGAGCTAAAAACCGTGACAATTTCAGAAGTCAAGGTCGCACAGCAGAATAAGGATTTTACCGGATAAATGGTTTTAACAAAAGCAATGCAATTTTCTGCAATGTGTTCAAAATGCAACTCAATTCAGTTACAAAACAAAAATGTTAAGTGGCTCTAATGGGGCATACACTTAGGCCCTTATTCTGGTTCACTCACAAAGGCAAATTCCTTTTCAAATGGACAAAACCATGTGCAATGCAGGTGGGGCAGATGTAACATGTGCAGAGTGTTAGAGTTGCATGGGGTTTTACTTCAAAGTGAGAGCTCTATTGCAGTGTAAAAATAAAGCAGTCAGTATTTACCCTGCACAGAAACAAAAAAACACTGAAATCTAATTATTTTTGCACAAGTTGCATCTGCCCTACCTGCAGTGCACATGGTTTTGGCCATTTGAGATGGAATTTGCCTTTGCTAGTGAACCAGAATAAGGGCCCCAGTGTGATATTAACTACCTTATCGGTTAGCGACGGGCGGGAGCATGCGATCATGAGTACTGAACAATGTATGTGATTCGTTGTGCTGTCATTGCACTAGTGTGCACCAATTCAAGTGATACTGTAGGTTCACCATGAGTAACTGAAAATGATTGATCAAAACTTCAGCATATTAAAGCTTAATGTTTAAAACAAGCATTTTTCGGATTTCTTGGTCTATTAGATAGCACTCATCCTAAAACATCTCACAGTAAAGACTAGGGGGCAATCCAATAAAATGCAATGAATTTGTGGGTGCAAATCATCACACCAGTGGTCACACTTTACAGCGGACAGAATTCGTTCAAACGGACGAGCAATTTTGTATGAATTTGTGCTAAAACCAGCTTGTGATGAGTGTGAAATTGAGTGCTGTCAATTAAATGCTTCAGGACCGGCACTTCACACCCTGCGTAATTAATAGGATCGGCTCATATCATCTATACAGTATATATATACTGTATAGGGTCTGTACTCAAAATATATATATATATATATATTTTTTTTTTTTTTTTTTTTTTGAGTACAGACCTTTGTTTCGCACCCACAGTTACTATAAGTGATTACAAAATCCCCTGTTGGATGGGGAAAAAATATGGCATACAGTTGTAAGATGGAGCCCCTAGTGTTAATCTTACTATTAGATCAAAAAAGCCTTACAATATTTATCTTCTCGAAAGCATGTAAAAGAAGTCCATATTTTTAAAATATTTATTAAAAAGTCTCTTATTCAAATATTGATGGCAACATTCCAGAGGACAATGGAATTATATCTGGTATTTCAGACACTTGACTATAGCTAACAAGAAACACCAACGCATTTCGTCCCCTTCTGAGACTTCATCAAGAGTGTATTCACAATCTGTTGGTCATTGGATCCTTAGATAATTGGAATGCCTTTCAATACAGATCCAACAATTCTGGAAGCGTTGTCTCCTTCAGGAGATGCACTCTGGTGAGTCATATATATGTCTAGTGTCCATAAATCTCTGAAACACTGCCATCTGCTGGCAGAGAGTGAAACTACACCTCTTTCTCACACATGCACAAGCACAAAAGGTAGCAGACTAGCTTTCAAACCTTTAGCTTTAAGCGGGCTTACTACTATAATATACTAGTCTTAATGCCCATCCGACAGACAGGGGAAAGTTTATGCTTATGCAATTCTTGTTCCACCTTCCCTTCCCAACCACAGCAGGGCAAAGGATGCTGGAGCAGCCAGAGCAGGTCTCCAACTACCTAACTACTGTATCCAACCACAGCAGAGCAGAAGCTGCTGCAGCAGGCACAGCAAGTCTCCAACTATCCACCTTCCCTTCCCAACCACAGCACGTCAGGAGCTGCTGCAGCCAGAGCAAATCTCTAACTATCCACCTTCCCTTCCCAACCACAGCAGGGCAAAGGATGCTGGAGCAGCCAGAGCAGGTCTCCAACTACCTACCGTACCCAACCACAGCAGAGCAGAAGCTGCTGCAGCAGGCACAGCAAGTCTCCAACTATCCACCTTCCCTTCCCAACCACAGCAGGGCAGGAGCTGCTGCTGCAGCCAGAGCAAATCTCCAACTATCCACCTTCCATTCCCAACCACAGCGGGGCAGGAGCTGCTGCAACAGCCAGATCAAGTCTCCAACTATTCATCTTCCCTTGCCAACCACAGCGGGGCAGGAGCTGCTGCAGCAACCAGAGCAGGTCTC
Source organism: Crinia signifera (assembly GCF_055691185.1). Taxonomy (NCBI): domain Eukaryota; kingdom Metazoa; phylum Chordata; class Amphibia; order Anura; family Myobatrachidae; genus Crinia; species Crinia signifera. The sequence goes on from NC_139217.1 coordinate 84,776,835, forward strand.
CAACTATTCATCTTCCCTTGCCAACCACAGCAGGGCAGGAGCGACTGCAGCAACCAGAGCAGGTCTCAAACTATTCACCTTCCCTTGCCAACCACAGCAGGGCAGGAGCTGCTGCAGCAGCCCTCAATGAATAAGCAAACAATTAAGAGAAAAAATAACTGATTGGTGATCGATCTCACATGGATGTCACAAGAATATATAAAGTGTTCGATTCACAGACCACTCTGCAGATGAGTCGCTTATTAATTTCAGTTTGTTAAAAGTTTTGTAAAGTGAAAATGTTTTTTATTTAATGGACCCTTATAGGCCTTTATTGTGTTATATTCAGAAATTCATAAGCTTTCCAATGACAGATCACAATTCATAAAAACAGAAATAGCATGGACACTTATGACAGCACCCTTAAGGGCCATCTGATTAAATCCATCTTCGAACTTAGACCATCCCTTAAGATGATACGGTAGTGTGCAAAGTTTGAAGACGATTAGTTAAAGCATTTGAGAGTTATCGTGGAACATCCATACACACACACACATCATTTATTTGTACTTATGTAGATAAAATTTACATCAGACCATTAGATTCCCTGATGTCATTTGAAATGTGTAGCACAGTGATTTTCAAACTTTTTACCTTGCGACACACTAAATAAGATTTTAAAATTGTCAAGGCACACCATGAGATCCCCACAGGGCAAAACACATTGGCCCCCACATGAAAAAAAAAAAACAACTAGTGGCCCTAATATAAATAAAAAAATCACACTGGTTCCCACAGGTAACCAAAATAAAATACATTGGCCCTTTACATGAAAAGAAGAGACCAGTAAATAACAGTTGAACTGGTGGTGTCGGTTAACTGGTTTGGGCATCTGGAGGCACACTTGGGAACAGCTCAAGGCACAATGGTTGAAAAACACTGGCTAGCGGTTCTCCAATAGCAAATATAGTATTGTACAAGTTCTAGTAAAACATCACAAAAGGTGGTACCGGCCTGCATGTCCATGAGCAATATTACCAATATAAAATAATGCAATTTTCATATTGGGTCGGAAAAATGACAGCTATATAGCAAGGGTATTGAACATGTGGCCTTTCAGCTGCTGTGGAACTACACATCCCAGCATGCTGAAACTGTGAAACGGAAACATGCTAGACTTAAGGCCCATACACACTGGGCGACTTTGATCTTTGATGCCTGTTCCTGCATCATTGCCGGGAATGCCACTAATCTGCTGGTATTACCAGCAGATGAGCGGCTTTGAGGATGGCTTTGCATAGCGCTGCGCTATACGAACCTGTCCTCAGTGTGTATGCACTGAGCAACTTTCCCCCCCGCGATGACAGCGGTCATCGCTGTCCATACACGCTGGGAATAATCGCCCAGTGCGTATGGACCTTAATAGGGGGGCACCGGGGGTCAGTACCCCTGGACTTCTCTTTCTGAAAGTGCCCCCTGCCGCAGATGATCTCTCTTTGCTGCACTCCTGGTACCCAACTGTGACCGCTGAACCACCGGCACCACGTAGCAAAGCTGGGCAACCTACCGTTGGCATCCCGGGAGTTGGGATTCCAGTGCTGGTATCCTATGGTCGATTCTGGTGCTGGTCTATCCAGGTAACTTTCCTATATGAATGTAATGTGCAAGATTAGACAACACAAAGGAACCCCCAACTCTGGAATGTCATTCTTACTACCTGTGTCAGCAGTCTTAAATTTTTGCTGGGGATTACTGAGTGCCGTCTGATTTCGCGCACACCCCCAGCTCTGCTGGGATCTGCAGTTCTACAGCAGCTAGATGGCCGGATGTTGAATACCCTTGCAATACACATATGCACAGCACTACTTCTATATATTTATAACTAGATGCTACTGTATACACACACTATAGCACATAAGGAAACAGATACGCCTGTAAACAATCATCACAAAATATAATAATATGGCCTTACCTGGCTTATGGACCATATGGATCTGCTTGAACATGGTCTTGTACCAGTCTTTCGGTCTATCAACAGTCTGATAAAAAAAAAGAAAAAAGAAACAATTAAAAAGAAAAGTCATTAGTTTTATTGGTTTCCAGTTATCCAAAGAGCAGTAACACGACCCCGCTTACCAATTTGCTAAGGAGAGTTACCAAGTCATTAGATATTTGTGATTGTGAATGATCTGTTTGAAAATCCATGTCTGCTATTTGTACAGAGTATCTCCCCTGCCAGCCTCCTGTGAGAGGTATGCTTCATCTGTGTGATCTAGTCACTGGCAGATAGAAATATCTCTCCTAAGTACAATACAACAAGAACTAATCCAACCTGCTGAACCACAGCGCCAGCCACATTTATTCCCTGAGCTATCTGTACAATACCGCTTGTTATGTTACTTGATCAAATAGTTCTCTGGCTAAGATCATGAGCACAGGTAAAACCGTGTTATGTCTTTCAGCAGATTTAACTAATACCTCCATCAATGAGAGAGGATCACTGACTGTATCATGAAATGCAACAATGTACACATTACGTAATAGAGTCGTTATGCTACTAGCAAAAAAGGCTTTCACAATACTATCAAGCGGTTTGTTAAATAATGCATACCTACTAAGAAAAGTATGTTACCATCTGTGATGAACATGGGAAACTTGAAAGGTATTCCCCTGGAAAAATACATTGGTCTAAAATGCTGCATTGCTTTCATAAAATTTTTATTTCTGCTCACAGTGGGGCAGATGTATTAAGCCTTAACAAGAGATAAATGCAAGGGTGATAAAGAGAGATAAATGTCCAGCCAATCACATCCTAACAGCCATGTTACAGGCTGAGTTTGAAAAAAAGTCAGTAAGGAGCTGATTGGCTGGACGTTTATATCTCTCTTTATCACCCTTCAGAAGCCTGAAGACGATTTTATAATAATATTGAAATGTTGTTGAGATTATATATATATATATATATATATATATACATACATATACATACATACATACACACACACACACACACACACATACATATATATATACACACATACATACATACATACATACAAAAGAACGGCACTCAGAGACTTTGTAAATCCTCCAGAAAAATCTGTATTTAAGGCAGGTTAAGTACTTTCGAGAACTCCGTCCCTTCCTCAGAAACACATACAGCCACGATATATATATCCCCCTTGCAGTTACCCAATGACCAAGTTTATACTGCCTTTACTCTGTTTTGACAGTGTAATATTCTCCCATGCAGTTTGCGGCCAGTAATGACAAGTGCAAGGGGGCCCCCTGTCTAAAGTGCCCCAGGCCCCCCGAAGGCTTAATCTGGCACTGTACTACTGTATATATTTGTACCTGATTTGCATTGGGAAATGGTAAAATGTAATATTGCCATGTGATTAGCTGTATAATCCCAACATCTGTGATCCCAAAATAGCAGTAAAAGTGTTTGTAGGTATAATAGTAGGTGTGGTCTTGTCCTTCTGGGCGTGGCCACATGCCAGAGGGCGTGCTGAACACATCAAAAGACCAAAGCCACTTTGTGGATATTAAAGCCATTTTATTACCACAAGCTCCAACCTCAATAGGGACATCCCTCCAAAATGAGTTTAGTTGGAAGCTATGATACTCTATGGAGTATAACCTATTACGTGCAAGGGGGTGAGTTGCCATTGCAAGGAAGGAGAAAAGTATGCAGTGGCACCACAATAGGACCACCTCCCGGCCTGATCTCGCTCTGTACTCCCTAAGGGAATGAGAACAAAAAGCAGCAAAGTCTGGAGGCACCCCCAAAACTGAGGTAATAGGACCACATAAAAGGCTGCTAGTATTTATAAGGAAAGCAGTGTAGCTTCCTAATAGGTGTCAAATGGCTGATTTGTGCACTCTTTATTAACCCTTTGATTGCCAAGTGAATTTGTTAAAATAGGTGTGAAAATTGCTCAGCAAACATTTTTATTCATCATAATGACCTGTAATGTTTACCTTGGTACTCTTTACCTAGAACGGCGCCCGCGATTAGCATCGCGGGCGTCGGGGGGTAAAAAATCGCGGGCATCGCATGCACATAAAAAACGGGTGCGACGCGATGCCCGCGATTTTCCCATAGGGATCAATGTTAAAAGTGAGATTGGACGCGATTTTAGTGTTAAATGCCTCAATGCCCGCGATTTTTACATAGGAAACAATGTTAAATGGGCCACAGAGCCCTAATAGTCCCCCTGAAGTCTTAAATGGCCCCCACAATTTTTAACGCCACCCCACGATCAACGTGAACCCGAAGCGTGGCGAGCGCAGCGAGCCTGCGAGGGGCGGCGGTACGCGTCCTCCGACCTTTTCATACCCCCACTATCCACGTCGGCGTGGAGTTGAGAATAGAATAGTGTGGCGAGCGCAGCGAGCCACCGAGCCCCGCGAGGGGACGCGGATACCTGTGAAGCCCGCGAAGGGACGCGTTTACCTGTGAAGGTATCCGCGTCCGCTCGCCTCGCTACACTATTCTATTCTCAATGCTCGCCGCGCTTCGGGTTCACGTTGATCGTGGGGTGGCGTTAAAAATTGTGGGGGCCATTTAAGACTTCAGGGGGACTATTAGGGCTCTGTGGCCCATTTAACATGGTTTCCTATGTAAAAATCGCGGGCATTGAGGCATTTAACACTAAAATCGCGTCCAATCTCACTTTTAACATTGATCCCTATGGGAAATCGCGGCCATCGCATCGCACCCGTTTTTTAGTGCATTCGATGGTCACGATGGGCGCCGTTCTAGGTAAAGAGTACCTTTACCTTATATAGGAGTTACACAACATGTATTGTTTGAATTTATATAACAAATGTGAGAGACGCTGGCATTTTTAGCGGATATTTTGCACAGCTCACAGAGATGTTGGCACTTAATGGCTGGTATTCAATGCCGCAGCGAGCGGCCGGCGAGGGGGTTAAACAGCGAGGATTGCTGAAAACCAGCGATCCTCGCTGTTTAACCCCCGCGCCGGCCGCTCGCTCTATTCAACCTTTTGGGGAAATCCTCGCCGTCACAGGACGGCGAGAATTCCCCAAAACAGCGAGACCCGCGGCTGCTGCAGAAACCTCGCAGTTTTTAGCCGCGGGTCTCGCTGCTTCTGGAGCCGCATCCGCCAATTCCCCCTCGCTCAAAAAACGGAGCGAGGGGGAATTGGCGGATGCGGAGGCTGTGTTGAATGCTGTCAGGGTGAGTGGTGACAGCGAGCAGGAAGCCCTGCTCGCTGTCACCACTCGCAAACAGCATTGAATACCTGCCAATGAGTTAATGGTGGAAAAACGATAGCCAGCAAGGGTTTTTATTTTCTCCCAGCAAATGAAGGTCTTTTCAGTATTTCAAACTACAGAAAACCATCTTTCAGTGTTTTTAATACAAAAACCTTGTATAAAGACTCTACAGGTCCAAAAACAATACACCTTTAAGTAGCTGTGCCATCTTAATTACATTTATTATCAAGGTTTTTGTTTAGTTTTTATAGAAAAAAAATCATGTGAAAAAATGAGGCCTTTATTGGCCAAATTATGCTATGTACCCTCCAAGTGCATGATTATTCATTGGAAGTTTACTGGAGGTACTGCAGTGTCCCCTGACATTTCAAATATATATTTACCCAACCTTTCAACTGGTTTTAAATACATTCATTTAATCCCTGAAAAAGGCCGGTTTCCACACACAAACGGTGACTTCCTGTCAATTAAACTGCAGCCAGCTTGCAAATAAAACAATAAAGACTGCATTTTGTCACTGTGTACCGTCGCAAAAGCATACTGTGGCTCAGATGCATGCACAGTTGTTCGATAATCAGTTGCCATGCATATTCCCAAAACAGCAATCAGGTCTGAATAAGTTCCAAAGGAAGAACAAGAGAGCCCTGCCCAAGACATACATTCCGCAAGAAGGAATTTATCGTATAAAACTTATGTAATATACTGACATAGTAGAGTGTCAAGAAAACAATCAGTATCAGTAGCTGTCATATCATCAAGAAGGATTTAGGACATGGAAACGCCTTGTAGAATTCCACTGTTCATGTTCGGTCTATAGAAAAAGTATATAAAAAGTATTATCCTGTCCATATGGGCAGATATTGTCCCATGCAACACCATGCATGCAGCCTACATGCCACTCGCTGCTCTTAAGTCTGAGTTATCTTGCCATATCCTGGTTCTTTATGTACTGTTCTCGTTCTGCCTATCCCTTCCCGAATGATCAGTGTCACCTGTTTATTTACCAGTCACTGACTTCTACATCCCTTCACATGTGCCAACATGCAAGCTAGCATGTCAACGTAACCACAATGGTCTCTTGAAATTACCAACCACATTTCTATTATCTAATCATTGAACAACTGCACATTAGAAGTCTGTGTATAAAATGTACTTTGGACATGTGTATTATTCCTTTGACTTTAGAACAAGGTTTATAAAAAAAATGAGTACTTCAAATAAAAAAAATTCAACATAGCAATCATGTACTGGGAATTACAGATTACAGACCACCATGCATTTCCTGTGGTGCACCACGGTAACAAAGTCACATCTACTCCTGTATAACTTAAAACAAAACCACATGATAACAACCTAGCTAGTGCTAAATGGTAGGCCTAGCAGGCTGAATATTACACTACAGATGGATTCATGAGTATATTGAAACATTTGGCTGAGGCCTCAGTTATATAGAACTAGGTGATTCATCGCGCCCTACGGGCGCTCTTCACACCGTCGTAAGGGGCTGCGCCCCCTTAATTTGTGAACGTTTGTATATGAGAAATATGGTTAGAATTGTATGAAAGATGCCCTGTATTGCAACTTAGGTGTCCGCGGATCGCGGGAGGGGGGGTCGCGGAGGGTGCCGCGAATTGCAGGAGAGGGGGGTCGCGGGGGGTGCCGCGAATTGCAGGAGGGGGGGGTTGTGGGGGGGTGGATGCTGTGAATCGCGGGAGGGGAGGGATTGCAGAGAATCGCGGGAGGGGTGTCGCGGGGTGGGTTGCCGCAAATCGCGGGAGGGGGGTTACGGGGGCGGGGGTTGCGGCGAATCATGGTAGGGGGGGTCACGGGGTGGGGTGCCGAGAATCGCGGGGGGGGTGTGTGCGTGCCGTGAATCGCGGGAGTGGGGGTTGCGGGGGTGTGTGGGGGGGTGTGACGCGAATCGCCACAAGAAAAAATCAACACAGAAAGGTCAACACATGTAAATGTTGACATAAGTGTGGCACTTCATTGGTGTCCATGTCGACACATGAGAATGAATATGAAAACATTCAAAAAATGAAAAAAAAAACTTCAAAAACTCATGTCAACCTTTTTCATTGTCGACCATAGCCATGTCAGTGTTTTCCATGTGCAATTTAATTCTGGAGCTGCCGCGAATCACGGGGGGTGCCGCGAATCGCGGGAGGGGGGGTTACGGGGCGGGGGTTGCGGCGAATCATGGGAGGGGGGGTCGCGGGGGTGTGCCGTGAATCACGGGAGGGGGGGTCACGGGGTGGGGTGCCGAGAATCGCGGGGGAGGTGTGTGTGTGTGTGTGTGCCGTTAATCGCGGGAGTGGGGGTGGTGGGGGGGGTGTGACGCAAATTGCCACAAGAAAAAATCAACACAGAAAGGTCAACACATGTAAATGTTGACATAAGTGTGGCACTTCATTGGTGTCCATGTCGACACATGAGAATGAATATGAAAATATTCAAAAAATGAAAAAAAAACTTCAAAAACTCATGTCAACCTTTTTCATTGTCGACCATAGCCATGTCAGTGTTTTCCATGTGCAATTTAATTCTGGAGCTGCCGCGAATCACGGGGGGTGCCGCGAATCGCGGGAGGGCGGGGTTCACAGGGGTTCCGGTGGGGGGTTGCCGCGAATTGCGGGAGGTGGGGGGTCACGGGGGATGCCGCGAATCGCGGGGGGGGGGGTTGCGGGGGGGTGTGACGCGAATCGCCACAAGAAAAAATCAACACAGAAAGGTCAACACATGTAAATGTTGACATAAGTGTGCCACTTCATTGGTGTCCATGTTGACACATGACAATGAATATGAAAACATTCCAAAAATGAAATAAATCTTCAAAAACTCATGTCAACCTTTTTCATTGTCGACCATAGCCGTGCCAGTGTTTTGCATGTGCCATTTAATCCTGGGGCTGCCGCGAATCGCGGGGGGGTGCCGCGAATTGCGGGAGGGGGGGTCGCGGGGGTGGGTGCCGCGAATCGCGGGAGGGGGGGTTGCGGGGGGGTGTGACGCGAATCGCCACAAGAAAAAATCAACACAGAAACACATGTAAATGTTGACATAAGTGTGCCACTTCATTGGTGTCCATGTCGACACATGACAATGAATATGAAAAAATTAAAAATAAATCTTCAAAAACTCATGTCAACCTTTTTCATTGTCGACCATAGCCATGTCAGTGTTTTGCATGTGCCATTTAATCCTGGGGCTGCTGCGAATTGCGGGGGGGGGGGGGGGGGGGGTGTGCCGCGAATCGCGGGAGGGGGGTCGCAGGGGGGGTGCCGCCAATCGTGCAAGGGGGGGTCGCGGGGGGGTTCTTTTTGCAGCGAATCGCGGGAGGGAGGTCGCGGGGGGGGGGTGTTTTTTCCGCGAATCGGGGGGGGGGGGGGGGTGTGTCACGGGGGAGGGTTTGCCGCGATTCGCGGGAGGGGGGGGTTCGCGGGGTGGTGGTTATGCCGCGAATTGCGGGAGGGGTCGTGGGGGGGTTCTTTTTGCAGCGAATCGCGGGAGGGGGGGTCGCGGGGGAGCGGGTGTTTTTGCCGCGAATCGCGGGAGGGGGGGCGCGGGGAGGTTTTGCCGCAAATCGCGGGAGGGGGGGGCGCGCGGGGGGGGGGAGGTTTTGCCGGAAATCGCGGGAGGGGGGCGCTCACCTGGTGGCTGTGGAGTAGCAGTGCTGGGTAACATGGGAAGGCAGAGGGTGTCTGGCACTGTCTGTGGGCTCACTGGGCTGGTTCTCTGGCACATACCTCCCAACATGACCCTCTCCAGGAGGGACACAATGCTCTGTTTCTAGACTTCCCCTTAATGTATGATTGCCATCACCTGTTTTAAACAGGTTAATTTCTCAGAAAGGTGTTCAGCACAGATGAAGGCAATCACACATTAAGAGGAAAGTCCAGGAACAGAGCGTTATAGACACAGACACCCACTTTGAGTGACAGATGTAGCCAAATATATAGGAGATTGCAGCTCACCCCATTTTCACCCCAGTCTCGTTGCCCTCTACACAATTAAAGCTCAAACATACAAACCGTGTCGTCAGCACAGATGGCCCCGCAGGGGAATGCAGTGGTAGGGGGCCCAGGCTCAGGGGTGCAGCCAGTATATAGGAGGTGTGGCCAGCCAACACAGAGGCTTAGTTAAACATTAGTGATTGTATGGTCTGCGCCTAGGTAAGAAGCTTACTTTAAAGTTATTTTTTATTTTATTTCCTATATTATTTTTCTTATTGTTTTGTTGTAGTACGTTATGTAAAAGTACAGACCGACAAATATAAAATGACAATTTATACTCATTTTCAACATACCATTATTATGTCCATCATCTGTGATATCAAATTCATAAAACTTTGATGTCAATGGAATTTAACACTTTATGTTTCAATACCAAATTCTGATCTCTCACCAACAATTTATATATCAATTCCATTGATTATATATAAATCAGTCATATAAATAGTTTATTGAAAAAAAAACCAGAGTATATTACAAAAGAGTAATTAGATAGATGGCTGTAATCTGGCCGAACAGGATTTACATTTTATGGTTCATGTTTCAGGCACGCAGTGTGTTTTCTCTGGGGTATATACATCTCTGCCTATACACAGTTTATATGAATATTTCCCTATCCATGCCCATTGGCCCAAACATTACAAAGTTGTTTTTGAAAACAATGGCACAGAACCTGCCTATTGTTGGAGATGAAGACACGGGGAAGTGAGGGGAGTCTCTAAACTAGACTGACCCTTTCCTGTTCCTGTCCTCCTACTAATCAGCAGCCATAAGAACGACATGCAGCTGAGTTTGAGCAATGAGATAGCAATGGTAAGGTGTTCCTGTGCTTAGAGCCAACAGATACCCCATGTCAACAGGTAAGAAGCACATGGCGTAGGGAAACCATCACATTTAGAACTAATAAATTCTGTATCTTGAAGTATAGAAGTTAGACATGTGACATTCAGGATCAATTATATACTTTATAAAAGGTAAAAGAAAACAAGTGATATTACAGATGTGTACTCATACACTATTGCTGAAGTCTAAAAGCAATTCACGGTGCGTCAGGTACTGTGCAAACCTGACATTTTCACTTGGTTGCAAGTCTAAGGGGGTATGCAATTAACCACAGTGATCACAGGTAGAAGATGGAAAAATATGGTACCTGTGTGTGCGGCAATGGCCATTCACCCCAGACTGGTTACCGATCTATAGGAGGTCCTATCTTTTTGAAGCCTTGTAAAAAATTGGACCTCCTATCGAAACGCGTTGGAAGGAGAGGAGAACTCATTGTATGCTGTGGTGACTTGGAGTGCGTTCTAGATAGGTAACCAGTCTGGGGTGAATGGCCATTGCCCCACACACAGGTACCGTATTTTTCCATCTTCTGCTCCAGTCGTTTTCTTTTTGATGTACCAAATAAATGTATTGAAAAACTACCACTGAAAGGAGTTTTCTTCCTTTTTAATATTATATGCTGAAATGAGAGATCGTTTTAAGCCTGGGAATTTTGAATGAGGACTAGGAAAAGATACCATTATACACTTATACCCACTATTGTCCCTGGGATACCTGGTATAAAGCGATTCTGAAATAGATACTTCAAAAGATACCTTTATGCAAGGTTAACAGCTGTTCCACCAGTGAGTAATGGTACGCACTTATTCCGAGTCCGGCTAAATCACATGTGGTGGACCCTGAGTGTGTGGTAAAGAAACCTTTATACACCCATTTCTTGCGTGAGTGGGGTACGCATTTGGGATATATACCCTTTTCTGTGTCTTAATTACAACTAAGAGAGAATTCATACTGTACATTGTATATTTTTCTTTCTATATAAATACACCATATGGATTTCAAACGGAGGTGGGATTCAATTATGTGAAATCTACTCTACATCGCCCTTGGTCCATTTCTTCAGAAACAACCAGCCAACCCAGGGATTGAGTGGTGATTTTTTCTGTATTTGTTTGAATCCTATAGATATGACTTACTCAAGTCAGTAGTTACAAGTTAGATAGGTTGAACTCGATGGAATAACATCTTTTTTTCAACCTTAATTACTATGTCACTATGTTTTTCACTTTTACCTTAGCCATGTCAACCTATTTCATAGGTCGACATAAGCCCTTTTGACCTTTAGTGGTCGACATAATGTATGTTGACCTGCATAGTGTCAACCTAGCGACAGCATCCCTAAACAAATCACACAGCCACCACTAGTAGTCTAACATTTCTTACTGCCACATGCAATACAGTTCCACTGCTCCTGACAAAATTACGTTAATTTGCCAGCTTTCATTTGGAATTAATTACTATTCTATTGTTTTCATTATACATAACCACCTGCTACTGTATTTCTTTTCATTAAATTGTTTTGCTGTGACATGAAGTGACAATCATAAGCACTAATTGATAGATGCAAAGGGGTAGATGTATGAAGCAGTGATAAGGGAGGAGAAGTGATAAAGTGCCTGGTACGTAATCACCGGCCAATCAGCTCCTGACTATCCCTTTTTAAACCAAGCCTGTAACTTTACAGTCAGGAGTTGATTGGCCGGTGATAAAGTGCTAAGCACTTTATCACTTCTCCTCCCTTATCACTGCTTCATACATCTACCCCAAAATCTGTACATACTGTAAAGGTGCATACACACTGTACAATTTTTTTGACCAATTTGGCTGAAAGACATTTCCATTGAACCCAGTGTCCTGGACGAAAGATGTTGACAAAAGATATTGTCAACAAACAAACGATGAATGATGATGCGCATACCCGCCAGTTGTTCATCAAGATTGTTCGTCAACTGTGCATGCAGCTCAATTTGAATATCTTTCAAAAAGAGCCTATAAACTGTAGCTAGATCTTTCTTCTTTCGTCTGTCGTCAATATTTTTCGTCAAGATCTTTAGTCCAGGACACTGGGTTCAATGGAAATGTCTTTCAACCAAATTGGTCAAACAAATTGTACAGTGTGTATGCACCCTACGTGTAGGTAGCACAATATCATCACCGGTACAACTAAAACGGATTGGTCACTTCTACAGAACATGGGTCTGGATTATTCAGAGGGTTTTACCTTCTTGTTTATGAGAAATGTTTGGCTAAGAAATGAGTGTTTGGGATTGTCAGCAGGTTTTCCAGCTCCTACATGTACAGCAATGAGATTACGTTGGCCAGTATTTCTCTGAACTTGTTCCATATTTTCATGTAATATTGCAGATAAGAGCTTCAAATGTTTTCCGTTTCAACTAGATATTCCTGGTTATGCACTAACTGATGGGATATGAACCAATGGGCTGGGGAGCGCACACGCTAAAGGGATGAGGCATCCAGGCAAAGATTTCAATGTTTTATGTGTAGAACAACAATCTCCTTTTCAATCCTTTATTCAGCATTTCATTTTCGTTTAAATTACAAGGTTTTATATGGTAATTTCCACGATTGAAAATATGTCGTGCAAACATGTATATATTAACCCTTTAAGTGCCAACATCTCTGTGAGTGATGTGCAAAATATCCGCTAAAAGGGCCAACATTGCTCACATTTGTTATATAAATTCAAAGATTTTATATATTTAAAAATATAAGGCAAACATTACAGGTCATTATGATGAATAAAAATGTCCTCACCAAAATGGCTGCAGCCTCCCCTAGCATCCATAAATCCGGTCTTGTCAATTTGAGAAAGGCATTTGTAATGGGGTAGACTTGGCAGACCCCGACAGCAGTGGCCGGAGGGAGGAGGAATCCGGTGACAATGATGAGCAGGTACCATGGAGGGTAGAGGTGGTGGTGGTGGGGGATATTAAGTAATCTTATTACAGCAATGGGGGGGGGGGGTTATTAGTTTTAGTCATGGCACTGCAATCTCTGTACTCATTTTATAGTACTTTCCCCCCCGAAGTCCCATGGTGATAACAGAAGCACTGCGGTTACTAGAGTCTGTTGTGTAAAAAATGCACCTTTAGTGTGGATCTGTGGTCTCTTATGCTGAAAAAGCCTTCTGGGTCTCGCTGCAGTCTAGTGTAGCAGGATGTGACTCCCGATCCATTGCTAGCTGTTTAAATAATAATGAGAAATAAATCTCCTAAACACCCCCTATATCTGCCACTGCTCTTTCTTATGTTGACCTGAATATGGAACAAGTGGTGTATGCTATGTGGTGCATTATATTTCAAGCAAAAATATATAGAAAATCCACTCTTGTTGACCTGATGACTGCAGAAAAATCATAATTTTTATGTAATTATCACAATTCTGTATATCAAATGTAGGTGGAGCCTATACCTATATAGCTATAGATATATATATATATATATATATATATATATATATATATATCTCAACAGGGGGTGACAGCAGAATGATCTGTTTTAAACTTTTCGTATATGGAGAGAGGGAGCTGTTAAGACAGAATGGACATAGAAGCAGATAGGGACTAGGCCGTCATTTTGCCGCACACACATACTATAAAATAGCCTCGTTTTTAATCGGGTGAGATTATTATGCCATCTTCCATCTGGAACACTATATCTGTAATAAGAATAACATGCTGATAGAGGACGATTCAACATTAGGTCAAGAACTCTTTGTATTCAAAATAGCCAATCATTTTCCTTGCAGGTATTAAAGAGACATCTAACATCAGAATGGAAGCCTTCCCCCACTGTCGGTATATTTTAGCAATGGATTATCTCAGATCTTTGACAAGGGACATTAAAGGTGTGAGAGGTCAGTGTTCCCTGTTGGACTCAACCCTGTTATACAGACAACTGCGGTGCGCAGTGCACATTATATTTTCAGGAGAACGTGACATTATATGCTTCAAGCTCTTGTTCTCATACCCACTGGGAGCTCGTGTCATACAGAACGCTTTGTACATTTATATTACGCTCCACCAAAATATATATATATTCGTTTGCCTGACAGAACTAGGTTTGGTGTTACAGGAGCAAAGTCATTTTTCACATATCTCCAGGAAATTGGTCTGAATGCTGAAAGCACTGTCATATGTCAGAACAGCGTGTGTGTCTTTTAACCCAGGGTAATAACATTCACCTAAATAATAAACCGTTTTCTCACTGTATTCTCCAGAGAAATTTTAGGGTAAATGTGAACCCTGAGATTTGAACAATTGAATTACAGTCATAGAAGAAATATAACCCTGGCAGGTATTGACTTCCTGAAACAAAAATTGTTCACTAGTGAGAGAGAAATTAGAAACATAAAATTCTTCCTTCCAAACCTTTCTTCTCATCCAAACTGGAAGCTTAAATGTAGTACAGAATATATAGCACTGTAGTTACTCAAAATACATTCATTATGGCTCAGTGGTCATTATGTTAAATACAGACTCTTATCTCATTCATTTGCCTAGTCAGCTAGTATACTGTATTGCGGACTACCCCAACCACCACTTTCCAATAGTGCATCACTCACGGCTTTGTCAGTGTGGCAGCACAAAGGGGCAGATGTATTAAACCTGACAAAGAGATAAACTTGAGATAAAGTGGAGAAAAAGTGGAAGGAGATAACGCACCAGCCAATCAACTTCCAACTGTCATATTTCAAACACAGCTGATTGGCCGGTGCGTTATCTCCTTCCACTTTTTCTCCACTTTATCTCCAGTTTATCTCTTCGCCAGGCTTAATACATCTGCCCCATTATGCCATGTGTTCACTGGAAGCAGTGACAACTGCTCCTGTAATTACCATTGGGCAGAACAATTTCAGATTAAAGGCTACTACAGTAAGGCAAAGATGGAAATATGCCACAATCCACAGTCTACAGACAATGTAATGCTTTACAGGTTATCGGAGCAACTGAGAACGCTATATTTTTGTAAGACAAAAGTATATTCTTGTAAACAATATTTGTCATCTTTTGGTTTACAATTATATTAATGACACTGCAGCTGGCTTTCTTGTTGGGACCTGACCTCTGCTGGGTGCGGATTATTAGATAGACAGTGTCTACAGCAATGATTTTCAACCTTTTTACCTTGCGGCACACTAAATAAGATTTTACATTTGCCAAGGCACACCATGAGATCCCCACAGGGCATAACACACTGGCCCCCACAGGAAAAAACAAAAACAACCTATTTGCCCCCATATAAAAAACAATCACACTGGTCCCCACAGGTAACAAAAATAAAATACATTGGCCCTTTACATCATGGGTCTTCAAACTGTGGCCCTCCAGATGTTGTGAAACTACATGTTCCAACATGCATTGCCACATTTTTTCCTATAAGAGCATGCCAAAACTGTCAGGGCATGCTGGGACATGTAGTTCCACAACATCTGGAGGGCCGCAGTTTAAAGACCCATGCTTTACATGAAAAGAAGAGACCAGTAAATAACAGTTAAACTGGTGGTGGCTGTGAACTGGTTTGGGGATCTCTAGATCTGGGGGCACACTTGAGAACGGCTCAAGGCACACTAGTGTATTCACATTTTTGGTGTCCGCGTCGACACGGACCTAAATTGGTGTAACAGGAAGGTGAAGTAAGAACATGCCGGTTTACAAAAAAAAATCTCATATCGAGCTTGTCATGTGACTACCTTATTTCAGGTCAACCGTTTGACCCTGTTGACCTATTGCATGTTGATCTTTTGAACCTGTCGGCCTATTGCATGTCAACACTTTGGTGTAGACCTATAGACACTGTAGATCTATCAAACAGAACCAACCTCTGCTCATCACACACATATTAATCTGTTTCAGAAAGATGAGCCGCAGATACTTTGCTGTACTCATCTGGATATATCCATACGGAAATACAATAATATAGCACTGATCGGTCCCTAGAATGACATCACTGTGTTTACGATCACTGTGTTCCTATAGCAACAGTATCACATAGGGGCTTCAAACAACACCAGTATTTTACTGGCAGACAGGAAGCCATTATACTATAATCAGTAATAACATTATTATAGCATCAGGATGGTGAGGGAAGCTGGGAAATACAAATGCAAAAGGTTAAGCAGAATGGGAACAATCAATGAAGCAAAGGGAAAATTCACTTGGGAGCCATTCCACCCCAGAATGTTTGTCAAATGCCACATTACATTTTATATGAATGTCATAAATATATATATATTTTTTTTTTATATATGCACGCCATACATAGAATATACATACAAGCTTTGTGTTTTATGGTCAGATACAGTAAAGCAAAAAAGCATGGCTGCAACAAACCATGTTGCTATGCAAAGGGAGCAAATACATTTATATTGTTTCTCTGCAGGGTAAATACAGGCTGCTTTTGCATGTAGCCACAAATACGGGTTGCTTTATTTTTACATTGATATTTAAATTTCAGTTTAAATCACACCCCAACCGAATCTAACTCTCTCAGCACACATTACATCTGCGCCACCTACAGCACAAAATGTTTTTTTATCCATTTGCATGCTTTTTTGCTTTGCTAAAAAAGATGATTCAGGATCTTAATCCTTTAATATAGTGTACAAATGTCACTCAAAAATAAATATAATGGGGTCAGTCATCTATGGGGTGACTGTAGCACCCTTCACCTAATTAGTTATAAGAGAATATTTTAATTTTGAAGGGCAAAACCGGAGAAAATTTGACTTAATTAATATATTATATGCCCACCCAGATTAGGTGAAGGGTGCAAGAATGGATACTAAGAAATGGTACTGAACTTGCTTTGCTGTAATGCTGAAATGTCTTGGGTAATATTTCTTGGCCTGTGGGGATTCCAGAAGGAACCTTTGGTCTCAACTTTCAAACCCCACCCCCTCTCACCACTACTCAGAAGAGACTTCTGTTCAATGATGGTTATATTTTAAATCCCAATTTTTGTATCTGTGGCATCTATTCAAAATAATTCCATGTTTTGTATATAACTCAACCGTATATTATTCATTTGTAGAGGGTCAATACATTTTGTATATTTCTTCCTAATACCCAGAGTGCCCACTAACCAAGATGTACTGTCAGCATATGCAAAATACCGGACCTTACACACAGTTCCTCTCAACTGCCTGAAAGGTCTGGTTCATCAATGTCCATATTACACTTCACTGTTAGATTGGTGGTCTGCGGTACTGCATAAAGGGTCCCCAATCCCAAAGAGTCTTTTGTGAACTTGCACTACTGCAGATTCAATGTCAGGGAGGACCTACAACTGGTAGAAGGTCACACAGGGCAACTAATGTGGGTGGACATGGACACGAACATCAACGACTTTCAGTCGTTCTTTTTAAAAGGGGAGAATAGAAGTCTTTAGCTGAATACCTGAGCGGACATGGCTAAAGAGGCCTACACACAGGGAGATCTGCTGAGTGTTCTGTGATACTAGATCGGTCAGTAACGCTCAGCAAGATTGCTCAGCACACAGCGATGTGTCAGTGCTGTGTGATCTGTCAGGTCCGGTGAGAACACTGGCCCTGACCAAATAATATCCAGCATGCTGGTTATAAATTGCCGGGCAATAGCGACGCGCTGGGCCACGCATCGATATCGCCCATACAAATGGAGAAATGTAGGGGCATTTTCACATGCCCCTAAATCACTACGTGTGTAGGCCCCATAACATTTGCATCTAAACTGGACAATAATGCATAAGGCAAGCCTTAGATAAAGGACTGCAGATTATGTATTTCCGCCTACCGTTCTAATTGCTGTTGGTATTCCCGTCTCATCCACAGGTCCAATCCCAGAATAATGTGGTGCTCTAATGACCGTGACTTTCTTCTCTTCCTCCGAGGTCCTGCAGATTGGTATGGTGCTGCTGCTACGGCTTACTTCTGACTGGTATTGCTGGGAGTACATTTCTGCAGAGTCTATAGAGAGAACAGAAACAATTCAAATGTCATTCCCTAGAATCCTACCAATAAGGGACTTGCACACCACATGACCGTTTGTCAAGGTTCTGCTCCTTTTCAACAGAACACATACATTCATTAATAAAACATAGCATTATGTGGAATTCATAACATGATGAGCATAGTTACTATGCTTGGGTGAGCACTAGCAAGAAACAGGAGAACTAGGTCTTGGTGCTTACCTGCCATACCATACTAAAGCTGAACTGGAATACAGTTATATCAGAATCACTTTATTGTCCATGTATACTAGGCTATTTTTTGTGGATACAGTGCAGCTTCAATCATGGTCCAAGAGGGATAACAGGACATCCATACATTGCATCAGTTGCGCATACAAATGTCAATTCACATGTTATGACTTGCAAGGTTAGACAGAGCAGTTAGGTGTTTAGATTAGTATTTTAGAGTACATTGTTCAATAGCTGAATAGCTATCGGGAAGAAGCTTTTCGCGACTTGGCAGGAATGGACCTGAAGCGTCTATCTGATGGGAGAATATCAAACAAGTTATGGCCAGGGTGGAGTTTGTCCGCCACGATCTTCCCAGCTCGCTTCTTGACCCTGCTTAAGTGTTGTTCCATTACAGGGAAGAGGTCCGTCCCAATAATCTTCTCTGCTGTCCTCACCACTCTTTGCAGGCTTTGTTTGTCAGATTCATTGGCTCCTCCATACCAGATTGTAATAGAAGAGCATAGAACGGACTCCACAATAGCATTGTAAAAGAGCTGCAGCAGCTCCTGCGGAATGTTGATTTTTTTTCAGTTGCCTCAGGAAGAACAGCCGCTGTTGGGCCTTTTTGACAATGAAAGTTATGTTGGGCTCCCATCTGAGGTTGCGAGAGATTTTTGTCCCAAGGAATTTGAAGGTCTCTACCCATGACACCACTCTGTTGGAAATTACTAGTGGGACCTTGACATTTGGTTTTCTCCTGAAGTCGATTACCATCTTGACTGTTTTGATGGGGTTTAGGTCCAGGTTGTTTCTGCTGCACCACTGTGAAAGCCTGTCCACTTCCCGTCTGTATGCAAACTCATCTGCCACTGTGATTAGGCCGATGATGGTGGTGTCATCAGCAAATTTTATGATTTTTACTGACTAGTCACTCGAGATGCAGTCATTAGAGTAGAGGGAGCAGAGCAGGGGGAAAGGACACATCCTGGGGAGCACCAGTGCTGATCGTACGTATGTGAAGGCTCCGGATTTCACCACCTGTTTCCGTGCTGTCAGGAAGGCCACAATCCAGGAGCAGGTAGATTCTGGAACTCCTAGGGAGAGAAGTTTGGGCTGTAGGATAGTGGGGGCAATGGTGTTAAATGCCGAGCTGAAGTCAATAAATAGGACCCTCGCGTAGGTGCCTGGATGATCCAGGTGTTCCAGGATATAATGCAGCCCTAGGTTAACTGCATCCTCGATGCTTCTGTTTGCTCGGTAGGCAAACTGCAGGGGGTCGAGATGGGTCTTGGGCACTTCCCTCAGATGGTTCAGTACAAGTCTTTCAAATGCCTTCATGACCACTGATGTTAGTGCGACTGGCCTATAGTCATTTGGATCATTCACAGCCAACTTCTTGGGAACCGGAATAATAACTGAGCATTTGAAGAAGACGGGGACCCTACTCATTTCCAGTGAGGTTTTAAAGATCACAGTGAAGATGGGTGCAAGCTGCGTTGCACAGGTCTTAAGGGTAGATGGCGACACTCCATCAGGACGCGCAGCCTTCCTAAGTCTGACCCTTTTCAACAAAGCTTCTACCTCCCCTGGTCTACCTGCAAGACCTTGGAGTGTAGGTCAGGGTGGAGTGGCGGTGGAGCCACCTTACTATGGTCAAGGGAAGGGGGGTTTGAGGCACTGGGCTCCTTTTTCGAATCTGCAGTGAAACTCGTTCAGCTCCTGGATGGAGCATTGGAGTTCGGCTTTGGACTTTCTTGTAGCTCGTAATAGCTTGCATGCTTTTCCAGACTGCTGCAGGGTTGTTGGCTGAGAGGCTGTTTGTCAACTTGCTGGCGTAGCGCTTTTTTGCCAGCCTGATTTCACGTGTCAGGGTGTTCCTGGCCTCTTTGTACTTTGCCCTATCCCCACCACTGTAGGCCTCCTCCTTGGCCCTGCGGAGATTCCTTAGCTGACTGCCGAACCATGGCTTATTGTTATTAAAAGGATCGAACAGTTTTGGATAGTACACACAGATCCTCGCAGAAACAGACGTAGGATGTCACGACATCTGCTACTTCATTCAGGTCAGTTGCAGAGGCTTCAAAAACCCTCCAGTCAGTGCAATCGAAACAAGCCTGAAGCTTTAGTTTCGTCTCACTTGACCAGCTTTTAACTGACCTGACAGTGGCCTTTGCTGACTTTAGCTTCTGAGTATACATTGGGAGGAGGTGGACCAAGCAGTGGTCAGAAAGTCCCAGGGCTCCTCGTGGGATGGATCGGTAGGTAGACTTTATAGCAGTGTAGCAGTGGTCCAGCGTCCGCCCCTACCTTGTGTGACATTTGACCTGCTGCTTGTACTTTGGTAACTCCTGGGACAGGTTGGTCCTGTTGAAGTCACCTAATAATATGAGCAGTGAGTCTGAGTGCTTGAGTTCGGTGTCTATTATCAGGGAAGCTAGTTGTTGTTGGTTACTTTTGTGCTCGATTGTGGGGTGATGTACGCTCGTACCAGGATAATTGAGGCAAATTCCCGTGGGGAGTAGAATGGGTTGCATTTGATGGGGAGAGTCTCCAATTGAGGGCTGCATGATTTACCCAGAGTCTTTACATCGAGGCACCACCTTTCATTTATGTAGAAGCAGATTCCTCCACCCTTGTATTTGCCGGAGAGCTCCTTGTCGCGGTCAGCCCTGAAGAGGCCGTAGCCTTGCAGAGACACAGAGGAGTCTGTTGTGGGGTCGTCTAGCCATGTTTCAGTGAATCATAAGACAGAGGACCCTGCTGTGCCCGATCTAGTGTCGTTTATTAGCAGAGATAGCTTGTCCATCTTGTCGATGAGGGATCAGGTGTTTGAGAGGAGGATTGCGGGAAGTGCAGATCTGTGGCCTCTGTGCCTACACTTAACACGAGTCTCCGCACGACAGTCCCTCATACGCATCCCGCGTCTCCATACTTTGCCAGACCTTCCCGCTGACCAGAGAGTGGCCCTAGCAGGCTCCCTGACTGTTGTATCAGCATCCTTGAGAGGAATGTTTTTCCAGCTGACATCCCTGGGGGGGGGGGGGGCGCAGCCTTGTTGCCACTGCTGACTACATCCCCCTCGCCAGGTTGGGCTCTACTCAAAGTGCTGGGGAGCTTATAGGCTGCGGCTCGGGACCACCGCCACCCTGCCCTGGGTGTTTACTTCTCCACCACCTCTGTGAATGGATCTCCATGGTCACCGGTCCGGTCCATCCACCTTTGCTGCATACTTTCCGCACAGGGCAGCAAGGGCAGCGTAGGCTGTGAGGGCTGCCGATCTGCCCACCTCCAGCTCCATCATGCCCATATGGGTGGTCTGCTCCAGTGTTGAGCTCCATTTCAGAAGGGCTTCTCTGCTGTGCTTGGTCACCGCACTCGAGGGGGTGATGTATAAGGACAAGGGGAGACAAGGAGAGACAAGGAGAGACATATAGTTTGGTTGAGCTGCACAACTCCAAGGCAGCCTTCTGCGGCCCCATATTTGTGGTATACCAGTATGATGATAAAAAACACTTTTTCTCAAGTCTGTAAGTGATCCAGGTTATTGCTGTATTCAGATGCTTCTTTCTTGTACAAAGATGGAGTTTATTAATGAATACCTGTCCAAAATACAAGTAACTTTCCTTTTCAGTTGCTAATTTAGTGATTTAGTCACACACGTTATTCTGGAACAAAGCAGGCTTGTGGAGAGGTGTTGGCAGCCGTTACCCATCTAGGTGTGAAATCCCAGTGTGAGGCTTTTGAAGTGTATATTCTATGTAGAGATAACATTTCTCTTGGGAATATGCTGGGGCCCTCTGGTATAACATGAGCAGATATTGTGGAATCTGCTAGTGAATCACCCTCACCACTACATTGTTAAGGCAACATGCATGTAAAAAAAGGTTTCTCCATGACCAGAACAGACACAAAGGTACTTATGTATTATCTGGGCGCCCGATTTTTTCATTGCATGCCACTACTTAAGGCATGCGATGCGATGCGATTTTTCATTGTAAAGACCCGATTTTTAATTGTATAATCAGCCATGGGTGATTTCATGCCCCCACTATCCAACTACGCATGGAGTTGATTTTATATAGTGTGGCGAGCGCAGCGAGCCACCGAGCCCGAAGCATGGCGAGCGCAGCAAGCCCTGCGAGGGGACACGGATTACTTTACATGTATTCTGCATCCACTCGCCACGCTTCGGGCACGCCACACTATATAAAAACAACTCCATGCGTAGTTGGATAGTGGGGGTATGAAATCACCCATGGGTGACTATACAATTAAAAATCGGGTCTTTACAATGAAAAATCGCATCGCATGAATTGTATGCCACTATAATGCATGCGATGCGATGAAAAAATTGGGCGCCCAGATATTACATAAGTACCGACACAAATTTAGGGGTCAGGCCTAGGCACAATGTTAATGGCCTCCTGGTTATGGTATAAAGGGTTGACAGTCAAAAGGTTGCTAAGCACAATATCGACATAGACAAACGGTCGATACAAGTAACAGGTTGGCATGAAAATGTTCAACACTTCAAGTTTTACTTGTGCCAATTTGTAAACATAGACACTGTTGACCTACTGACCGGATTTTTGCCTCCCTTGCATCAAACCACCCCCTTTACCAGGCCTACACCAACCCTCCACCTCCGCAGTGGCAGTTAAGCATCGATGCAGAGCTGCAATGCAGCAGTGTAGGCGGCACTGGACAGATATCATGATAGTCTCGCTGTTGACTTAGGCTCCACCTCTTGGTCCCAACAATGAAGCCTCTCTACAGACAGCAATTTGGTATGTCGCCACATCCTCTCCTGCATGCACACTGCAGCCCGCAACCCCGATTTCTGCTGCAGCATGAATAAAAAAAGGTTTAGTGTTTCTGACAGGGAAATAGTAATTCCTAGTAAGAAATTCACCACCGGGTCACTGGATTTATGGTTACGAATGCCTTCTATGCATGAAGCATGTTAAATTGTAGAGTTAGACTTGAGTAATGCACTCAGCTTCATTTTTCCAGCAAGATTTACACATGGCACAATTCCAACACAGTATCATGTGGTAAAGTTCGGGGTTTGCTGAAACCATAATTACTTCATTCACAGATGCTTTAAAGCCACTGTATACTGTACTTCACATCATGAAGAGCCTGTTATAGGAAAGACTGCACTATAAACACCGTATGCCTTACAGAATCAATTGAGTAAAAGTCTGACATTCTGACACCCTAATAAAATGAAAAGTCAAAGACTGTAAATGCAGTGCATGAGCAGTGCATTATATCCTGTCAGCTGATGTCTGAACAATAACTGATGTGGACAAGTGTGGAAATTGGCAAGAGCTGTCAAAAAGAAGTGTTTGGTTTCTTTGGATACGATAACTCCGCGGCACTGCAGACAACAGGCAGCATTTGTGAAACATTTCACATACAATCGAGATATTAAAAGTTTTTTTTCCCCTCTCGTTTTCTGAGGGAGTGATGCCAGGATCTCCGAATAAGAGAATAAATATTTCCCATCATTCATTACCATAGGCGATCGCACAACATCCTTCTACGCTACAATGAAACGTTTCATTTTTTTTCAGATGAAGAATATAAAAGGTTACACAAATTAGGGTGGGCCCTGGAGGCCGGTGAATAGCGACGTCAAGAACAATAAGTGTTTCAAATAGCGCAAGCAGATGGCAATTGTCTGATTTTGGCAGAATATCAGAGGTCTCTTTTGTTTAAGAATGTCTTCTTTGTAGTTAACACTGAAATGAACCACATTCCTCATGCAGCTCGGAGAACGCGTTTACAGTGAAGCCACCTCCTGACACACCTCTACACTCATCCACGCTAATGTTCTAGGACAATCGCAGATACTACGCCTATTGATCGTTTTACTATAAAACCGATTGCTAACCTAACCATGCAGATTTGAGATTGCAAACGCCTTAGCTGACAGACAGCGCAGCCTTATATTATGCAGTACAGAACTAAGCAGCATACAAAGGATGCCACGGTTATTCTCATTTGCATAACTATCTCATTAACACAGTACCGGCTAATCCCTGAAATTATGTCAACGCTGTTACAATCACTGTGCTTTTCTACGGACACAGCAGCCCCCAGTAGCTTTTATGTGTTACAGTATGTTACTGATCAGCAGGGAGACCTTAAATGTGCGGGCTCGAAATAACATTATAAAAAGCTGGTTATGGAAAATGCTAAATAATGGGGATTATTCTGGTTCACTCGCAAAGGCACAATCACTTTCTAATGGACAAAACCATATGCACTGCAGGTGGGGCTGATGCAAAATGTGCAACGAGAGTTACATTTCTCCCTGTCCATTATAGAGTGATTTTGCCTTTGCGAGTTAACCAGAATAATCCCCAATGACCAGAGGATTTCAACTGTAATAGGAATAGTAGAAGCGGAACAATTAAAAAAAAAACAACAACAATAGAATTACAGTGGTGACGTCTCACTCACTGGTATTTGTCACATGCCACATTACATTTCTATTCCACATACAGTCAAACACTGTATTCATCATTCCTTTTGTTCTAGAGCAGCGGTTCTAAAACTGTGGTTCCTGACCCCAAAGTGGGTCCCGACCTTCTCAGCATGGGGTCGCGACTCCATGTTGCTGACCATCAGGCTGATGAGTTTTCTAATCTCAGTCAGTGATTCAAGTCTGAAAAATCTGTTGGATTGTCTGTTATTTCAGACTCATCCCATCATTTTGTACCTCCACAATTTATTTATTTACAGTTTCTTATATAGCGCAGCAGATTCCGTTGCGCTTTACAATAGTAGACAGTGATAAGACAAACTGGGTAACAACAGACAGACTTGGAGGTAGGAGGGCCCTGCTGCAAGCTTACAATCTATAGGCTGCCATGTATGTGCTGTCTGCTGATGGGGATACGGTCGTATTATCGACAGCACTTAGGTCAACAGTCATTAGGTCAACAGTCATTAGGTCGACATGGGGGAAGGTCGACATGGGGGAAGGTCGACATGGGACAAGGTCGACATGGGACAAGGTCGACATGGGACAAGGTCGACATGGGACAAGGTCGACATGGGACAAGGTCGACATGGGACAAGGTCGACATGGGACAAGGTCGACATGTTTTTTTTTACTGTTTTTTGGAGCTGACAGGTGGTATTTCATGCCCTAGCATCCACTAGAGCGTGGTGGGAGAATAAAATAGTGTGCTGAGGCACCGTTCCCGAAGCATTGCGAGCGTAGCGAGTGATGCGAGGTGCTGCGGTTGACTTCCAACTGTGTCCATGTCGACAGCAAAAAAAACCATGTTGACCTTTCTGACCTAACCCATGTCGACCGAACTTGACACCTGTCGACCCAACGGTGTCGACCTAAGTGATGTTAACAATACGATCCACACCCTGCTGACTACACACGTGATGTGATGCCCGTCTGCAGTAACTTACTGGGGGTCCTGTAATTATTTTTAGTGTCTGATGGGGTCCTACAGCAAAATAGTTTGAGGACCCCTGTTCTAGAACATTTTAATGGCATTTAAAAAAAAAAAAAATTCTCACACAGGGAAACCAGTATTTCAAAAATTGCATTGGGGCACCTCAGTTGGTGTTGTGGTTAGCATCATAGCTTTACAACCATGAGGTTCTGACCAAGGTTTCATCCCACACTCATACTGGCAATGGCAGGGTATTGGCTTCTGACAAATAACTGCGGTGTTGGTCTGTGTCATAGGGGATATAGACTGTAAGCTTTATGGACAGGCGGGTACTTGTGTATTATCACGGTGCCCGATTTCATCTAAATCACATCCGATATATCGGCCGATTTGATCTGCGATGCGATTTGCGTCCAATTTTCGTCCGATTTTTTGCCGATTTGCATGTTATTCCATCCTTGCACACTCCCAGATGGTATGCGATGGTATGCGATGTGATTTTCGGGAAAATGCCCCTGATTGTACAATTAAATATCGCATAGCAAGTGGCATGCAATGCTATGTGATTCGCAATGTTAAATGCACCCCCATTGTTAACGCCACCCCCACTATCAACGCCAACCCGAAGCGTGGCGACGGTACGCGTCCTCTGACCTTTTCATACCCCCACTATCCAGTGAAGCTGATTTTAGATAGTGTGGCGAGCGCAGCGAGCCACCAAGTCCGAAGCGTGGCGAGCGCAGCGAGCCCCGCGGATAACTTTACATGTATTCCGCGTCCGCTCGCCACGCTTTGGGCTCGCCACACTATCTAAAATCAACTCCACGCCGACGTGGATAGTGGGGGTATAAAAAAAGGTTGAAAGGACGCGTACCGCCGCCCCTCGTGGGCTCGCTGCGCTCGCCACGCTTCGGGTTCACGTTGATAGTGGGGGTGGTGTTGACAATGGGGGTGCATTTAACATTGTAAGCACCCATCAGGGTGATTGTACAATTACAAATCGAATCGCTTCACATGCAATCGCATGGCATGCATCACATGCCACTATATTGCATGCGATGCACTACGATGGAAATCGGGGGTGTGCAAGGATGGAACAGCATGCAAATCGGCCGAAAAAAGTGAAAAATCGGCCGGAAATTGGCCGCAAAATCGCATCTGATTTTTGCATGCGATTTAAGGCCGATTTCGTGGGCGCCGTGATAATACATAAGTACCGACAGGCAAATGCCTGAAATGTTCTCTGGAAAGAGCTGTGTAATATGCTATATAAATGTTAATAAGTAAAAAGAATCAAGTCTGCAGGACTTGCTGGTGCACAATGTTCTCGCTAAAAAGTATTAATTATAAGGGTTCGTTTTAGAAGTGTGATCCATACTGAATATATTCAAATATATATATATATATATATATATATATATATATATATATATATTAAAAAAAAAACCTCCACATTTGTCTGACATCCCTCACGGCCACTGGACTCGCACCACTATAAATCCGGCTCTTGGTGTGAATTGCCATCATACAGTATGACAAGGTGTAAAAGTACTTAGCTAGGAAAAGTTATGCTGTGTGCGCCACATATTCCTATTTGTACTCTTGCACATTCAGGTAAAGGTGCACTTTTTATGTATTTCTGCATTTCCTCACAATCATCAGAGCCATTACACTCCTGCATGTTATACGTATGGAAAAGTTAATGTATAACAATTCCTTTATTCATTGACCAAGCTAAAGCAAAATCCATTACTATGATGACATGCACAGTGCATGCATCAGGTCCTGCACATGCTCAGTAAGGCACAGCTAAGGCTGGATCAGTAGTGGCACCACCAGCCCCAACTCCCCCTGCCCCTCACCACTGAGCCCTATAGCATCAACACCCCCTGCAAGGGCAAAAGTTCCCCCCCTGTTCTTATCTCCTATATATTTGGCTACATCTGTCACTCAAAGTGGGTGTCTGTGTCTATAACGCTCTGTTCCTGGACTTTCCTCTTAATGTGTGATTGCCTTCATCTGTGCTGAACACCTTTCTGAGAAATTAACCTGTTTAAAACAGGTGATGGCAATCATACATTAAGGGGAAGTCTAGAAACAGAGCATTGTGTCCCTCCTGGAGAGGGTCATGTTGGGAGGTATGTGACAGAGAACCAGCCCAGTGAGCCCACAGACAGTGCCAAACACCCACTGCCTTCCCATGTTGCCCAGCACTGCTACTCCACAGCCACCAGGTGAGCGCCCCCCTCCCGCGATTTGCGGCAAAACCTCCCCCCCCGCGCGCCACCCCCCCTACCGCGATTCGCAGCAAAAACACCCCCGCGACCCCCCCTCCCGCGATTCGCTGCAAAAAGAACCCCCCCACGACCCCTCCCGCAATTCGCGGCATAACCACCACCCCGCGACCCCCCCACCTCCCGCGAATCGCGGCAAACCCTCCCCCGTGACACCCCCCGATTCGCTGAAAACCCCCCCCCCCCGCGACCTCCCTCCCGCGATTCGCGGCAAAAAGAACCCCCCGCGACCCCCCCTTGCACGATTGGCGGCACCCCCCCTGCGACCCCCCTCCCGCGATTCGCGGCACCCCCCCGCAATTCGCAGCAGCCCCAGGATTAAATGGCACATGCAAAACACTGACATGGCTATGGTCGACAATGAAAAAGGTTGACATGAGTTTTTGAAGATTTATTTTTAATTTTTTTTAATTTTTTCATATTCATTGTCATGTGTCGACATGGACACCAATAAAGTGGCACACTTATGTCAACATTTACATGTGTTGACCTTTCTGTGTTGATTTTTTCTTGTGGCGATTCGCGTCACACCCCCCCGCAACCCCCCCTCCCGCGATTCGCGGCACCCCCCGTGACCCCCCACCTCCCGCAATTCGCGGCAACCCCCCACCGGAACCCCTGTGAACCCCGCTCTCCCGCGATTCGCGGCACCCACCCCCCGCAACCCCCCCCTCCCGCAATTCGCGGCACCCCCCTGTGATTCGCGGCAGCTCCAGAATTAAATTGCACATGGAAAACACTGACATGGCTATGGTCGACAATGAAAAAGGTTGACATGAGTTTTTGACGTTTTTTTGTAATTTTTTGAATATTTTCATATTCATTCTCATGTGTCGACATGGACACCAATGAAGTGCCACACTTATGTCAACATTTACATGTGTTGACCTTTCTGTGTTTTTTCTTGTGGCGATTTGCGTCACACCCCCCCACCCCCCCCCCCACCCACAACCCCCACTCCCGCAATTCACGGCACACACACACCTCCCCCGCGATTCTCGGCACCCCACCCCGTGACCCCCCCTCCCGTGATTCACGGCACACCCCCGCGACCCCCCCTCCCATGATTCGCCGCAACCCCCGCCCCGTAACCCCCCCTTCCCGCGATTCGTGGCACCCACCCCCGCGACCCCCCCTCCCGCAATTCGCGGCACCCCCCCCCCCCCGCGCGATTCGCTGCAGCTCCAGAATTAAATTGCACATGGAAAACACTGACATGGCTATGGTCGACAATGAAAAAGGTTGACATGAGTTTTTGAAGGTTTTTTTTTTCATTTTTTTAATGTTTTCATATTCATTCTCATGTGTCGACATGGACACCAATGAAGTGCCACACTTATGTCAACATTTACATGTGTTGACCTTTCTGTGTTGATTTTTTCTTGTGGCGATTCGCGTCACACCCCCCCCACCCCCCCCCCCGCAACCCCCACTCCCGCGATTCACGGCACACACACACCCCCCCGCGATTCTCGGCACCCCACCCCGTGACCCCCCCTCCCGTAATTCACGGCACACCCCCCGCGACCCCCCCTACCATGATTCGCCGCAACCCCCGCCCCCGTAACCCCCCTCCCGCGATTTGCGGCAACCCACCCCGCGACCCCCCTCCCGCGATTCTCTGCAATCCCTCCCCTCCCGCGATTCGCAGCATCCACCCCCCCACAACCCCCCTCCTGCAATTCGCGGCACCCCCCGCGACCCCCCCCTCCTGCAATTCGCGGCACCCTCCGCGACCCCCCCTCCCGCGATTCGCGGACACCTAAGTTGCAATACAGGGCATCTTTCATACAATTCTAACCATATTTCTCATATACAAACGTTCACAAATTAAGGGGGCGCAGCCCCTTACGACGGTGTGAAGAGCGCCCGTAGGGCGCGATGAATCACCTAGTAATGAATTATTACTGCACAGTTATGTGACAAAGACCTGCAAAATGAACACTTTGTAGTTTCACTGAAAATAAAATGAGACGCCTCAGGAGAATGAAACCACAAGGGAGCAATAGGTTTTGATCTGCTCAGTAGGAACATTAAGTTACAATATTAAATGGGTTTCATATATTATTAATCCATGCTTTGCAATGAATTTCCTAATAATAAATGTGCATGCAGGTCAGCCTGCATACGAGGCATTAGCGCATGTCATTTAGGTTTCTTTCTTCTTTAATCTAAAACTATGTCAGACATAGGAAAGACACAGGAGTATAAACGGTACCATTTCCAGTGTCTCCAATAATGCTGGAAGGAGGAGGCGCCGGTATGAAAACACTACCCTGGACACAGGGGAATTGGAGGGGGGGAATCTATGTATCTATTGTGGCAGGGGCAGAATACCTCCACATGAAGATAATGTGGAGGATCCAGACCAAGTTTTAGAGCAGCAGCAGTGGTAATTGATGTAATCAGGGTTGGGATGATTGGCAGCACCTGTGAGACTGAACAGTTGGATCCAAGTTCTGTGCTACTGTCAAAATTGAGACAATAACTAAGAAGTGAGACAAAATGTATCTAATGAGGTTCGTATTTTAAATCTCCCACATGAATTTATACCGCTTGAAGTCCAACTTGAAGAATGAATAGGAAATACACCTGATGAAGTCTGTGTAAGATGAAACGCATTCGGTTGTCATCTACTTAATTACATCTGAACAAGTTTTGTAATAAAAGGTCCTTACTTTCCATACACACTGGGGGAAATTGCCCAGTGTGTATGTACCTTAAAATCACTTATACATGTAAAATACATTTTCAAAAAAATAAATAAATAAAAAATAAAAAACTGTTTAAAAAGTGCCCAGGACACACTGTACTGTACACGTCTTTACCACCAGACCCATTAGAAATGAATGGGTGTAAGTGCGGCATACCGTATGCATAAAACTATTTAGACATACCCAAAGCTCTGCTGTGTTGCATGTTTATGATGCTGGAGTTAAGTGACGGTGGGGAGGGGTATGTTGGAGAGAATGACCTCTGATAATGGCTCATAGGACTAGCTGGGCTGCCGGAATTCCCATTAACTGTGATTGGAGTCTGTGAAAAAAAAGAAATCAGTGTTAAAATAGGAGACCAATACCAAACTGCTCTTATACAGCAGGCCCAGAAAGGGGAACACGTGATTTATTAACGGCACTTTCTCTAAAGAAAATCATATTTGAAGAAAACACACATACAATAACCTTAATCCCATTATACACCACCATGACGTGACTATGCAGGTAAACATAGGTTAGTGTGTTACTATAAAACAAAGCTATGGGAACGGAATTGTATTTGGTTACCATGCAGTAATTCTCCAGTGTAAGCAAAATCAATACAATAACACCTGCGATTTTGTTAGTGAGATATAAGGACTATAAAAGATAATCAGGATTTGGTTGTAAAATAAATGACACAATATGCTACAGGTATCCCGTATCCGTATATCCAAAAACCAAAATATTCCAAAAACTGTGGTTTTTCAGAATATTTTGGGGTTGCTGTTTTTTTTACTCCCCCTGCCCCTTTTTTCATACTTACCATGTCCCCCGGTGTCCACGGCGGGCTTCAGGATCCTCTTCAGAGGCATCTACGGTCCAAGGGGTGCATTGCGCGAATGCGCGCTGGTGGCGTCACCGGGGCGCCTGCAAACTGATGCAATGCACCCCTGGGACTGCTGAAGAGGACCCTGAAGGCCTCTGTAGATGCCAGGGGACACCGTGGATGCCAGGGGACCACCAGGGGACCAGATAAGTATGTTAAAAAATAATATCCCAAAAAAGTGAAAAATATCCCAAAAAACTGAAAAATCCCTTATCTGAAATGCTTGTGGTCCCGAGCATTTCGGATAAGGGATACTCAACCTGTATTGAGAACAAAAGATAAAAATAGTTTATGACCATATCTGACACAGCTGGGTAAACACATTTGGGCACTAGATTGGCACTGATTTACTACTGTAAATATGGTACTGAATGGGTCAGATTGCTGGTCACCTGTACATAATGCCAGGTGTACCGATATAACGACAAGATATATATAGGCATATGCCGTGATACTTACAAATCAAGTATCGGCAAGTATGCAACGTGCACTAACCCTTTGAGTGCCATAGTATATGCTAAAAATGCCAGCTTTGCTCACAGCGACTGCTATTTTCGGGTGCATTAGATAATGAAACTTCAATGAATTGATTTGGCTCTATTTATTTATACTAAAAGAACAGTCGCTGTGAGCGACGCTGGCATTTTTAGCAGATATTTGGAGGATCCCTCACAGCAAAATTGGCACTCAAAGGGCAGTATTCAATGAGAAAGTTCTCCGTGTTTTATGGAGAATTTTTGCTTTTTTCGCCTTGGACGGAGCATTTTGCTCTCCAAAAGCGAGCAACCCTATTCAATGTGAAATATTCTCCGTCTTTCTAAGTGATTTTCTCCGTGTCTCTCCGTGTAGCAATTCTCCATCTTTTGATGGGGAGCTGGAATGTGAACTTTTAAACTAAAAGGTTTTTTTTTTTTAATTGTTGGTGTCAAAAAATCAGGTTTTTTTTTCTGTGAAGGGGCATGTTATTTTTATTCATGTGCTTATAGCACATGAATATATATTTAATTTAAAAAATATATTTTTTTACATTTTTTTTTTTTTTTTTTTACACAGTGCAGCCAGCAGGGGGCCGGAGCGCTCGAGCCGCTCATTAGATATTCATATATTCACTGCACCCGATCGTTAATATGCACGATCGGGTGCAGTGAATACTGGGTCCCCCGCTGGCTATAGGGGGGGGGGCAGCCTGTGCTGCCTGGGTCCTGGGGAGCCCCCCTCCCCACCACATTCCTCTGGAGCAGCCAGGGAGACTTTAATCTCTCTGGCTGCTTCCGTCCCCCGGCTCCCTGAAAGCTCCCTGCCGCGGACCTTAACCGCTGCAAGGGTTAAGACTCGCCGCGAGTGGCAGCGAGCATCAGCCACATTGAATAGTGGGTAAAGTGCCGTGACGGAGAATCTCCAAACATGGAGAATCTCCGCTAAAACACGGAGAGTGCATGGAGAGCGAAATAAAACGCTCTCCATGCACGGAGAACTTTCTCATTGAATACTGCCCAAAGGGTTAAGAACACAGCTGTTTACAATGCAGAATCACTAGCTACTATTTAGGGGGAAATAGTGATGTGCCGTACACTTGCTTCTACTAAATATTGCTTTTGTGGCTGGCATTTATAACATGATACAATGAGACCACTTTGTGCTCGGTAAGGGATCCCCCATCCTGGCTCTCACGAATTCAACTTTGAAACAAATTTCTTACAAGTGGTACCCATGTGTTTTGTAATGGCTAAATGTATCCCCACAGACTGGGAGTAATTATGGATAAATGGTAGGCTAGGTCAATGGGTACTTATGTAGTAACTGGGCTGCCGATTTTGAAATCGGGTCCATCGCATCGCATCGCACCCGACCATATCGCATGCGATGCGATGCGATGCGATGGACCCGATTTTTCCATAGGATTCAATGTTAAAATGGACTGAGTCCATTTTAACATAGAATTCAATGGGAAAAGGGGTCCTTTTCATACCCCTACTATCCAAGTGGGCACGGAGTTGGATATAAACCTGTGGCGAGCGTAGCGAGCCACCGAGCCCGAAGCGTGGCGAGCGTAGCGAGCCCCGCGAGGGGACACAGAATACCGTCCCCTCGCGGGGCTCGCTTCGCTCGCCACGCTTCGGGCTCGGTGGCTCGCTACGCTCGCCACAGGTTTATATCCAACTCCATGCCCACTTGGATAGTAGGGGTATGAAAAGGACCCCTTTTTCCCATTGAATTCCATGTTAAAATGGACTCAGTCCATTTTAACATTGAATCCTATGGAAAAATCGGGTCATCGCATCGCATCGCATCGCATGGTCGTATGCGATGCGATGCGATATCGCATCGCATCGCATCTGATTGTATGCCTTAACTTAAGGCATACAATCAAAAAATCGGCAGCCCAGATACTACATAAGTACCGGTCAATGTATATCAATTTGATGCTGTTCGCGCACCTGTTACAGCACTTATTGTGTCGCATGCCGTGAAGAGGATGACTGGGGAGAATTATAGTTTCTCCCTCAGCAGTTGGTCAGTACATGGCAAATGTTGCATGAATTTAAATGGGATAAAATCAAGAGTAACAAAATCCACATTTTATTTGTTACATTAGTGAACTGTACAGTTTTACCTTTTCTTTAAAGAGCCACTAAACTTTTTTTAAGCTTTAGAAATGTATTCTACATTCCTTAACCCAATTTTTTTTTGTTTTTGTTATAGGTTCCCTTTGTGATGGAGGTTTAAATGAAAGGACTTCATGATTACAATGTGTTGGGTAGAATTAGGATCCCCATATGTACCTAGGGCCGTCGTAATAGCATTGTGGGCGCTAGGGAAAAGCAATGCACTGGGGCCCCTGCTTACTTTTGAGAGTGCTTCCCAACCGCTCTGATTTTATGTAATCCACAACCAAAGCAGCCAGGCACAATCTCTACTCGCCTCACAACAAACTCTGGAGGCACCAGCAAACCCCTGCTCAAAGGCCCCTAGAATTGTGGGGCCCTAGGGCAGCTGCCCAGTAAGGCCATGAGCTCGACAATCCACGTCCGTTCTCGGTAGAAGTGGGCCGACAGCTTTTAAGGTCAGGCCCGTTTTGCCGAGATGCCTCTGCAATGCGGGAAAGACAGCATTGAATAGCACCCGCCGATATTCCTTCGTACCCCCCTTAGTGTCGAATATACTATTGTTAATTCATAAAAGCTATTTGGCCATGTTTTAATGATAGAAATGGAAACAAAATACAGAGGGGTTTTATTCACTAAGATGGGATGCTGCTATGGGCAACAAATCCGACCATATATATATAATATTATAGAAGAATAAATAAGAACTTCTAAGTCATGGGGGGGGGGGATTTCCCCCATGTTCCCCAAAAATGTTCAACTGCTCATGTGAACTAAAAGTTGCCTTGATTCCTAAGATGCAGAACGATGGGTAAAGAGTTTCAAATTTCAAGCACGCCAGTGGCAGTTAAATGAGTTGCTTCAAATGACACAAAAAAAACAACTTACTTGCATTTCATGAGGCCCAAATTCCATTAGAGCATTTAATGTGCTTTGTATAATTTGTTCAGTTACTAAGAAAAATGCCATTTCATACCCTTCAATAGCCATAAACAATTTAATGATTTGCGCTAATGTTCGTTACTTATATAATATTATCCAATGTAATTGAACTACTGCTTGACCATCGTATATGGCTTTCGTAAATAATGTTGCAGTAAACCAAGAGTTTACTGTGGCAAATTCATTTTGTTCCTATGAATTACAGTTAAACGTTAAGAGGCCTAAAGGGATTTAGCTGGGGGTGGTGTGGCTGGTGCCTTCCAGAACTGTCCACCACCACCATAATCATAAATGCTGGGGTTTGTAATTGCACCCACTGCAAATTTAGTAGCAATGTTTATATCACTTTCTCCGGCACCTGGAAAGCCAAATTAGTCCAGTCCCATAGAAGGTTTTAATCCAAACTACTATTGCTAGGGATTGCTGCCCCATGGCTACTGCAAGGTTATAATCGATACCTACAGCATTCATCCACAAGGAGAAGCTTACATTAATAGATACCAGGACTTACCTTTATTTTCCAGCACCCACTAGGAGAGACTTCAAGCCAACTATTATACGATTTTACACCCCAATCCTTCTCCACCTTCCCACCCAATTGTTATTCTGTTTGTCACCCTGCATGCATATCACAGTCTGCCCAATATCCTCTGCTTCTTCCTTTCACCCCCTATCTATCACATTGCATGCATATCACCCTCTGATTTTGTCTTTCACCAACGGCTTATCACCCCCTACATGTCACCCCTTGCCTCTATCCATCACACTTACTGTCCCCATGTGCCTGTGCTCATCACCTCTTTTCATCTGCCTCTCCCCTTAATCTTCTGCCATTTATAATTTGCTCATTACCATCTGTCTCTGCCACAATCCACCAATCACCCATTGGTACAAAATTTAATGGAGGGGGCAATGACAGATTATTATTCAATTAAAAGGGGGTCCAGATTGGCACCCATGTGATGCACTAACATGTGGCAGATTATGAACTCAGCATAGGGCCTTGAAGGGGGTCCCTAAGCATATTTTTGCGAAAGGGCCCACCACTCTCAAGTTCTGTCACTGGGCACTACTATTACTGTGCACGCATAATAATGTAAGGGACACTACTACGGTGGTCATAATGTATAAGAGGCACTACTACAGTGTGGCATAATTTGGAAGGTGCACTGCTACTGTTGTAAAGCACAACAGAATATGCTGCGCTATATAAGAAACTGTAAATAAATAACTACTGTGTGAAACAATGTTGAAGGGACACTACAATTGTGTGACATACTGTGCAAGTGACACTACTGTTGTGTGGTGTAAATTTGTGCTTTTAGTCCCTATTTGAAATATGAGGGAAGGTACACAAATGCTCTTCTTGGCACACAGCACCAACATGTTTAGTTCCAGCCCTGGAGGTCTAGGTTGAGTCGGACATAAGTCCTAACTTACCAAAAACATAAAATGCTTTCCAGGGGAAAAAATATAAACACATTTTGCTACCTACTAAATCTGGATGACTAGTATTGTACCTATGTTCAGAGCTACACTGAACCCTCCCATCTGCACACTTATGCATAAAGTTACACCACCCACATTCTTTATAAAGTACATACAGTACATTCTTTTTAAACTAAAAATGAAACGGCACAAGTGCTGCACCTCTGAACACAACCGTGTGTCCTAGTATAAAGGGTGGTGATAATTTTATTATTTTAGTCAGTCAGTGCTTGTCATCATAACCAATGTACACAGTATGTTTTGGCAGGATCAAACTAAATATCTGTGTAATTGTCTGTGCTTTTTCTATTATTACACATTCACCCTTTAGCTTATTCCCTTCCTCGGCTTTAGAAAAACACACTTTACATATTAACATAAAACAGATAAAAATCAAATTAATCCACCATGAGTTCATTCTCGTGTTGCAATTAAAGGAAATTGCCTGGTTAAAGGCTAAGTAGATTCAGAGAAGGATACAAAGCTTTGGGAATTGTTTGGGGCGCTGGGAATTGGCATGTTCTGATCGCTATTCAGCAGGGACATCAAACATGTCTCCAAATCCAATATACAGGATTTAAAAATGAGCGATCTTTATTTAACCTGTCACATGACCAAGGATTATGTATATATAGCAAAGTGTGTGTGTGTTGACCTGGCACTCCCCCAGCTGGTCAGGGACCCAGGTGCCTTCCGGAACAGTTGTGCAGGAGTAGGCAAAGAAGCAGACAGCGGCACTCTGGGAATTTTCAAAAACGTATATTAGTGCAAAAATAGCATACCAACGTTTCACCTTGCACTGTTCACCTTGACAAAGGGGTACCTTATGCCCCGAAACGTTGGTATGCTATTTTTGCACTAATATACGTTTTTGAAAATTCCCAGAGTGCCGCTGTCTGCTTCTTTGCCTACTATATATATATATATATATATATATATATATATATATATATATATATATATATATATATATATATATATATATATATTTATACATACACATATATATACACATACACACACACACACACACACACACGTTATATATAAACACACACAAATAATAATTAAGGCTGGATGTCCTATCTCGGTCAGCCCAGTGATGATCTCCAATACTACCACTATTTCCCAACATTAGCCCCTCCCAGCCCCGATGCCAAAAACTCCAGCCGCAGTGACAGAGACAGACCACCAGGAGGGGACAGGAGGATTTGTATAGCGGGGTATGGGAGAAGGCAGTACAGGGCAGAACGCTGACTGAAGTGACCTGGCATATGCTGGAGCCATTTTACTATAAAGGTGATTGCACACTCAGGAAATTCTACATGACAACTGCCATGTTTTACACTCAGGATCACAGTCATTACTGCATGTTATTGGCAAGTTATTTTAATGAAACATCATTAAACCCATTTGCATGCATTGTAAAAAATCTCCACACAATTATAAGTATACAAAGGCGGCAACCTTGTTAATGTATCTATATGAAGACAAAAATTTTAATAAATGTAACAAGAATATTCACGATTAATTTTTAAGTATTTATAAGTGGCCAGACTGTGGGCCTGATTCAGATCCGGTCGGTACTGCGTGCACTCGCATGCAGTACCGATGTTGTGCACCTTTCGGGTCGCCGGGTGCTCGCACCCATGCCGGC
Source organism: Crinia signifera (assembly GCF_055691185.1). Lineage (NCBI taxonomy): Eukaryota > Metazoa > Chordata > Amphibia > Anura > Myobatrachidae > Crinia > Crinia signifera. Next base: position 84,815,090 of record NC_139217.1, read on the forward strand.
GTGGAGGGGGGGGGGGGGCAGAGGGCGCCGGGCTGCTCCATTACCATATGGGAACGCCCAGCGTTCCATGGGCGTTCCCATGAGAACGCTGGGCGTTCTCACGGTAATGAGGCAGTGACGCGGGTGTGGGGGGCGGGAAGCTGACATCACCGAATGTCAGCTGCCCGGCCGTATACACGCCAGCGTGCACGCATATATACACAACTGAAAAGTCACTTATATATGCGTGCACGCTAAACATCATTCGATGGTCGGTGACCATCGAAAGATGTGGGCGGTTACCCAAGCCATGCGAATGGATGTTTATGCAAAACATCCATTCGCAGCTGTTCGGGCGAAGCCACACTTTGAGGGGGCGGCAGGGGGGCGTTCGTTCGCCGGGCGGGGTTTGGTGGACTCGCGAGGCTGCGAATTCAATTGTGGCAATTTTCAGCCAGTTTTTAGACATGTTTCACCAATGCAGTTTCACTTTTTAAAGAGTCGAAACTGCATCGGCAAAACATGACTAAAGAAATAGTTGATAAAGGCAATTTTAGCAAAAACACATGGAATAGCCTGTAGTTAGCCAATCCACATGTTTTTCAACCATGCTGGATTAACAGTCCAAATATAAGCGCATTAACTGAATAGGTCGAATGTACATTCGACCTAAAAATGACGAAAAGTGCAGTTTCTTTTTACAACAAACCCGGGATGGAATTGAATACCCCTTAAATGATAATTAGTGTGAATCTAAGCGCTCAGTCAATGCGTGGGGCCAGAGAGCAGCTGCCACCAAAAGAGACAGGCTTCTTACCATGAGGTGGGAGAATGTGTGTGTGTAGAAAGCTCAGTTCCGTCTCCTACCACTTCTTTTATGTACATATTTACTATGGGATGCGTGACCTTTCCAGCTCAGGCTTTCTCTATATTTCCAAGAAAACCAAATGATGCCAACAACAATTGTAATACTGCGTAATTGATCTGGTATGGCAACATACAGTACATAACTGTGCTAACAAAATAGCTTGATGCCAGATAAAATATGCTTGTGGTATATTAGACTATGAGGTTGAGGACAAATGTAGTTTTATCGTGCGATTATAATATTTACCAGTGCATTACAGAAATGATTTCAGCTTAAAGGCTCCACTCTAATGCTCGGTACAGGGTGCGCTTTGTACTCAGCAACAGGACAATGTAATGGGTCATCCATACACACAGCATAGTGCAGTGGACGATAGCACGATGAAGGAAATTTACTATGAAGAGAGTTCTATTTCACATGGGAGGTTGCTATAGGCAACCAATCAAAATCTACTGCTTATTTATTTAGCACCTTCTAGAAGATAATAGATAGTATCTGATTGGTCACCCAAAGCAACATCCCATCTGAAATAGAACTCCCATCTTAGTAAATTCCTCGCGATGTATTATTCCCCGATACATTTAAAATGCATATATTCATTCCCTGGGACATGCAGCCTGACCATAAGGATGACCTGGGGAACAGTGCGAGATTTTGGGCAATCACCAAGCGATGTGGCTGATATATTGTTCTAAGCAACATCTGATTAATCGCCTAGTGTGTACCTAGCTTAATATTGGAAAGCACAAAGTATAAATATCCCAATGAAACCAATTACTGGTTTTTTTTTATTCACAGGCAGTGCTCATTTGTTCAAACAGACTCAGATCTATTCAGTATAAGTATGCTGTGATGCTTATAATCCAATCATAAATCCACCAATTGCCAAAAAGGATAACGGATTTAAAGCTACCTGGATACCATATTAAGATTGCTTTTATCTTTTGTTTCATATATTTGAGATATGGACATTTATTTCCAGTATTTTCACACAGCATTTAAACGAAGTTGAAATCATAAATGTTAAGGGCCAGATGCACTAAGCTTGGAGAGTGATAAAGAACCAACCAATCAGCTTCTGCCTGACATTTTTCAAACACAGTCTGTGACATGGAGCTGGATGGTTGGTTATTACTCTCCATTTTATAACTTTTTAAAGCATAGGGCAACTGGCCCTGACTCTCACTTTTGTCAAGCTATTTTTGTGTTAAGGAATTCAATCCATTCAATACAATTAAATAATAATAGCTAATTATTAAAAGGCCCTTTTCACTATTAGGATTTTACCACCTAGCATTATATTATCACTGGGCATTAGAGTGGGTACAAAAATACAAAAAGAGTTGGTAGAGCTTGGCCTCGATGCCCAAAGATATGCCATTCCGGGTCAACATCAACTGTGCAAAATTTCAACCCTCTGATAAAATCTTCTCTCCCGGCAAGCTCCTCAAAGTTTACAATTTTAGTAATTGGGCATGGAGATAAAAATCTTTGGGTCTCCCAATCTACTAATAAAAATCCATATGACCTGAGAATCATTTGTGATTAGTGTGACTAGGTCATTAAAAATGGTAAAAGTAGTGAAAATCTGCGAATTTTCGAAGAAACCAAGCCCTGCCTTGGGCATCCTTTAGCCCACGCTATACTTACGGGGTGGCTCAAAATTCCCCACATGAAGCTATTTGTACTTGGAAATCTGTCCCATGCTTAACCCGACCACCCTACTTTGTGGACAAGTCATAGTCAGGTTTAAAGCAAACCCATATAATTGTTTAAAAATGTTATAAACATTTTTAAACTTTAAAAGGTGCTTGCCAGAACAGAAGATATTAACTTATACCCCTACACATTGTACCTCAAACTCGGGTGTATGCTGGGTCAACCCAGGTCGAGGTGCAATGTGAAACATAAAACATTATAACCCGGGTATCGACCAACCCAGCAATTCCACCTGGGTTATAAGAAGGGTTATACCAAACACAGGTTTAATGTGAAAGTGCAGGACACAGGATCTCGATCTCTTACCCAGCAATTGTGATGTGAAAGCGGTGTCAGAGGGTTGAAATTCTGTAGTTGATATTAACCCTAAATGGCATCTTTTGGACATTAAGGCCAAACGCCACCTTCACTTTTGTGTTTTTTAACCCACCCAACTGGGCTTAGAGTTATTTGGTGCCTTAGTCAGAATCAATAGCCATGACAAACATTGGAGAATGAAACATACATTGGAACTACAAGCACTGCTGTGTTCACTCCCCTGAAGGATCACAAAGCTGCATGTAACTTCTGCATGTGGAAGAAGTTACTCATTCATTTCCATGCAGGCAGTAATGGCCAGGTCGCACTTGTAGCTCTTTGTTTTCCTTTAAAGTACATTTGGGGAACTACCGTATAAAGCTCTGGTGATACCATTTTAACATGTTGGTTGTTTTATTTTTTTTTTTTTTATCAATTATACAGTATATATTATTGTGCTCTCATCCTTTAATTCACTCTATTCTTTTTCAAACAATATAAAAGGAAAATAAGGTATGTCCTCAAAGACGTTCTTGATGCAGACCAAAACGTTAGAATAAAGACCTTCTCATTCTTCTTAAAATCATTTATAGAGTGCTACTAGAGGTAGAACTCAAAATCAATATGATAGAGGCAGATTGAGAATCAACATTTCGAAGATTTATTCCTTCGCCTTCAGAACAAAGAAAGGAAGATAAAGGAATAAGCCTTTGAAACGACGATTCTCATTCTGCCTCTGTCATATTGGATTTTGAGTGCCGCACATTACCTATGCTACTTATATACACACACACACACACACACTTTAAAAAATTATTTAAAAATAACATGTGTTAGAAGTAAGTGTTAAAACAGTACAAACCGTGACACCTACGAGGTCTCTGAATCAATGCTATTGAGTATTTAAAAAGTCAAGGGGACATGGGAATAAGTGAGAATTTCTAAATGGTTCACACGTTTTATCAAAAAATCTACTGCATCACTATTCTCACTACTTATATCGGATCCAAAGGTCTATTGACTTTTAAGGATCAAGTACATTTCTAAACAGAAGCAGTGGCACTGATACAGAGACCCCTATAGTTCGGTCATGCTGGCACACGCTACGTAAACATAACTACTTCTAGGTATCAGTTGGTATACATCTCTATTAGGTTAGGTTAATGATCTCTCAAATCACAACACTGCAATCCTTTAACAATGTTAGAGAAGATACTTGAAACTACCAGTAATACCCCTTTTCTTTCTGTAGCAGTCTTTTGTCCAGAAACACTAGCAGGGGATTTTGATGTACCAGAGGACAGTGCTGCAGCAGGTCCATGAAATTCCGGATCTTCGGCCTTGGTGTACGGCTTGGAAGCTATCTCAACAGACAGGGATGTTGTGTGTTTTTCAATGGTGGGGTTATGGGGCAAGAGGCTGGGTGAATAGTCTAGCGCTTTGGAATTGTGAGCTTTTGTTAGGGTATTAGAATATTTTTTTGCATCTGCCGAGAACTCTTTTAGGATTAGTTTCAAGGTGGAAACCCTACGTTCCCTTGACTCCTGCTTACGCTCCTGGTGGACAACTTTACTGTTCACATGTTCTGATTTTGTGCTAACATTAGAGAAAGAAATCTGCGGATTAGTGTTAGTTTTCTGCATGCTCGTGCTGGACTTGGCAGAACACGTGACACTTTTCTTATTGGTACACGTCACGCCACCTGCTGGGCTTACTATGTGCTCACTTATCCCCCCCTGCTGGTAATTAGCCGATGACCTATGAAAACTTCCTTTTCTAGGGGGAGGAAGGGGAGCCTGTTATTAATGTGCAGCCACAGAGCAAAACAAGACACAAAAGACAACAACAAGAAAAAGAATCACACATTAGCATGTTTGGATTAATGAAAGTGTCTGGCAAACAAATGTATGAATATACCTATTTAATGTAATCATTACTTATTTACACAATGGGCCCACTTATTAGATTTATATCCACGTCATGTGTTTTACATTCAATGGGGCCCATACTCAGGCTGCTATTGGGGCCATTCACTGTTCTGCTAATGACTGCATCAGGGGTACATGGAAATCCAACTTGCTGGAAATCATCAAATTGATAGATTCTGACCCAAACAAATACCCAAAAATGATTACAATCAAGGGGGGGGGGGGGGGGGGGGGGGCGTAAATATACCAAGATGGAAGTTCTATTGAAGATGGGATATTCCCATAGCAACCAGATTCTAATTATTTAATTAGCACCTTTTGGAAGATAACATCCCATCTTCAAAAGAACTCCAGCGAGACAGCATTTTTTTTTTACATGAAGCATTTGCCAATTCATGGGGTGGGGGAGGGGGGAGGGAGTTGGATTGACAATTATTGATGTCTGCCAAACTGCCTTTTTTGCAGATTGGGGCTGTAAATTTATGTCCCACATTAACCATTTTCTTTGTACTTTATAGTGTGTATTTTAATTGTGGATTTACAGTAAATATGGACCTAAGATGTTTAAACACAAAAGTACTACTCTGTCAGTATTGGGATATTTTTATAAAATACTGTAAAGATCAATGAAATACAATTACCAGTTAATCTAATCTACACATTATTCAACCACATACAACATGCATTTTTATAGTACAATAAACATTTACATGTACCATAGCTGCAGTCATTAAATGCAATAGGAGTAAATTAACATTAAATTGCTTCAGTATTAAATTGGCAATCAATGGTTAAAAAAAGGCTAAAGGTGGTCACAAACCAAAATCATAAGCGGAAACTGGGAAATTAATTTCCAAGTTATAAAATCAAATGAAGCCTTTATTTATTGGAGCACTTTTGCAGTTTGGTTACCTTAGCATGGAATAAGGAAAGAAATCTTTGAGAATAATCTAGACAATGGCATCCTTAGCTCCCCTGCGGTTCACAGAGGGACATATGTAATATAACATTTGGTTGAGAGTTAAAATGTTGGATAATTGTACATTAGTTGTACATTAGTTTGGTCATGGGAGAGAGTCTGTGGTATCCGAAAGGCCATGGAGACACAACAGAGGTTGCTATTCACACAGGACCCTCATCTATTGGAGGTTTAACATGGGTGAACCCCCACTTATCACATCACCTGTTATATATGGATATTGTCGGAGGTGTGCTACCACTGGACACAGAAGATTGACATGCACAAAAAGAAGAAGAGTATGTCCTTATGTGGTGCACCTATGGAAACTTACACGAATAAAAAGTAACTTTTATTCTTTATTTTTAAAAGAGCGAAATATAAGAACACACAAACATAACATAAAGTGTATTAAAATAACGGCGGCTCACTGTTTCCACACACAGTATTGCTTATTTGTAATTTCAATTCACAGGAGTAAATAGCCAACACTTTATTGTTAATGTAATCAATTTATATTAAAGTGTCCAAATGGCCCAATTCCTCCTATACATATGCACATGGAATTTTTCAAATATACATTCTCCTGTGTCTACAATTATGACACGATCTAGAATGGTTTTGACAAATAGCTCATTGAGTTCACAGAAATTTTTCTGAAGTCCACCTAGACTGTGTATCCTAGTACTGACCCACTTCAGGAAAGATTCCGGAGGGATCTGCTAATAACTGTCAATAATTGTTAACATAGGTCTTGATTCATTATAGGGATGATCCCATGTACAATTATATTCATACCATATCTCCCTACATATAAAGCTGGAATTGCTGTGTTTGGAGAGTGTGGTTTATAGCCACTAGGTAGATGTAAGCAGATTTAATTCAGAATCAATAGTTAACATAGGTGGGGAATCAACAGTATGGTGTCGACTTCAGGTGTCAATTATATTCATACCATATCTCCCTACATATAAAGCTAGAATTGCTATGTTTGGGGAGTGTGGTTGAAGGCCACTAGGTAGATATAAGTAGATTTTATTCAGTAGTGAACATAAATGAACATAAATGAGGAGTCAACAGTATAGTGTCGACTTCAGGTATCACCAGTTCTAATATCGGCATTCAAATAGCAGGTATGTATTAACAGCGATTTTCTGGAATGATCACCCTTAAATAGGGCTACTATGATGATGCTATTCAAGTAGCAAAAATCGCCCTCAGTGTTAACATGCAGTGTAACCCTGTACACAAATAATTAGCGCAGGTGTAAGGACAGAGTGTGAAGTCCTTCAACACTCTCCTGTATACTGCTATTGAAAACTTGTGAAAGTCACTGGTATAGCCAGTGAACATAGGTGATGAATCGACAGTATGGTGTCGACTTCAAGTGTCAATTGTATTTATACCATGTCTCCCTACATATAAAGAGCTAGAATTGCTATGTTTGGGGAGTGTGGTTTATAGCCACTAGGTAGATACAGGCAGATTTTATTCTGTAGTGAACAAAAATGAAAATGAGGAGTCAACAGTGTAGTGTCGACTTCAGGTGTCAATAGTTCAACTATCGGCATATAAATGGCAGGTATATATTAACAGCGATTTATCTGGAGTAATCACCGTTAAAATAGAGCTACTATGGTGATGCTATTTAAGTAGCAGAAATTGCCCTCAGTGTTAACATGCAATGTAACCCTGCACCAAAGTGATTAGCGCAGGTGTTGGGACAGGATAATAGTGCAAAATCCTTCAACACTCTCCTGTACGCTGCTATTAAAGGTCACTGGTATAGCCGGATGACTAGACACGAGAGAGACCTCATACTATCTGCCAGTGCATAGCTATGAGGAATATCCTGTATTAATAAAACAGATCAAAATACATCCTGGTAAATGTGTGGAACAGAGAGCGTCACCGCTAGCCGGCGCGCGCTTCGCAGACAGCTTTTTCAAGGCCTTGAAAAAGCTGTCTGCGAAGCGCGCGCCGGCTAGCGGTGACGCTCTCTGTTCCACACATTTACCAGGATGTATTTTGATCTGTTTTATTAATACAGGATATTCCTCATAGCTATGCACTGGCAGATAGTATGAGGTCTCTCTCGTGTCTAGTCATCCGGCTATACCAGTGACCTTTAATAGCAGCGTACAGGAGAGTGTTGAAGGATTTTGCACTATTATCCTGTCCCAACACCTGCGCTAATCACTTTGGTGCAGGGTTACATTGCATGTTAACACTGAGGGCAATTTCTGCTACTTAAATAGCATCACCATAGTAGCTCTATTTTAACGGTGATTACTCCAGATAAATCGCTGTTAATATATACCTGCCATTTATATGCCGATAGTTGAACTATTGACACCTGAAGTCGACACTACACTGTTGACTCCTCATTTTCATTTTTGTTCACTACAGAATAAAATCTGCCTGTATCTACCTAGTGGCTATAAACCACACTCCCCAAACATAGCAATTCTAGCTCTTTATATGTAGGGAGACATGGTATAAATACAATTGACACTTGAAGTCGACACCATACTGTCGATTCATCACCTATGTTCACTGGCTATACCAGTGACTTTCACAAGTTTTCAATAGCAGTATACAGGAGAGTGTTGAAGGACTTCACACTCTGCCCTTACACCTGCGCTAATTATTTGTGTACAGGGTTACACTGCATGTTAACACTGACGGCGATTTTTGCTACTTGAATAGCATCATCATAGTAGCCCTATTTAAGGGTGATCATTCCAGAAAATCGCTGTTAATACATACCTGCTATTTGAATGCCGATATTAGAACTGGTGATACCTGAAGTCGACACTATACTGTTGACTCCTCATTTATGTTCACTACTGAATAAAATCTACTTATATCTACCTAGTGGCCTTCAACCACACTCCCCAAACATAGCAATTCTAGCTTTATATGTAGGGAGATATGGTATGAATATAATTGACACCTGAAGTCGACACCATACTGTTGATTCCCCACCTATGTTAACTATTGATTCCGAATTAAATCTGCTTACATCTACCTAGTGGCTATAAACCACACTCCCCAAACACAGCAATTCCAGCTTTATATGTAGGGAGATATGGTATGAATATAATTGCACATGGGATCATCCCTATAATGAATCAAGACCTATGTTAACAATTATTGACAGTTATTAGCAGATCCCTCCAGAATCTTTCCTGAAGTGGGTCAGTACTAGGATACACAGTCTAGGTGGACTTCAGAAAAATTTCTGTGAACTCAATGAGCTATTTGTCAAAACCATTCTAGATCGTGTCATAATTGTAGACACAGGAGAATGTATATTTGAAAAATTCCATGTGCATATGTATAGGAGGAATTGGGCCATTTGGACACTTTAATATAAATTGATTACATTAACAATTAAGTGTTGGCTATTTACTCCTGTGAATTGAAATTACAAATAAGCAATACTGTGTGTGGAAACAGTGAGCCGCCGTTATTTTAATACACTTTATGTTATGTTTGTGTGTTCCTATATTTCGCTCTTTTAAAAATAAAGAATAAAAGTTACTTTTTATTCGTGTAAGTTTCCATAGGTGCACCACATAAGGACATACTCTTCTTCTTTTTGTGCGTATCCGAAAGGCCTGAACATGGGCCTCACAGAAGCTGGTCCAGGCCACGCAAGTATTTTCACTTCTAAATTACAGGGGATATGTAAGGCAGTCCCTGACAATTTAATGACTGACATCCTAGGATGCCCCTATAACAATGAGAGAAAACATACAGTACTTCATCAGGAAAATGTACAGTAAATTGACTTTAAACACTGGTGTGACTCAGCAGCCAGGAAGCTCTATTGAGACTTCCTGATCTTATGCATTTTTGCATAACATGTGTAATAATAGCAGCTCCTAAATGTTGGTCTGGCCATCAAATCATGTCCGGCCTCCACTAGAAACCTCGCCATAAGACAGTTTGCAAAATACCCGTGCTCAGTTGTTACGACTTCTGAAGGACTCACTGAGAAGAACATGATGAATGGTGTCCAGAGGTTAACACGTCATTTAATATACAATTACTGTTTACCTAGAAATCAAAATCATGCAAAAGCCCCATATGGTTGAAACTTCAATTCAAAACCAGGTTTCTGGTCCTAGAGGTAAATTTACTATTCACCGGTTTGTCAAACCGACCGATGATCTCAGCAACTGTGACCAATGGATTGAAGGCGGTAACAGAAATAAATACCCATCGCGTCAAAGCCACCGATCAATGGCTTCAAAATGCACAGAAGTAAATCTAGCCCTTAGACCAAAATAAAAGTATAAAGCATGCATATACTGTAGGGTGTACGAACAGCGCATCCACAAATGGCCATGGAGGCAGCACCCTCGCTGCCCCATAGTACTTACATGCGGATTACAAGGTGCCTATAACAGCACCCCATAGCCAGTAGCATAACTGCACAGCCACTTGGACCACTGAAAGCACCGTGCAGCACTGCCCAGAGCAAGCAGCTTCCTAGACATGACATCATGATGTTACAGGTTTAGGGGGCAGGACCAGCACAGAGCACACTGCCACACTGTTATGGGTCCGGGAGTACAGTAAAAGGATAATTTATGTGGCTTATTTAAGTAGAACACTGGCAACAAGTAGCTGGGAATTTTTCTTTTTCCAGCCCTCATATCCCACTGCCCCAAGGTGTAACATGGCTTCTGTGGAATTTTGTCCCTCAAATCAGTTTTTACAAATAGAGGGAAACAACCAGCACCTTTGGAAGAGTATGCTGTCCTCCCACTACCATTTTCCACAATCCAATATGAATTTGAATAGGGGGTGGGGCAGCAACAAGTTACTGTAGATCGTATGACTACACAACCCGAGTTTCTGCTCATGGAGAAAGCAGTGCTTGCTGTACAAGATAAAACCATTTGAAGCAGCATCGTAGAATACCCTCATTGAAGGCTATCCCTGTAATAGCTGCAGACTTCTTCATCAGGAAGGGGGGGGGGGGAGAGAGATTAAATAAATAATTTGGACCAGTTTTGTAGAATTTAAGGATTTTTGATAAACGGACTTCAGAAAGTAGCACAATTAAATATTGCAAATTGCTAGCCACAAATATACATTATGGGGGTGATTCAGGTTGGTTTGCAAAAGCAAAGTCCATCTTTAATGGACTAAACCATGTGCACTGCAGGTGGGGCAGATGTAACACGTGCAGAGAGAGTTACTTTTGGGTGAGTTATTTTGCTTCTGTGCAGGGTAAATACTGGCTGCTTTACGTAACCCTCTCTGCACATGTTATATCAGCCCCATGGTTTTGTCCATTAAAGAAGGCTATTGCAAACCAACCTGAATCCCCATACCTTCCCCCCCCCCCCCTTGCACCAAGTACTACATGTCCCAGTGATTCAGAGCTGCTTCCTAGAAATTGTGGCGACATTCTCATGAAAATTGTCTGCTTACATTGGGAGTAGGCGATGGGTATACTGTAAAAGCAGAATCTCTACATTGGAGTCGAAGAAAAACAATGCTGTTGTGTACACAGAACCCATGATAAATATGAACTACAGGCAAAACACTCCAAGCCAAAGAGAGTTTAATCTGTTTCGTCAGAATTCACCAAGACAGCTGTAACGAAGTAACGGACTCATCAGGGGAGCGAGCAGAATGGTTATGACAGGTTATGGAGAAGTACTCCGACTACTATTAAATAAAAAGAGTTTTATTCAGCTTTGAGTACATTTAAATGTAATGCTAAAAATATTGTAAAAAATAGTTTCCAATATTTGAAAACGGTTTTTTGGGGTATTTTGCCGCTGCATTCAGACAAGTGGCACTTAACTCTGGCTTGATGGATGTTGGACCATTATATATAATCCAAAAATATACTGGTAGGCTAATTGGTTCCCAACAAAATTAACCCTAGAATGTCTGTGTGTGTGTGTAAGTGTGTGTGTAAGTGTGTGTGTGTGTGTGTGTATACATGTGGTAGGGAATATAGATTGTAAGCTCCACTGGGGCAGGGACTGAATGTTCAAATATTATATGGAGAGCGCTGCGGAATATGTGTGCGCTATATAATAAACTGTTAATAAATATATAGACTACATACCCTAACTAAATATAATGAGAGGTGCGGCCATGTAAAGAAGGCAGAACATCCACTAGAAGTTTCAAACGTATTTAAATATAATCTATACAGACATGGACTAAAGTACCATGAAAATGCCTATTGTGATCATTACCTAAACACTGGGACAGCTGGTAAGATTTGATTTCTATCTCATGTTGGCAATTTGACCCAACATACTGACCATGGTAGAACTCCAACGGGCCCTGGTACTAGGGAAAAGGCATGGTCCCATAACTCAAACAGTTAACAAATTAGTATGTGTAGCACTGCTTCATGCCCGACACAGCGTGCTGCTCTAGGGGGAAGGGGCATGCAGATGTGGGCAGAGAGGAGACTTGATACAGGTGGAGACTATCAAGACCATCACTACTCAGGTCCTTTAACCAACCTGGGTAAGTAGTAAAAGCTTTTACTCCTCTCTGTGACTCTGGTTAAATAAAAACTGATGAATTAGGTCTTGGTGGCTGAACACAGGTTAATGTTGCATACATATACAGATAATGTAACATACATACAGGTGTACAATATACATTAAAAAGTATTGGATAGGTCAGCGCTCACCTGTTAGGGGATAGAGCGAGTAACAGAGAGAGAGGAGAGACCCGTGCTCCAATTTGGAGTGTGGTAATGGTAAATAATGGTTAAAGTGTGCTTAATGAACCATAGGATATGGAATAATTAATACAGTTATATTTATTGGTCACAATGCCAAAAACACATAGTAAAGGGTCAAAAAAACAAATGAAAAATAAAAATGATGCTCACAGAGCTTACAAAAATAATGTAATGCTGCCAATGGATAATAAACAATGTCAATTACCAATCAGAAAGTTAGCAATGCCGATGGGTGTATTACAGTGTTCAGTGCAATAACATATGGTCTCTAATCAATGCAGTCTCTGGAAGAGGGGAGGGGGCAAGGGCAGCGGGAATGAGAATGGGAGCGGAGAAATGGAATTCCCAGGGCGGTGTTGCGAGGGGCTGGCATCCCATCCCGGTCACTCAAGGTCACCATAATTCATTGACAATGGGCACATTTTTCAAGCCCTTTTCCTTCTGATGTTGCTAATTCTCCCTTTTTACATACAGTACTTCCATTATATTTATTTATATTTTGTATAATGTTCACTCTTTGCGGAGTGCATATGGACAATATTTAATCGTTACGCTGAGTACACACTATACCATGGGTTCTCAAAATGTTTTCCAAGTCTAATCACAGAACATAGACAAACCGAGGATTCCCGCACCAGTTTTAAATTATTATCGGACTCTCCTATCTCCAATCAGTAAATATCTCAAGGACCAATGCCTTATTTTAGACAGAAGTGCTACCCACTACTCAGAGCAAATCCACTATTCCACAAGAAAAAAGTATTTGTGGGTGCACTAAGGGTCCTATGTTTCGGTTATAAAATGTAACTTTTATTTATTAAAAATAAAATGGGTGAAATATTAAAACATAGTAAATAGAAGTGAAAAAGAAGAAAATAGGTGTATTAAAAGATGTAGGGCCACTGTCACAGAACTAATGAGATTATTAGCTTTTCATATGCGTCCAAATTGCACCTGCTAGGTGACCTGGAAACCGTGATATGTTTGGGGTCCTGAGGACCGAGTTTGAGAACCACTGTACAATACAGGTAACACTGCCCAATTAGGAAGATACAAGGTAAGCATCCTTACATTGTGAGCAAAGTAGCTGGCCACGCTGAAGAGCAGAATCAGATATTGGCAATTTATCAGCAGTATTAAAAAGGGAAGCCACCCCAGTACAATACTTATTCAAGATCAACAACAAAGTGCAATAACAAAGTGCAGAAACAAAGTGCAGAAACAAAGTGCAGAAACAAAGTGCAGAAACAAAGTGCAGAAACAAAGTGCAGAAACAAAGTGCAGAAACAAAGTGCAGAAACAAAGTGCAGAAACAAAGTGCAGAAACAAAGTGCAGAAACAAAGTGCAGAAACAAAGTGCAGAGAGTATTACAATCTACAGAATCCTGTACATATAATATTGACATGCATGCGAGTGCATAACTAGCCCCATTTACTGAAATGTATGCAGCTTAGGAACACTGATCATACCATCAATTTGTACCCCCAAAGATGCTGCCATCTATACCCACAAACTCACACGCTACATGTTTGGCACTTGCGCCAATGACATATATAGTGGTGTTGCCTGGGTGAGACCACGAACATTTTCCTTTCAGTCTCTCTTCCAAACATTTTTTTTTAGCTGATAAATTAAATGAATGCAATTTATTTAAAGGAAAGATGCATGCAAAGTATACTGAACATTTTACTTATGTTTAGTTACATTTGACTTGGTGGCTACGCACTTGGTGGCTGCACGGTAAATAGTGACAACATAATTACCTGAGTAGGAGATTTCTTTTCTTGTAAGTTTGGACGGACACTTCTATAGCCTTTTGCTGCAAGGGAGGAACCACTTGAATCACCATTGAGACCATCTTTCACATAATCATTGTAAGAGCTCCAGATATCTAGAGTCAAACCAGACCAAATTTACAGTGCCATTAACAGTACCCCCATTAGATATAATGCCAGTGCAATTGTCTGGCCTGCTGCGGTACATCCTTGAATGTGTCTCACTCCCCAATACTGAAACAAGAATACATTATTATCTGGACTATTTTGTGAAATAAAAAAATCAATGTACCTGAGTCAGGTGAGAGGGATTCCTGTCCTAAAACAAACAAAACAAAAATGGTATAAATGTATTATGTGTAAATTGAATTCATATAAGAGAAGATGTGATTATACCAGACATTTAAATTCAAAAGTGGTGACCTCTGGGTACCAACTGATTTCCATATAAGTGGTAATTACATATTTTCATTACAATGGTTTATGTTAGGTGGCTAATAACAAATCTTGCTCAGTAGTTCGCTGTTGATGTTTCCTCTCTATAATTGTACCCATAAGGGCTTGCTGTGGAGCCATCTAAAACAAGTTTTTACACATATATGCAAACCCTTCACACTTTCTAAAACAGGCATGTCCAACCTTGGCCCTCCAGCAGTTATGAAACTACAAGTCCCATCATGCCTTGCGTTTTGCTAACAGGGACTGCTAAAACTATTGCAAGGCATGCTGGGATGTGTAGTTTCACAACAGTTGGAGGGCCAATGTTGGAAATGCCTGTTCTAAAACATGTACTGTATGTCTGTATACCCACTTTTACTGTATACTGTAGTTATGACTCATCTAATCTGAGTTATATTCACTAGATATTAATGTCTTCCCAATATCATTACTTGTAGTTTACCTTTTTGGAAGGCTCCACGCTTGTTACACACTTATAAAAGGTTTACTGTCACTTTAATTGGATGCATCTTCTTAGTCCAGGGAAAATGTCGGAGGATTTGGGTAGGGGTTAGAAGTGGGAATAAGTTCTGTTTTCTCTCTAAATTCACTTTCACCTCCAAGATCCTAATCTCTACCATCCATCTACCTTCTTCTCCTTAACAGTTGTACCTTCCCCACTAAGCTACAGCCCCTACTATACAACTGGGGGAAATGGGCACAGCTCTCCAAAAGTACCAAACGCTCTTTTATACAACAACTTCTCAGACTCTTTTTCTAAAGTTTTTTAAGTTTCTGTTGTCCTTAAAGTATGGCCCAAACCATTTCATTTTAAAAGGTCCTTATCTCTGCTTTTCACTACACTCCTGATTCCATCCTTATCAAAACCAGGATATAATAAGTTGCATGGATGTATCCTGCCACAACAATAGTCAACTTTATCAGATATCCCTAGTAATAATTGTGTCATTTTTAATTGCATTATAATAGGTCAATACTAAAACTTCGAAACCTTCCGCCTGTGGCCACTTTTCAACACAGGCCCCAACAAGCAAACTAAACTCCATAAGAGCTCACTGAAATAACGCACAAAGCTATTCACAGTTATTTCAGATGTACCCTATATACATACACTGGGGTGGCATTACCTTCAACTGGAACAGTGAGTATTAGGTACTAGAACTAATTAATGCAATTAGTATAATTCATACTTGTCTACTTTTGAAAACAAGTTTCAGGGAGATTACAGTTGGTAGTAGAATTTTACACAGTACCCCATTGAGGGGGCGTGTCATGCTCCTCCCAAAGGGCGTGTCTAGTTCCATATATAGAGAGATTGTGAAAAGCGATTGTGAACGTGGCACCTAGAAGCGTGGGTGTGTACTGCTACATCTGAGAGGAATCTTTTAAAATTACTTATATACAAATGTAGATGAGCCCCAAAGCAGTTAGTAAGAGCTTCTATGCTTGGTAAAGTGCTAGGAAATGGTACTGATGATTCAATGTAAATGTAGCTCATTCCTTTATTTCCCCAAAAAATGTAACAGTGCAATGTGGGCTAGGTGTCATGAGGGAGATTGCTAGACTAATGAGGGAGAGAAGGAGATTGCTGCTATTTCAGGGAGTCTCCTGCAGAATGCAGGAGGGTAGGCAGCTATGGTATAATTATACTTGGCAACATTTTTCACCTGAGGACAAGTGCATGGGATGACACAGATCAATTTGTGCCACCTCCTCCACTGCGTGTCTGGGAGAATTAAAAAAATTATGGGATACACCGAGCGTCCCAGGAGAACAGTGCTTTTATATAGCAGTACTATGGACTATTTACAACTACAAAAGTGAGCATTTATTTTACAGATTGAAAAACACCTTAAGAGTAGAAAAGTTAACATATCCCTTTTTTTTTATAACTCCTTATACTTTTACCTGAATAAATGCACTTTTGCAACAATTGTCAAAATTGCATATTTTTGCAGGGATTGCAGCTGCTATTTGGCTCAGATCTGAGAGGGGACACTTTCCCTGTTCAAGTTACAGGTGTTATATAAATGTTTCTCCACCACTGGTTTACATAGGAACCCTTACAAACTTTTGCCTTGGGGCCTATAATATATCTGGACGTTGTAATGTGGTATATATGAACTGGAGGGAATGATACGGTTTTAAAATATGAACGGGGGAACTATAATGTGGCATACTATGAGGTGTTGGCACTACAGTGTGGCATAAAATGAATTGGGGGCACGGAATATCATAATGTAAATTGGTATGGAATGCAATTTTTCTTCTCACACATACAACTGTAAATCTATGGTTATTGTAGCTGGTTGAGGTAGCTTGCCTCAATACAGCACAATGAAATGACGGGTACTGAAACAATTCTACTGACAATACTGTAACCATGGTTTTTGTTGAAGAGAAAAATGTTTCCCTTAAAAAAGT
Source organism: Crinia signifera (assembly GCF_055691185.1). Taxonomy (NCBI): domain Eukaryota; kingdom Metazoa; phylum Chordata; class Amphibia; order Anura; family Myobatrachidae; genus Crinia; species Crinia signifera. The sequence goes on from NC_139217.1 coordinate 84,832,234, forward strand.
GTTAAATATATTTGTTTCGAATTAAAATTTCCATGGAATCACTTACTTTTGTTTTTTACTTTTTTTTTTATAGAATATTTTGCCGTTACGAAGACATCGTGATGTTCAAAAATCTTGGAACATTGGGCTTGTACACAAACCTGATGTTTTCACAGTTGACTATCAGCCAACCGCACATGTGTTTAAGTTGTACTTGGCATGTGCAGCAATGGCCTGGATTGATTCACAGGGTGAGTGACAGGCAGGCACTGTTTGGGGGAAGTAACTGTGCATGGCAATCATCACACAGTAAGCTCTGTGACCTATGGAATATGCCCCTTGATATACTACCACAAAATGCTGCAAAACTTTGTGTCCTATAGACATTGATGGCTTTCCAAAGCAAGACTATGAAGCGGAAACGGAGTTTGGAGCAAAGCAAACAATTATAACGTAGCTTAATTTTTCCATTGCAATTTAGTTTGCACACACACCCCTGTCAAATCTAAAGCTATCTGCACATATTAAATTTGACCCAGCTGCTGTGCCATATGGTTTTTGCTCAGGTGCAAAGGTACTGTTTTATAAAAATGTTTGATCCCAACTCAGAATTAGCCCCTGTATATAAATGTAATTATGTGATCAGAACTTTAAGTTAGTGAGATCACATGTTCCTAATCCTATGGAGGTGACACTATACTACACATGTCGCTACACTGTCTAGAATTGCCACTTAAAACTACTATGGCTTTTCAGCTTGGAAGAACAGAAGTGATGCTCATCCATACTGCTGCTGGGTACACACCAGAACGATTTGGCCTCAATTCCCCCAATTTTGATACAATCTCGATAGTTTGTATGTAAATTGGGCATGTTTTATATCCGATTCCGATCCAATGCGCATCTCTGCTGGTCATTTGGTCATTTTGCAGATCCTACCTGCTGCAGTCAGGATTTGAAAATGATCCCTTCAACTGGGTACAGAATCGGATTGGATGAAGATCGTGAGCAGATCCTGTGCTCCAGCAGACCGTGCAACCACCGTATGGTCGTCTAACCATCTGCTCACAATCATGATCATTCTGGTGTGTATGATGGGATCAAAAGAGTCAAGGTACCCCTAAATTATATTTTAGGACACACTTGGTACACTAACCCAAAGGTTGCATACCTCTGAAGTGCACCCCAAAATACATTGGTGGCCCTTCAGTCTACTCTCTTGCATACAACCTCCTTCTAAGTTTAAGATGAAGGAAAAAGTTATGAGATTTTTTGGTACTTGTTTTGTTTCATGGCGACAAATGCGATTTGATGCGATTTTGTACCTGTTCATAACCCCACTATCCACTACGCATGGAGGTGACTTTACATAGTGTGGCGAGCGCAGCAAGTCACCGAGCCCGAAGCGTGGCAAGCCCCGCAAGGGGACGCAAATTACTTTACATGTATTCCGCGTCCCCTTGCGATATCTGCCGCCGTGAAACTAAACAAGTACCGTTTTTTTTTTTTCTTTAGATCTTTAACCAATGACCCTTTTCCATTTTGCCGCAAGCTCCCTTCACAGCTAGGATCTACTGTACTGGACATCCCCCTACCTGTATCCACATCACATCACATATACAAAGCAAACAGCTCCAGCTTAGTCCATAATAAAATGCTTCAACTTTATTATGCCGGCTGTATTAAGAAACACATTGTGAAAGATAAAAGTATGTGAATGCTGAATTTCCACCAGGCAAAAATGTTGGTACAGGGACTTCCTACGCCACTCAGGATTTGTGAAAGCTTCGGAAGATTGTGTAAATTCTTTTCCGTGGTTGGGTTAGTTGCAATACCTGAAGCCAATAGATTTGGAGAACTTTGCGCTCTCTTCACAGCTGTTAGTGTGACAGACATTGCAGCACGTTTGCGAGCACATCCACCGCTATCTGGAAGCACACAAAGTGATATTGATGCAAGCAGAACACAGACACAGCAAGCACATGCAATGCATACCACTGATACAATGTGGCATTTGTGTAAGAACAAGACGAGGCAAATAGACAGGTTCACTTGTACATTTTCATAATATATAACGTCATCGTTCTATTGGTCTGTTCTACACACTGCATACAAGTCACAGGATATAATCACACATTATATCATAAGCAGGAGATTCCAAAAACAGAGGGCTTCCAAAGTCCAACTTAACTGGGTGAGGTCAAGTAGGACACAGTGGGTACTATTCTGTTATCAAACTCCTCTCAAGAGATACACACATAAACTAAGTGACATAGGCATTATATAGTGCAAATATTTAATATTTAATAAATATTTAATACAGGTGTGACCTCATGGGAGTCCATTGTTTTGATAATGGAAATTGAATAGGACATGCACATTATCCTAGACCTCATACATGAAGGCACCAATTAGGACAAGTTTTATACAATAGTTTTACGGCATTTGACATACAGAAAAAACGTGATGTTTAGTGACTGAGTAAAATGTCATGCAACATGGATGTGCTGGTTTTATACAGATTATTCTGTTGCTGCCTGATCTGTTTAGCAGCGCCGCCATTTCCACATCTTTATGGTAAGTATAGATGTGGTATAGTCAGCAGAGAGTACAAGCACCAGTCTGCAGCAGAAAACATTAATAATGCTAGGTTTGCTTCAGATAAACAGACTGGGTAAATGTAAAATGAAATGGGGGGGTGGGTGGGATGTTCAATTAACTCATTCCTGCATCAAGAGGGACAAGCTGCCTTAGCAAAAGACATGTAAACACCAGCAATTGAAATTGGAACTCACCCCCTTTTGTGACTTTGGGGGGGGGGGGGGGGCATTCAATGTGTCGCCGCTATTTCCGACGGGGGAAATAGCGGCGGCTTTCTATTCAATGCTGTCTTTAGCGACAGCATTGAAGCGGGATCACGGCAGAACGGGCCCGACTTCAGAAGCTGGCGGGCCCGTTCTGCCGATAACGGGCGTGGATTGTCGCGATCCCGGCCGCAGATCGACAATCCACGGCCGTTTTCGCAGCCACGCCCCCTTCGTGCTGATCGGCAGGCGGACATTGAATCCCGTCTGTCGTTCAGCTGTCGGGCTGACCGCAAACGGGCAAGGATCACGGCTGTCGGCAGGGATCGACAGCCGTGATCTTAGATTGAATACCCCCCTTGGACTCATGCACTTTTGCAGCAAACAAAAATAAGGGAGTTTGCGGTTAGCAGAAGCACAGAGGCTAACTGAGTTCCCCCTTACATGTGTCCCACCAAAGGCAGAACTCTGGGAGGCAATGGAGTCATCTCTTGGTCCCAAGGGGGCACCTCTCATTCCCTGCAAGTTTTAATTAATTAGTTGAAAGTTGTCAACATCACTTCTGTAGCTGACTCCTCCCTCCTAGCAGGACCATAGATGTCGCACTCTCTTTATTTTAAACATAATATACGTTGAGCAGACCTGACTTTGTCCCATTGTAAGCAGTACCATGATGTCATGTATCCTGTCTCCTGTCTACCGGCTTGCATGCTGATAAGTATGTGGATGACTTGATCCTCTGTATTGGACTGTTTGTACTGCCAATGGATTTTTTCACGTTTTTCTTATAAAACAAATCTTTTTTCAAATTGGTGTGCTTGGCTCTAATTATCTATTCATTACCATCCATATATGGCCATGGCACCCTGAAGATGACCTCAGTGTAAGGTGTGCGGATCTTCCAATTGCCTATATATATATATATATATATATATATATATATATATATATATATATATGACAGACGCGGCTTTCTGGTTTATACCGGAAGCGGCGTTGTGACACTCCGGAATGACGGGGAACAGGTGAGTAGCGCTAATCTCTCTTTAACAGGTGAGCTTGGTCAGTACTAATGAAACACTATTGGTGACGCTATAAAAATGCGCACAGGGGTCCAGTCTAACATACTCTTGACGACGGCAACTCATGTGCCGAAACAGCTGTCAAGTATGACTGCCTTACAGTGATGTATCCACTCTACCCCTGAGATGTTAACTATGGATTACTGCCTTGTCTGATGCCTCACTGTTCATCCCTCTTTTTCGATCTATAAAAGACTATCTTTTTCATTGCAAATGGTGTGCCTGCCTCTAATTACCTGCCTAAACCTTTTTTATGGTTGAAGCACCCGCTCCTAGCTTCCTAAAGTGTGCAAACTTCCTCTACAAGATATTATATATATATATATATATATATATATATATATATATATATATATATATATATATATATATATATATAGTGGGGTTTTAGCATCAAACGGGTAGGCACAGGTGAGGATTTGGCACAGACTTAGACAGTGACATCACGGCTTGGGTCCAAAACAGGGCTTGCCTGAGTTTTTTTGCAGCACTCAGAGCAAGAAACTGAAAAACAGCCTTTACACTTCAGGCAAAACAGAAAATAAAACCTGCTCGTCTGAGCTCTAACTAAACAGAATAAACGTCCCTCTCTATACCAGGGCCACACTATGTGACACTGGACACACACAGCAGATATAGATCAAGTAATGCAGTACTTACAGCCTTGTCTCTCTCTAGCAGCAGCTTACTGCCTCCAACACCCAGGGAGAGAGAGAGAGAGCTCTATGGAGAGGGCTGACTCCTTTTTAAAGAATCAGGTGCTCTCCTGATTACCAGCCCAGGACAGAACACCCTTTGTAAGCCGGAGCTTACCACACAGATTGAAATAGCCTGCAGTCTATATGCCATAAGACAGGATTCTAGGGGAAAGGTACCTGCCGTCTATGACTTTCCCTGTCACTGTCTTACATACCCTCCCCCTCTGTTCGAACCTGTGGGGTCGGACACTGTCTGCCAACTGGCAGTATGTTCGGGATAGGGCATCGGCATTACCCTGAAGCCTTCCTGCTCGGTGTTCCACTGTAAATTTGAAATTTTGCAAATTGAGAAACCATCTCATGACCCTTGCATTTCTCTCTTTGGCTTGGTACATCCATGTAAGTGGGGAGTGGTCAGTGATTAATCTAAAGGAGCGTCCTAAGAGATAGTACTTTAGGGATTCAAGGGCCCACTTGATTGCTAAGCACTCCCGCTCGACTATACTGTAGTTTCTCTCCGCAGGTGTGAGCTTCCTGCTCAAATATGTTACCGGGTGTTCCTCTCCACCAACTTCTTGGGAGAGGACAGCACCTAGTCCCACATCAGAAGCATCAGTCTGTACGACAAACTCTTTTTTAAAATCTGGAGTGATCAGGACTGGTTGATCAAAAGGGCCACTTTTAATTCTTGGAATGCCCTTTCAGCCTCTGGGTTCCAGCTGACCATAACTGCCCTACCTCCTTTGGTAAGATCGGTTAGGGGCGCTGCCATGGTTGCAAACTGGGGAATGAACCTACGGTAATACCCCAGAATTCCCAAAAAAGCCCTGACTTGTTTTTTTGTCGAAGGACGAGGCCAGTCTTGGATAGCCTCCACTTTATTTATTTGAGGCTTTATTATACCTCTCCCGATAACATACCCCAGGTAACGTGCCTCCTCGAGGCCTAAAGTACACTTTTTTGGGTTCGCTGTCAACCCCGCCTCTCTGAGGGAATTCAACACCGCCTGGACTTTGGGTAAATGACTCTTCCAGTCATCACTAAAAATTATGATGTCGTCTAGATATGCCGAGGCATACTGACGATGGGGTTTAAGAACAATGTCCATTACCTTTGAAAAGTTGCTGGAGCCCCATGCAACCCAAAAGGCAAACAGAGATATTGAAACAGACCATCGGGGGTGACAAACGCTGTTTTCTCTTTGGCACTATCGGTAAGAGGTACTTGCCAGTAACCTTTAGTTAAGTCGAGGGTAGAGAAATATCTAGCATGACCAAGTCTTTCAATTAACTCATCAACTCTTGGCATTGGGTAGGCATCAAATTTTGATACCTCGTTCAGCTTCCGGAAGTCATTACAGAAGCGCAATGAGCCATCTGGTTTTGGAATTAACACAATCGGGCTTGACCACTCACTTTTAGACTCCTCGATAACTCCTAGGTCTAACATTTTCTGGACCTCCCCAGATATGGCCTGTCTACGCGCTTCTGGTACTCTATAGGGTTTTAAGCGTACCCGAACTCCAGGTTCGGTGACAATGTCATGTTTTATGGCTGTGGTGCGCCCTGGAAGTTCTGAGAACACATCATAATTCCTTTGTACTAACTCTTTAGTTTCCTGCTTCTGGGATTTGGACAGGGTCTCTGACACCCGCACCTCTGGGCTATCACTAGAGGGGGCACTTACAGCTGTCAGAGTCTCTCTGTCTTTCCAGGGTTTAATTAAGTTCACATGGTACAACTGTTCTGGCTTCCGTTTACCTGGTTGATACACTTTATAATTTACAGTTCCCACTTTTTTATCTACCCGATACAGTAGATCCTGGTTAATGGCCATATATGGGAACTCTTTGTCAGCATTGGGGTATTGGGGCTCACCATTTATGACTTTAGGATTTTCCCTAGCTTTTAATAAGGTGGGATCTCTAAGTTGAGCAGTCCCAAAATGATCACGTGACATCTCTAGCTCAGGCATGTCACACGCTTCTTCCTGCTCCTCAGCTTCACCTGCAAGAACAGCTAGGGGAAAACTGTCAGATTCAATAGTGGTCACCCCTACCGTTTGAACCTCAGTATCCTGATCAAAAGGCTCAGGACTAATCACAGGGCACACATTCTCATTATTAACATCATTTCTAGTGCAGTGTACATTCTTTTTCCACAAGTCCCAGAACAATGGGAAGTCTCTTCCCAGGATCACACTATGCATCAGGGTCTCTACCACGCCCACTTCATGGGACACAGTTCCACAAGTACTCTTTAGCTGGACTAAAGCTGTGGGATACTCCTTGGTGTCCCCATGTATGCACAAGACCCCTATGTAACGTCCTGTGAGTGTCCCAGGGTCTACCAAGCTGGCATGGATGAGAGTAACTAAACTCCCAGAGTCCAGTAGAGCCCTCCCGGGATAACCATCCACCTTTACATGACATATTTGCTGTCCAGTTTCTGACACAGTCTCAGCAGAGAAAACAGAACGTGCATATAAAGAGCTTCGCCTGGCTGTATCACACTCCATTGGCTCAGAAGTAAGGGGGCAATTGGCAGCAATATGCCCAGGTCCATGACAACGCCAACACTGTATGCGGCCCCAGTCTTTTTGCGACCCAGGTTTGGACCCTACTGTCCCTTGGGAACGCCTCTCCACTGTTTGTTCCCCATCTAGGCCACCTCCCTTTACAACATTATTCACCCCTCTAGTAAACGGAACAGTCTTACCAGATGATCCGGCCGCTTTGCTGTTCTTGAGGGTGGAATGTCCAGGAGGCACTTCTTGGATTAGATTTTCAGTAGCTCTGTACCTCTCAACCAAGTTGACAAGCCCCTTGGCATCATTAGGGTCGCCCTGACCGACCCAGCGCTGAACCTTTGGAGGTAAGGAACAACGATACTTGTCCAGCACGACTCTCTCCACGATCTGCGCTGGTGTAGACTCCTCTGGCTGTAGCCATTTCCTTACCAGGTGGACCAGGTCATACATTTGGGACCGCGCAGGTAACTGTTCAGAAAAAGTCCAGTTATGCACCTTCCGGGCACGCACACTCATGTTTACGCCTAAGCGAGCAAGTATCTCTCCCTTGAGTTTCGCGTAGACCTTAGCATCCTGCTCACTCAGATCAAAATACGCCTTTTGTGGTTCTCCAGTCTGCCCATTGATCCACGGGTAACTGTTCACGCTCTGCTACACGTTCAAACACCGCAAGAAAGGCCTCTACATCATCCGTGAGAGTCATCTTTTGCAGAGATTTCTGTACTGCAGCCCGTGTGGTTGGAAGCAAGGGTTGGGGTGTTTGCACACTCTGCGCCACACTCTTAGCCACATTCTGTATTTGCTCTTGTAATTGCAGATTAGTTTGCTGCTGTTCCTTTAAGGCTTGTCTGTTGGATTCAAGCAGCAAAACATTGGTTTCAGCCTGGGCACGCATGGCCTCCTCATGCACCTTTTGCTGATGTGCGTTGGCCTGCCGCTGCAGCTCATTTGCCTGCACCAAGTGTTTTAAAAGGTCCTCCATTTTAACAGTCTCCTGTTGCAGTGTTACAGCAGCCTTCAGCCAGGACATACAAGTATCAGCACACTCCAGACACTCACTTGTGGCTGGTTGCCTTTAGCAACAACTTCCAGCTTGCTGTAGCAAAAGTCCTATAGTTCGATGTATGTCTCTTTAAGTGAGATGCTTGCTCGCATTCTCCACCATATGTGGGGTTTTAGCATCAAACGGGTAGGCACAGGTGAGGATTTGGCACAGACTTAGACAGTGACATCACGGCTTGGGTCCAAAACAGGGCTTGCCTGAGTTTTTTTGCAGCACTCAGAGCAAGAAACTGAAAAACAGCCTTTACACTTCAGGCAAAACAGAAAATAAAACCTGCTCGTCTGAGCTCTAACTAAACAGAATAAACGTCCCTCTCTATACCAGGGCCACACTATGTGACACTGGACACACACAGCAGATATAGATCAAGTAATGCAGTACTTACAGCCTTGTCTCTCTCTAGCAGCAGCTTACTGCCTCCAACACCCAGGGAGAGAGAGAGAGAGCTCTATGGAGAGGGCTGACTCCTTTTTAAAGAATCAGGTGCTCTCCTGATTACCAGCCCAGGACAGAACACCCTTTGTAAGCCGGAGCTTACCACACAGATTGAAACAGCCTGCAGTCTATATGCCATAAGACAGGATTCTAGAGGAAAGGTACCTGCCGTCTATGACTTTCCCTGTCACTGTCTTACAATATACATATATATATATATATATATATATATATATATATATATATACACACACACACACACACACACACACACATATACACAAGGTGGGGGGCACCGATAGTTATCTTGCCTCCGGGCAACTGGGACTACCTTACGCCACTGTGTCCCACTGTATCTATGACTAGCCATGGATAGGCTGGAGATGGAAGCCCTTAGTCCTTGGTAGATTACAGACAGGATAATGCAGCCATTACACTTTACTCCAAGAGGTGTTCCAGCTATTAGTTTTCACGTTACTGCTCTTTATACAGGAAATTTGCATTAAAAAAACAAGAAATAAAAACAGCTACATAGAAGTATAGAAAACAAAAAGGACATTTCAAAACGACAATAGGAGAAAACATTATTACACACATTTCATGCCATGGGTGGCAAGCAAAGCATGCTGGGAGTTGTAATTTAACAGCTGTAGACTAGCAGACTGACCTGACTAGTCACAATTGAAGGATCAAATAATTGGACATGTGCATAGAGACCATCAAAGAAGCACGCTCTGTTAAACTGCGTATGTTAGTGTAGTCCTCGGTCAAATTGTAAAACCTGCATGAATTCTTAAAAATGAAGGAGAAATACCTTTTATAATGTGTGAATGTTTAGATGGGCCGATTCATGAACAGATTAGGGCCAGGAGAAGCGTAAACATGTAGTTTAGATACACACAGAAGGGGAAAAACTATTTCTGGCTGCACTTTTTGCCAATACAGTCCCCAACTTTTACTTCTTCTAGTCCCAATCTACAGCTGAATTACTATTCAGTAGTGATTTTGTGCAACTTGGGACATCCTAAGCTCAAAAAGCTACACTGACCATTTCATTGGATCTAAATGGGTCAAAATCTACTGACCCCCCAAAAAACATTTCCAGAATTTGTTGCTTCAAGCTGGTAGAAATGGTGGAAGTACTGTATAATCGCTCCATTTGTGGCGAATTCTGACCATACCATATAGCTTCAAGGTACTAGGCCACACAAGGCTATGTCTATATGTATGAGCACCTGTCAAAGGATAACTATTTTCTTTAAAAAAAAAGTTGTATAACATTAGAACAGTAACAATAACGACACAATGACAATGCTGGAATTAAAGCAAAATGAAACAGTCCAATGATATAAATCAGCCACACTTCAGTCCTGGCTTATTTAAATGAGGTTTTGAGGAATTTTTCCTTCACAAATTTTACAGCAGGCCTGGCACGTGTAGTTTATAAAGCTGGAGTCAATTTATTTGACACATAGACTGTTAAATAATGCTTTAAAAAATGTGATATTCAGTATTTTGTGAGCTTTAATTATGTGGTTAAAGGGAAAAGTAAAGTCCATGTATTGTCATCCTGTGGCTCTCAAATTGGGACTAGGGTTAACGGTTCCACAACAACTTGGGAACCCCACGGTGCCTAGTTTGTAATCCCTAATGGATCGGTCGGCTGATATAGAATATACAGGGTATCAGATACATACTGTATGGGTGTGCAGTTATGTTATCTTCTTGCCATTTGTCATTTGCAAATACCGCCTGTCATGGGTACATGCTATTTGCACTTGTTAATAAGTCATACCTGTATTCATCTTGATTTTGCAGGGTTAAATGGAAAGGACGTCAGTTTGGCTGTGGGAAAAGAAAAAGATTTTTATTTGTAAATTGTGTTTATGATCCCTACTAACATCATGCGGCAGCTCAATGGTTCTATGATCAGGGAATAAATATAACGGTAACAATCTACTGTGGCATCCGGAACATGAATTCTGACTTGCAGAACATTTTCCGTCGCATATTATTCCTCATTACTCTTACATCATGGTCAGATTTATATGTGGGATAATATGCTGCTTAGAAACATTCTTTACACTGAATATTCTACGAACATTGTTCTTATTTTTATATCAGATAGACCTACTTTACTGACACCAGACACATATATGGCAAAATACCCATCTTTATTTTTAATTTTTTTTTTGGGGGGGGGGGGAAATGAATGAAGGACAGTGATGACCGCAACAATAAATATGTCGGAGTTCATGTAATGTCCAAAGTCTGATCAGTGCAAGATTTGTCGTTTTTAGAGAATGTCGGTGTCCCTTCCATCATATACATTTTGATGAGCACATGACTATTCTGACCTATTAAACCACCGTATAATAGAGCATGTGGAGGGATAAAGGAAATAAAAGAGTTTCACTAGAAATCCCCAGAATTTTAGCAATCCCCATAGAACAAAGCTTTCCTCTATTAGACAGAAGATCAATGGAAACGTAGCCTATACCTAGAAACGTTTTGTAAAAAAAGGTCCCTTTAGACACAATTACAACTTTGTTGAAGCAAATTACCTTATTCAACATTTATTGAACTATAGTGTAGCTGTCAGACTATTCCCTAAGAAACCAAGAAGACATACTGTTTATACTGCTTACAGTATGAAGGGTAAGTGGTGTGTGCTGTAAGAATGATACAGTACAGATGGAGCCCATCTCATGCTGGCAATAGAATCGCCAGCCCCCGCCAGCCTCCAGGACCTGCCATCCATCAGAAGAGGGCGCGCGTGCTCGAGACGCTCACGCGCCCCGTTCCAACGGAGCTCGCTGGTGGTATTTTAAACTCTGCTACATATCTCCCTAAAGGTGCCCATACACTTACGATATGGCCCTTTTCCACATGATTTCGTCCTATCGGGCCAATAAATTGTGTGAAATATATATACATATCGTATGTGACTACTGTTTCCGATCCGTGGTCCTGTGCGCATTGCCACTGTTGGATCTCGCATCCACGGCTAGGATCACATACAATATGTATGCAAAAGGACCGCATACCATGTGGGGGCTGCATGTGATACCTTAATGGAATGTATGGGGGCTTTACACTGAAATGTGTAATGCAATGTGTATTTGGTGATTTATTATCCGTCCATGACCAAGTGCAAATTACAATCTATAATATTTTATATTCATACACTGGGGATAAAGGGGGTTAGACTTCACACGTAGCGATTTAGGGGCATTTTCTAATTGATCTCACTAGATTGCTTAGAAAAAGCCTCTACATCGCTCTATGTGTATGGCATTGCAATAGCGATGGCTGGCCCGTGTGTCGCTATCACCCCAGCGATTCATATATCTTTAACTTATTATACTTTACATATATATAACCATCTTTATATTGTGCTTGCCCTTTTGTAACTAACAAAATCTATTCACAAGCAGCTACATACACTCCAAAGTGAACAAGGTCAGGGGACACACAGTATAGCTAGGGTTAAATAGGTGAATAGCAAATACACATATGTTGCATGGCGAGACATTAATTGCAACCTCATCGAGCACTGGCTCCAGCTCGCATTCAAATTATACTACGATCATTTTATTTCAAGACGTTTAAAATAAATGTGTGCACACATGGCGCGCTCTGGCCACGCAGACGCGCCAATGATATCTAGTAAAATTCCTGGCATTCAAGTTGAAACTCATTTATACGCAGCTCACATATTTTAAACTGCCGAACACTAAAGCGAATCCAATCATTTCTGTTCTGTTTTGATAAAGATACTTTGATTTCAACTTCAGCCAAGCAAAAGAGCTACAAATTATTATTGAGGACGCCACAATCCTGGAGTGTTTGCTGGCTGCCAGTGGAGACGGCACTGGTGATATTCTTTCAGACAATGTAACTTAACCAGTGGTGGCATCTGTGGAAAGAAAGCCCATGGAGGCTGACACTGCTCCAATTCTTCCCGTGTGTCAGGATGATTTCTTGCATGTGATGGTGGGACAGGCTGCTTATTCTCTAACCGCACCACTAGTAAATAAAATGGAACAATAGACTAAATATATTGGTCAGCAATAAAAAAAAAAAGAAACAAGAATTATAACTTTACTAGTGACTGAAACTTGGGCTTAGTGCTTATGCATTGCTGTAATAATTAGGAGTTAATGATTTTCTAATCCTATAGTAAGAAATGCTAATGCTGCTCATTACCTCTATGGGGGGAATTCAAGTGTTTTGCGCACTAGGTTGAGGCTGATGGTGCAATTCAGATGATGCTCCGTTTGGGCGAGTACAGCTTCCAGCGCTGACATTACTGTTTGTTTGTTTGATCCGGGCCGGTTATTAGTAATAATGATATTACACTTTGTTTTATTACTCTCTTACGGATACAATAGTAGAATTTTGTAAACCACGCGAATACCTTCTACATCGGCCTCCTACAGCTCATTAGTGTACAGCTCTGCTGCTCATAAAGCTGGGTACACATTGGATGACACCGCAAACAAAATGTCATGAGGATTTCCCTTGAACTACCTGAAACTCCCTGGCAAACGACATACTGTAGTGTATACACACTGGCCATACTGCTCAATAGCCCCATTCAGGGGCCACAGGCTGTCATTGACCATATAATCAGGACAGAACTGCATGTACAGAGGGGGTTGTTAACTACCTCAGGGCTGCCGACCCACCTGGAGTGTCCAGGAGGATCCTGAAAATCGGGTCCTCCTCCCGGCCCCCCCCGGAAAGCTGGGCAACCTTCCGGAATCTGGGGGACCCCCACGCCACCCCCCGCTTGCGGCGTCTTTCCAAATACCTTTGGATTTAAATGCGGTAATCTGCGGGTCTCAGCGGAGGAGGGGGCGGGGCTAAAATGTCCACAAATCGGGTCTCCACGGAGATCCGTAAATTGTGTGTGTGGGGGGGGGGGGTTCACATCCTGGAGGAGGGGCTTAATGGTGTAAAGCTCAAGCCCCGCCCCCTGAACGGCAGCTGGAAGTCTCCTCTCTGGGCTTCTCCCGGAGAGGAGACAGAAAAAGTCGGCAACCCTGAACTACCTACAGGAGTGCTTATCGTTAACAATATAGTAGTGCGTACACACTAGCCGAAAGTCTAGCAAAAATTGTCTATTGTGTACCCAGCTTTAGGATGGGTCTAAAGATTAGCACACAGGGTAAGAACACCATAAACAAAGGGTGTTATTAAGACCTGATCCCTGCTGTGGGAAATTAGCTGTCCTTTTGCATATAATGTATCATACGCGACCCCAGTCATGGCTGGGAAATCTGACAAATCCTGGACATTGCCCAGACAGTGTGAAATCCCACCCTGTGCAGGTCTGCGTATGACTTGAGATAACATCACTGATTGGTGGCCAGTTGCAAAACACGCAGCTCACTCACCATCAAATGATTTCCCCAGTTTGAGCAAGTGTGCGTCACTCTGACCCTTCCACAGCTCTGTGACAGAATCAGGCTGATCGCGGCCAGAGCGGACATCACACACGCTCCCTGGAAACACCTGGATACGCATGCATTTTTCCTGACACTTCCCAAAAACGTCTGCTTACCACCTATAAACGGCGACTTCCTGACAATTAAACTGTGGTCAGATTGCAAATTAAAAAAAAAAATCACTGATTTTTGTTGCTGTTTGGCATCAGGCATTGCATGCATAATCTATACCTTCCAACTGTCCCGCTTACCACGGGAACGTCCCGCCCGGGGCCGCCATTGTCCCGCGGTGGGGGGGACAGTTGGGAGCCCCCCAGCCTGCCAAGAATAGACGCTGTGCGCATGCGCACAGCGTCTATTCAGCGCCGACGAATGGCGAAAACGGGGGCGTGACCAGAGGTCGCGCGAATGTCCCGACCTCCCAACTACAAAAGTTGGGAGGTATGTAATCGATCACCTTGCGAAATCACACAACAGCAGTCAGGGCTGAATAACCCCCAAAGCTTCCTGGACAAATAGCCACAATTAAATAGCTATGAAGCACTGACTTAGAACAGGTTAATTACATTACATTACGAATAACATCTGTCAGGTCGCTGACTAATCACTTCTTAGCAGAGGTATTCAATTTCTAAACATATTCTAAAAAGGGTTTTACTTTATTGTTTACATTTCTGAGTCATTAGGACCTAATGTAATGTACACACCTAAACGCTTCCACTCACATATCAACAAACCTGACGACTGTCACAGTAATAAAGCGATGTTGAGAACATCTGATTTCTAGTGCACACGCTGGTGACTTACCGTACTGATCCAAACAATTATCTGGCCTATTCATACCTCAAAAGATGACATTTTTTAAATGAACAGTAATGCCTACCCACACAAATATATTAACCTGGGTAAGGCCCGGGTTGTTACCGGGTTGACGTACGATGTGAAAGGGCCTTCTGAAATTAACCGGGTCCAGCAACCTGGCATTCCGACCTGGGTTAAAAGAAGGGTTAATCCCGGGTTGCTGTGCTATGTGAGCGGGGTAACCCAGGTCAAGCGACCAGGGTCCTGTTCACGTTATAGGGAAAAGGCCACATCAGGTCTAAGCGCCGCATCCTTCTCCGCCCCCAATTATTATTATTATTATTAAGTTACTTATATAGTGCACACATATTCCGCAGCGCTTTACAGAGAATATTTGAACATTCACACCAGTCCCTGCCCCAGTGGAGCTTACAATCTAAATTCCCTACCACATGTACACGCACACACAGACGTTCTAGGGTTAATTTTTTGTTGGAAGCCAATTAACCTATCTGTATATTTTTGGATTGTGGTAGGAAACCGGAGTACCCAGAGTAAACCCACGCAAGCACGGGGAGAATATACAAACTCCGCACAGTTAGAGCCATGGTGGGGATCGAACCCATGACATCAGCGCTGTAAGGCAGTAATGCTAACCATTACACCATCCGTGCTGCCCCCGATGACATGCTGTCACTCCGCTCCGCCCCCTATGACACCAGCGACCTAACTTACTGCCGGGTCACTGTGGGGCACCTTGCATCGCAAAGGCCGGGTTGGACACGTGTCCAAATCTCAAGTGTGACCGGGCGTTTGCAATGTGAAAGGGGTATTAGAGATTATGGGAAATGCCTACACATTTGCTGCAGGACAGATATCATCCAATCAGATTTCTTTTAAGCTCCATACACACTATATGATATTTTAAGAGATATCGCTCAGACAGGGCCTTCTGAGCAAGATCTTTTAAAATATCGTCTAGTGTGTACACTCAATATCGTTAACGACTCCTCCCATGTGGGTCGATTCTTGATATGTAGCCGGCGGCCGACATGTTCAGCGGGTCCTGGTGACATTGCTGAATAATATTGTTTACGGATATCGTTTAGTGTGTACACAACCCGCGGACAATACCATTCACTATATGGGCTGCGGCCAGGATAGTCGAGTTTGTATGGGGCTTAGAATGATAAACAGCCATAGGTGCTACACTGTCATCCTTGGCTGATTGGCCCAAATACTGCATACTGCATAGTGTGTACTGCAGGGTCGTTGTAAGAGATCCACTGTGGACCCTCCTCTCTCTGATGGCGAGTGCCCATTTTTCGAGTGTTGTGTCTCTTTGGTGCCGAGATGCTGCTGCAGGACTCCAGAGGGCATGTATAAAATATGGGGACAGTGTGAGCAGTGGGGCCCCACTGGACCCAGGGGCCCGTGTGCACTTCGCACACTGCACCCATATAGAAACGCCTATGGTGTACGGTGTATCTAGCATAAGACTTGTGCTGAATCCCAGTAACCAGTCAGCAAAGCATCTGTCTATGAAATAAGACAAACACAGAAGAGCAGGTTTCTGCTGACAGTTTAGTGCTCGTTCCATGGTTTGTAATTTATCCCTATTTTCTTTCAGCAACTCTCGCCATACATAGAAAGATCTTTAAAAAATAATTTTACCATTTCATTACAAAAATAAACTTGGCACTGCATTGCTAAGCACCTATTTTAAGTTGGCTAAAAATACATTTATGACTAAAGTTCTCACGTGTAACTTAAAAAAAGAATAAAATATAATTACACTCACCAGGGGAAAATTTACTAAGCTGGGAATTAGCCTTCACATGGGATGTTGCTATGAGCAACCAATCAGAATCAACGTCTTATTTATTTAGCACCCTCTAGAACAGGGGTGGGGAACCTCAGGCCCTGGGGCCGTATGCGGCCCCCGTAGCCGGTTTGAGTGGCCCTCCCACCCTTTGCCAGGAGTCAAGTACAGGGGAATTCTCGCAAGAAGTTGGTAGTTCTTGCGAGATTCCTCTTAATTAACAGCAGCTGGAGACTGTCAGTCCTATTCAGTGGCAGCCGCCAGAACGTGAAACCTCTGCAGCAGGACAATTTGTAAGAGAAATTTTTACATATGGCCCCCGAAGGATTTTTTCCCCCATACAAATGGCCCTTGGCACAAAAAAGGTTCCTCACCCTTGCTCTAGAAGATAGTAGACAGGATCTGATTGGTTGGACATAGCAACATCACATGTGAAGTCTAATTCACATCTTAGTAAATTTCCCCCACCATGTCTGGGACTTTGTGCATGCAGATGTCTTCCTGCAACTATCAGGTATTGTGAATATCATGCATGCCAACAGGCTCTAAATTTACCAACAGCCAATAACATTGATCACTTGATACTGTATATACTGTATATGTCTAGTGTCCGTGTATAACCCAAACACATCTCTTCCTCAAACACATCTCTTCCTCTTTCACACATACAGAAACACAGAGGAAATCACAAGGTTGCAGACTCGCTTTCGAAGCTTTTACTTCGAGATGGCTTAGCCAGTGGTATTATATATAAACAGTGGGATCCATTCCACACCAGTGAGTTTGAGTGTAAATAGGTTTTATCATATTACGGTCAGACTTCAGCCTTTTTGCTACAGGTCGGGTCTCCCTTATCCATTTATTAAAAAAAACGAAATTTTCCAAACACTGTGGTTTTTCAGAATATTTCAGGTTTTTTGGGGTCCCCCTCCCCGCCCCTTTTTTCCATACTTACCTCATCCCCGATGTCACAGCGGCCTTCAGGATTCTCTTCAGCTGCATCTCCTGTCCCTGGGCTGCAGTGTACGGTTGATGTCACCAGCGTGCCCGCCCACTCACACAATGCACCTCTGGGACCGGAGATGCAGCTGAAGAGGATCCTGAAGGCTGCCGTGGACATCGGGGGACCACCCGGGGACCAGGTAAGTATGGGAAAAAATATATATTTTAAAATACGGAAAAATCCCTTATCCAAAATGCTCGTGGTCCCGAGCATTTCGGATAAGGTATTCTCAACCTGTATTATAATTCTCATCCACTTTCTAGAGAACAATGCTGTGCCATTAACCCCTTCATTGGCAATCCCAAGAATTTTCCGGGCTGTGCCTCAGTGCCCAGTCTGGCAAGCCCGGAAAATTCTCGGGATTGCCACTGTTTGCCTCTGCGGCGCCGCCTCCTCCCCCCTCCCCTCCAGGTTTTCTATAGAAGTCCACGGCGCCGGCTTATGACAAGCCGGCTGCCAGGGACAGTGACGCGTCGCAGGGGGGCGCAGGTCCGGGCAGCTGCTGATTGACAGTGCAGCGGCGCTGCCCGGACCCAGGGGGGTAGTGGTGGGTTTTTTAAGGGAAGCGCTCCCCATAAAAAACTCGCCCAGTGGGGAGCGCTCCCAAAAAAAAAACTACCACTAAAGGGGTTAATGATCTCGGTCAGTAAAAATACTCCTCGATCGGTAGAACACCTGAGTTATGAATGCTAAGTGATATAATATGTCCCTTATACCCTGTATACAGTGTGAGCTGGTTGTTCGTAATGCACTAATAGAGTGCATCCAAGCCAAGGTGAGCATTAGCCACAGGCATGCATAGGACTTGGGTTCAATTTCTTTTTTAGTGTTGTGGGTGTATTAATACAACAGACTGGGCAGTAAACCAGAGTTATCAGCCAGGCCATATTTATAGCCTCTGCAATCTACTCATTAAAATTCCTTCTTAAACTATTTTGATACCTCGCTGCATCCCTGGCGGGCAGACTGCAGCCCTCACTGAGTAGATACAGACTGTGATGCTATTACATATTTTATGACACTGGAAGGTAACGGAACACAAGCTTTATTAATTATTTAGAACAAGGCTGGAATGTTCTGTTCTTCATATTATACTTGTGTTGAACATGAAACATTTTTGGTTGACTGATAACGGGTTTATTTAGATAGGCCGTAAGTTTCATTTCGACTCTCTGAGCTTATTCTAAGCACATGCTGTAAAATCTTGGTCTTGTTACACGCGTGTTTTTCTTTCTTTATTGCCAAGCAAATATTCCTGTACAAATGGCACACTTCTGTAGTTTGTATCAATGGCAAACACTTTACTATTCCAAATTGCTGCTATAAGTTTTTGTTCTTTTTGGTAGAAAGGAATATCAGAAACCAAAAAAAAAGGAAAAGGAATAATTTAGATACAGGTAATGTAGGGTGGTATTCGTTTTTAAATTTATTCCCCTACCAAGTTGCATCAATATTGTATATAAGGTAATTGGGTAAAAATCAGAAAGGTCCCAACACCGGACTGTCGGACCAGACCGGATCCCTGTAGCAAACTCTGCTATTCTACAAGTAGTGCTCGTCGCAAACGGTCAAAGTCCAGATGGGTGTCCGTGACAGTCGGCACCACTGAGAGAGAGAGAGAGAGAGCAGTCTCAAAATACGGTCCAATCTCCAGAATGCAGAGTTTACTGAAGGGAGACGGTCTGTTATTCTGGGGTCCGGACTGTTCCACTTTTTACCTAATCCTAATTCAGCCATTTCTGCATACCATACCGTAAATCAGAAGTTGCAACAGAACGTACTAAGAAACAGAAAATCAATCAAAGGACATATTACATATTTATATTTATAATACATATTTATATTATTCTTAGGATCTAATGTAAATATGTCCCTTGTATAGGTACATGTGTAATTATGGTACGTGTAGGTAGAAGATCAAATGATAAACTAACAAAGTTAATTAATGGATGCTAAACTATGCTGACTTAAAACTTTATTGTGTAATCCCTTGTACAACCGTAGCCTGATTTTAATTACAGAAATTTATTAAAAACAACAACCAAGCCATGATTTGTAGCCTTACCGCCTGCATCTTGCTACTCCCTGTATTACTGTATGCTGATCTCTTACCAACACAAAAGTTCAAGAGAAAAAAATGCTAGAGGCAAAAAGCATCTTCTGGGTATGTCCTACTACTGTCACAGATAAAGAAACCTGTATCCCATGGTTATATAGAGTCCTATACAGAATGAAGACTAATGCATTAGTGAGTATATCCTCACGAAGGGAAGGAGTTTGACTATTTATGTTGTTTACATGGTTGTAACGCAGGAGGAGGGGGTTACAGTTACCCAGAAACCCCCATTCCCCACAGCTTGACCTGCAGCCACTTCACCATGCACATGCAGTGGAGCTGCTGCACATGCCCAGTCAAGTCTTTGGATCTTAGTGATCTATCATCAAAGAGATAATCTGGTAATTGGTTTACCATGATCATTGGGCCTGCATAGGTCTGATGTACGGCGATGCATAAACCGCAGACGATAGCTTGTTACATGCTAATTATGCAGCCTTCATGGGCTGCCCACAATCCCTCTAAACATTTCAAAAAACCTCCAGAAATCCTTAGTTTGCCCCTGAACGAGCCCCCTGGACACTACATCTCTCAGTCTGTACTACAAGTGACAGTAAGTATAGCATACAGGAAAGTCTTGAGTCTATTTTTTAATGTTTCCAGAGTGGAAGCTTCTCAAAATGTGTGGGGAAGTGAGTTCCATAGAGTCCCATCGTTAAAAGCTTGACCCCCCACCCCCAGATGAATTCATAGAAATTCTGGGTACTGTTAGTAGTCCTTCATCAACCGATCGCAGTAATCGAGTGGGACACAGGAATCGGAGGTATATGGTCTGAAAAGTTCATTCATGAGTGGACTGGTAATAAAGAGGGAGGAAAATAAGGGAGTTGGGTTGTGATCTTTCAACTTAAACTGATTTTATTAAAACAACTTATTAAAACAATAGCAGAGGTAGTGCCAATATTCAAAAAAGGAAAAAAGGAAGATCCAGCTAATTACAGACCCGTTAGTTTAACATCAATTGTGGGTAAACTATTTGAAGGATTTTTAAGGGATGGTATCCAGGAATATTTAGATCATCACCTTCTACTCAGTACTAACCAACATGGGTTCGTGAAAAATCGTTCATGCCAAACTAATCTACTAGGGTTCTATGAAGAGGTTAGCAAAAACCTCGATAATGGAAATGCTGTAGATGTGATTTTCCTAGATTTTGCTAAAGCATTTGATACTGTCCCACACAAGAGATTGATTAATAAAATGGAGAACCTAGGATTGGGTGAAAATATCTGCAGATGGGTAGGGAATTGGCTATGTAATAGAGAACAAAGAGTGGTTGTGAATGGTGCCGTATCAGATATGATACCGGTACTAAGTGGAGTGCCCCAGGGTTCGGTTTTGGGGCCCATTTTGTTTAACATTTTTATTAACGATATTGGGATAGGGTTACTCAGCAATGTATCCATCTTTGCGGACGATACAAAACTTAGCAAAGTCATCAAATCACCAGAAGATGTCACCATGCTTCAAAATGATCTTGCAATTCTAGATGAGTGGGCAAAAAAATGGAAGATGAGGTTCAATGTAGATAAATGTAAGGTTATGCACCTTGGGAGACACAACCAGTGTGCAAGTTACAACCTTAGCGGAGAGGAACTGGGTAATTCCATACTTGAAAAGGATCTAGGAGTCCAAATAGACAGCAATCTAGGATGTAGTGCCCATTGTAATGTAGCTACAAAAAAGGCCAACAAAATTCTGGCATGTATTAAGAGGGGAATGGAAACTAGGGACTCAAGGGTAATTATGCCACTATATAAAGCATTGGTGAGACCTCACCTAGAGTACGGAGTACAGTTCTGGGCCCCACACTATAAAAAGGACATCATAGAATTAGAAAAAGTCCAAAGGCGAGCAACAAAGCTTATTAGGGGAATGGAGAATTTAAGCTACGGGGAGAGATTAAGCAATTTGGGACTATTTACATTAGAAAAGAGACGTTTAAGGGGGGACATGCTCAACATGTACAAGTATATCAAGGGCCAATATAAGGAACTGTCACACACCCTATTTTCCACTAGAAAGGAATCTAGGACGCGAGGGCATGAGTATAGATTAGAAGAAAAAAGATTTCATTCAGCTAGTAGAAAGAATTTCTTTACGGTCAGAACAGTCAAACTCTGGAACTCTCTTACCAGAGAGGTGGTAACGGCTGGCTCATTAAATGCGTTCAAGGCAAAGTTGGACAAACATTTACTGGAGAAAAACATCCATGGGTACAAATAAGAAATATAATTTGTCAGTAAAATACCAGAACCAACCAAATCAGCAATGGATATCTATACCAGGTTGAACTAGATGGACGCAAGTCTTTTTTCAGCCTTACCTACTATGTAACTATGTAACTTTCCAATGAAATCAGCCCCTGGTTCTGGATCGGTGGGTAAGCTTTGTAAAAGATGTCTAGCTGCTTCTAGCTGTTAAGGCTGTGTCTATACATTGTGTTTTGTCAGGTCCCTTTTAAAGGGACTTGTTTGGCAGGAAGGAGCCTGTACATTTAAATCTATGGCTGCATCTACACATTGCGTTTTAGCAGGATGCAGTCGAACAGGAGCTGTTTAGCAGGATGCTTATTCAAGAGGATATATACACAGGCCTGCTGCATCCAGCTAAAACACAATGTGTAGTAGACACAAGAAGCTGCATCCTGCTTAATAGGATCCTGTTCAACTGCATCCTGCTAAAAGGCAATGTGAAGATGCAGCCTAAGTCTACACCTGTAGCTGTAGTCTTTCCACGTCTCCAAAAACATCAGGAAGATTGTCTTTTTTGTTTCAAATGACATTAATATGTGTTGCGCAATACTTCTCTCCATGTAATTCTCAGCAGAATCCAAGGCTTTGCTAAATCACCTGAAATGGTCTGAATCAGCAGATACCTGGGGAAATCACTTCCTTTGGACATAGCCCGCTTATAAAATCAGATGCTGTAATTCAGGAAGCTGCTGGGCCTGACCACTCCTTAGTTCATATTACATTCTCAAAGTGGTATGTAGTTTATAGATCTACAGTGTCTCAGTCTACATCATATACCTTGTCCATGTAGACCTAGATACTGTTGACCCTTTATACCATAACCTCTGGCAGAGAGAACAGGTAAAGGATCCTGGAAACTGTCAGATTCTGGGGCATGACAACATGATGACGATGTTTTTTCTTCTTTTTTTTTGGGGGGGGGGGGGGGGAGAATGTTTCCCTCTCAGGGACAGCTGAACTTCCTTGCCACACCACCTAATATCTATATGGGATGCGGTCAAAATCCTGGCGGTCGGAATCCCTACGGTCGAAATACCGACGCCGCAATGCCAGCACTTTTGTCCCTCTATGGGTGTCCACACGTAACGCGTGCGCTCGCCGCACTTCGGGCTAGCGTGGATGGTGGAATAAACAAGGTCGACAGCTGTTAAGTGGACAAGTGTCATTGCCGACAGGTTTAATAGTGTTTTGCATGCTGCACCCCTATATACCCCTATACTCAACTAAATTTAGACGATAGAGCATCAAAATTTAGATGCACCCTTTGTTAGCGTCTAAATTAAGATGCTACAGCATCTAAATTTTGACGACCCCTTTGTTAGAGGTTTGCTGGCGCTGTACTTTTAGTGTTTGTTAGCGGTGTGTCGGGGTGTCTACTTTAGATACCCCTTTGTTAAATAAATGAAATACCGACGCCGGAATCCCAACCGCCGCAATGCCAGCACTTTGTCCCTCTATGGGTGTCCACACGTAACGCGTGCGCTCGCTGCGCTTCGGGCTAGCGTGGATGGTGGAATAAACAAGGTCGACAGCTGTTACGTGGACAAGTGTCATTGTCGACAGGTTTAATAGTGTTTTGCATGCTGCACCCCTATGTACCCCTATACCCAACTAAATTTAGACGATAGAGCATCAAAATTTAGATGCACCCTTTGTTAGCGTCTAAATTAAGATGCTACAGCATCTAAATTTTGACGACCCCTTTGTTAGAGGTTTGCTGGCACTGTACTTTTAGTGTTTGTTAGCGGTGTGCCGGGTTGTCTACTTTAGATACCCCCTTTGTTAAATAAATGAAATACTGACGCCGGAATCCCAACCGCCGCAATGCCAGCACTTTGTCCCTCTATGGGTGTCCACGCATAACGTGTGCGCTCGCTGCGCTTCGGGCTAAAGTGGATGGTGGAATGAACAAGGTTTGCAGCTGTTACGTGGTCAATTGTCATTGTCGACAGGGTTAATAGTGTTTTGCACGCTGCACCCCTATACCCAACTAAATTTAGACGCTAGAGCGTCTAAATTTAGATGCACCCTTGTTAGCGGTTTGCAGAGCGTCAAAATTTAGTTGCACCCTTTGTTAGTGTCTAAATTAAGATGCTACAGCGTCTAAATTTTGACAACCCCTTTGTTAGCGGTTTGCTGGTGCTGTACTTTTAGTGTTTGTTAGCGGTTTGCCGGTGTGTCTACTTTAGACACCCCCTTTGTTAGCGGTGTGCTGGGATGTCTATTTCTCTGTGGAACTACAAGTGCCACAATGACCTGTCACCACAGGGCTGCCGCGGAGTCACTACGCTGACGTCATAGTTCAAGCTGCCGCTGTGAAACTACACAAGTAAGGCAGCCATTGGACTACGCTGATAACGTAGCTTCAAACAAACTTAGCCTAGCGCTGCTGCTGGGGCTACGCTGATAACGTTGGATTCAAACTTAGCGTAGAGCTCCAGCCGTGAAACTACACAAGTACTGTAA
The DNA here is from genome assembly GCF_055691185.1 of Crinia signifera. Classification (NCBI taxonomy): domain Eukaryota; kingdom Metazoa; phylum Chordata; class Amphibia; order Anura; family Myobatrachidae; genus Crinia; species Crinia signifera. The sequence continues at coordinate 84,856,740 of NC_139217.1, forward strand.
ATTAATTTGTATTCTGAAATGGGTGTTTCTAAATGTGTAATGTTAGTAGTTCACACAAGGGTGATTAAAATAGCCTCTTAGCTGAATGCTGCAGAATGAGGTTTCTGGGGGGGGGATTTAAATGTTTTGTGAAAGCAATTCAATTAGTTTGTCGTCGTCGTCCCCCCCCCCACCTCCATTGGGTGCGAGTGCCAAAAGTCCTACATTGACCTACAAAACTCCCAATTAGGCAACCCAAATGCCAACTTATCGCACAATTCAGCCTGCCACCTCAGGAGGCTGCAAGTTGAAATTTTACCCCTTCCCCAATGGCTATTCGCACCAAATAGAGCAACAACTGAATTGTTCTATCTGGAGACATCTAGGGACCGCAGCGTAAACTAAAAACCATTGAATTTCCATCCCTGAAGTCTTATAGCATCTCTTAGTTTTATAAGGCAATATTGGTGTTGCTGTGTATATAACATCCTGACTTGAGTAGTTAACCCTTTGAGTGCCAACATTGCTGTGTTTTAGCTGCAAAATTGCCGCTAAAAATACCAGGGCCGTAGTCGAGGAATATGAATCACTTACGTTATTGCCGGCAAATGATCTGAAGTGAATTAATTGAAGTTTAGTTAATTATTGCGCCCCCCCCCCCCAAAAAACAAACATTGTCTGAGTGAGGCTGGCATTTTTCGCAGATATTTTGCACATCTCTCACGGCAATGTTGCCACTCAAAGGGTTAATCAACAACTGGAAGAGATCCTTTAAATTATTTACAGTTGCAAAGTTCTAGGGTTGTACCTGATGTACAAATAAACTACACTACTGAATACATTATAAACTAGAGAATGGAAAGTGACAGAGATATTATATGGCGCTATGCTGCCCTGTTGTAACAATTCACGTAAGTGTCACCCACACTTAAATTACTGGACGACATATGGTGATAAAGTCTAACAGTCCCATGCCCTGGTGAATTTGAAAGAAACCTTTATAAGTGGACTGCCCAACACACGAAGTGTGAGTCTGGGTACGCCCACTACGAATTGCTATTTCTTACTCTAAGTTATGATTGTGGAGTTATGATTAAATTCTGATATTTGACTTATCAAACCTTTTTTCCGAGATAAATTGAGAAATACCTGTACAACTTCTTGAGGAGGAGAAAAAGATACCTTTATGCGCCTGGATAACACCTTGAATACCGTGAGTTGGGGTACGCCCGTCTTTTAGTTAAAGAAACCTTTATGTATGTTTTCTTCTTCACTTTTGGGTGAGTGAGGTACGCCAATTAAGCCCCTCACACACAATCTCACAAATTCTGTTGTCACACAACAGACCTACACATTGCACCTTCTTTGTTTCCTTTTTCCGAGTACACCTTGAAAAAGAAAAAAATCTTCTACTTCAAGCAAATACTCTTCGGAAAACCACCAAGAAAGATACCTTTATAAGTTTATATCGTCGTATACAAACGTGAGTTTGGTACGCACACGCCACTCTGTTCTTTATATACACTCATAGTCCAATGGAATAATTTATTGAGACACTGTACACATTGTAAAAATTGTTTATTTGTTTCTGCTTTTTTGGGATCAATATTGACATCGGGCAAAAATACGACCCCAAGACCACTGAAAAAGAATACTACTAGCAAAAAGGAAGATCATACCTTGCTATATTTCTAAGTATCTTCTGCGCCTCATTGTATACCAGTTTCACATTTCCTTTTGTTTGTATTATAAACTAGAGGTTTGCTCCTCAGTTCCATATCTACTGTGTTTTGGAGGCGCAGATTGCCCAAGCAGTACAACCTCAGACTACATGGAACTTGTTCCTGGATAACTGTGGGATACTTTCTGCTGATAATAATCTTTTCTCACACCAAATTCATACTGTTGCTGCTGAAAGTCTGATTAATACAATAAGATCATTTTCCCACAATGTTTTAATACAACCTTTTCCATTGTATTACATATAAGTCCATCCCAAGCTCCAAAACATGTAGCCTATTTATACAGATACCATTGTCTCATAACAAACCAAACCACACAAGTCTACGTTACCTTGATTTATAAACGGTTTTATTGATAAATAAGAAGAAGAGGTAGACAGAAGCAGCATGGAAAAATGTTGTGAAGGTGCTGGGGGGGGGGGGGGGGGGAGAACGGATTTGGAGAGTGGTGGGGTTAAATTAACTGGGGCCTCACATAGCGTTGGTGGTGGTGGTGATGATGATGAAGGATGTTTATTCATATCTGAATATGATTATGAATATGATTGCATTAGATGCCTGTATGTAACATATAGAGAAGGTGTTAGTGGCTACATCAGTAGACTCGCCGTGTATGTCAGTGACCGGCTTCCCCTTATATTGTAAGAGCAAAAGCAGCCTCTTACCCAGCTGAGGGACTGGCAGTGGCAAACGCAGGATTTTCAGAAGGGGGTTTCCAGAGGGGCGGAGCAAAGCACGGAGATGGACACTTAGGTGACCCAGTATATGCCGGAACAGTTAAAGTATTATAGATAGTCCAAATGTATATAAATAATAATAATAAATATATATATATATATATATATATATATATATATATATATATATATATATATACACATACATACATACTAGGGATGCCAATCCCGGGGCATTTTTTCAATCCCGGGATTCGGGATTGAAAAATGCTCAATCCCGGGATTCCCGGGATCCCGGGATTGGCTTCCCTAATAATAAAAAACATGGCTTCCCTAATAATAAAAAACACCCTGGCCGCCCGAGCGCTGGGTGGGTGGCAGGGACCGCTGGGTGGGAGGGCGGGTGGGTGGCAGGGACCGCTGGGTGGGAGGGAGGGTGGGTGGCAGGGACCGCTGGGTGGGAGGGCGGGTGGATGGCAGGGAGCGCTGGGTGGGAGGGCGGGTGTGTGGCAGGGACCGCTAGGTGGGCGGGTGGGTGGCAGGGACCGCTGCCGCTGGGTCCCCGTGAGCGCTGAGTGGGTGAGCGGGCGGGTGTCCGGCCGTGAGTGCTGCCGGCCGTCAGCGCTGGGTGGGTGGGCGGGCAGGTGGCCGGGAGCGCTGGGCGGGCGGGCAGCCGTGGACGTGCGGCTGTGCCCTGCGCAGCGTGACCTCGCAGCGTGACCTCGTCACGCTGCGCACTGCGGGGTATGGGAGAAGCCGGGCAGCGTCTGAGTGCTCAGACGCTGCCCGGCATTAAACTGCGCATGCGCAGTTTAATCCCGAAATCCCGGGATTGGAAATTCCAATCCCGGGATTGAAATCCCGGCGTTTTGGGGGCCAAATCCCGGGATCCCGCCGATCCCGATCCCGGGATTGGCCACCCTAATACATACATATATATATACATACACATACATACATACATACATACATACATACATACATATATATATATATATATATACACACACATAACTTCCAGGGTGGTGTGGTAGAGGATGTTTAATACGCAGAGGAAGGGTGTATAGTGGAGTGGGCTTATTGTTCATAATTTTCTGGTGGGAGGACAGCTTGCTTGACTGCAGATATCTCCAGTTCCCAGAAATAGATTTCTTAGATTTTAATGAAATTAAAAACAAGAGAATCCAACCTACCAAATGGTATTGGGCACTATGGGATCAGAGTTTGTGAGGCAGAGCAATCTGCCAAGGAGTATATAAAACTACATACCAGGTGTGTGGAGCTGGAGCAGTAACCAGCTGCTGGAAGGCTAATAACTCTGGTTCTGGGAACAGTAGAGACAAGCTACTAGTGTCCTTCAAAGGGGGAGAGTCCCAGCTTTTGGAATATACCCTCAGAAAAACTCTAAGTCAGACAGAACCTGAAATATCTGACTGGGAAGAGCAATTAACAGGCTTGGATGGGGACCACTGTTTTGAAGTCAGATATCTCTGGTTCCCAAGGGCCGATTTTTAAAATTATTTTACCCATGGAAAGAGGGGACCCTCAGCTTTCAGCCTAGGACCCTTAGACTCCTGGGGGGGGTTTCTGGGTACTCAGAAACCCCCCCTGCGTGTGCTGCTGACTGGAGACAAAATATCACAATTTAAATCCCAGAGAGACAGCATGTAATAATAGCCCATGCGTAATAAATCATTTCCTCCATTTCATATTATTTCACGTAAATCAATTGATTTTGATCTCAGCCAGTATCATTTTTTTTTAATTCTGGAAGAATAGTGAATATAGCCATAAATGGTAGAAGTACCTATGAATGTAACTGACCTTTATGGGACCAGAGCAGCATCAAGATTCCCACCAAGACACGGCTGAGAACGATTTCATCATTCCCTGCGCTGCAGGCTAAATATAAAGCTTCATATAAATGTAGCTTCATAGTAACCCGGCATTCAGAGCAAGGACTTCAGTCACTCGGCTTTCTTTTCTCACAAATGCACTACACATGGTCGATTTATCTCTATGCAGAATTTATATAGGTTTTACCAACCATTTTAAAAATACTTCCCATATCCTCCATTATAGAAGAGATAACCACTTTTGTTGTGCTTACGGCAGGGGTTCCCAAAGTTTTTGAATCAAGGCACCCCAAAGTGCCTTGTGCTCATTGAGAAAGTCAGAAACAAATATAAGTTAAATAAATTGTGCTTATATCTCATCCTTAGGATCAGTTATGTGGTAATGGACAGGATTTGGTACTGTCTGTCCCCAATTTGACTATTATAATGGACATAAATAATTTGAATTGGTCCTGGACCATCAACCCAGGGCACCCCTGCAAGTCCCACAAGGCACCCCAGGGTGCCACGGCACACAGTTTGGGAACCACTGGCTTACGGGATAAAATCCAGCAGCATAAAATGACCAGCACTTGGACCCAATGACCCTCCAAATGCACAGGACTTACAGGGACCTATGCAGCACCAATCTAGGGACTTTGGCCCTGATTCAGGTTGCTTCCACCCCCTGCGTGTTGGTATCAAATATCTAACATTTTGACAATATGTAAAAGTATAAAGACTTTTAAGGGGATGTGGTGAGCAGCCCAGCAGTTAGGTTGCTGCAGTCCAAATACTGGCATCTCATGACCAGAAGAACAGCGTAGGAATACAGACATTGCTGGTATTGGGTGTATTCTGTGGGAAAGGAGGGTTAGGCATTAAAGTGGGGGCGTGGAGGATAGGCTATGGTGGGGGGTGAGCACAATGGTCAGTGTGTGGGGTAGGAGAGTTTCAGTAAGCACTAATGGGGGGGGGGGGTAGGCTGCGGGAAGGGAGTGTTGGGGAGGTGTCAGGGAGAAGTTTACTAACTGGACCTGTTGTGATTTTCTCCATCGGGATGCCGCTGCCCATGTCCTGACCGCTGGCATCCCGCTTGTCAGTTTTCCATATTTCTCCCCTTTAAAATATAGGATTGTGAATATAAAAACGGATACTGTATATGATATGTTTTGTAGATGTCATTTCATTTGGCAATGTTTAAGCAAAGTGTTTTTGTTTTCCCAGTCAATAAAAATTATGTGTGTGTGTGCGTGTGTGTGTGTGTGTGTGGGGGTGTTTGGGGAGGGGGGCTTTTATAACCTCCACCCAACTATTCTCCTCTGCCTACAAAATCTTCTGTTCCTCCACAACTTTGCCCATTTTGCCCTACAAAGCTTCGAAGCCCAGGGTATAATGCTGTATTTATTCTCCTTTTACCCTTTGTAAAAAAAAAACTAGGGTGTGAATAAAACTAAAATCAGAATGAATCCTGTGCTCTGACGTTGTGTAATTCCACCTGGAGTGCTCAGGGAAGGCTAGGTATAATCTGATCTTTCCTCTGTAAACTATACACACACACACACACACACACACACACGAGCCAGTCTTCATATAGATCCATGGCCTCTTGATGCCTCGTTAACAGTTCCAAGGATTCACTGGGCAAACTAATCAAAGTAATCGCTGTTAATGTTTTGGGAAAGAGATAAACATCCTTCAAAAACACAAATCCAGTACACAGGATCAAAGCTAGAGCAATTATTCCGGCATGCACGACAATAACTTAATGCTGAACTTCCTGCGTTCTCATCAGCTACAGACATTTTTTATGTTCTAGTGGAGCGCTTAGAAAAAAAGATAGAAAATTAAGCTTAAATGTTTATTTTTGATACACCCTGTTCTTTAATAGCAAAGTCATTCACGGGTTCAGTTTAGTATGGGAAAGAGTCGCACTGAACATAAAAAAAAGTAAAATGAATATGACTTAACTGCAATGTTAAGCTACAAGCTATTCCCAAATTAGTTTAATACTACTAAATAGAATTATTTCTGAAAGTGCACTACACTAGAATTATTATAAGGTCATGCTTGTTTATCATTTTGTTCTAATTTATTATGGCCCATTTTGTGCACAGCAATAATATTAAATCTTAATCTCTTCCGGACACGCTCAACGTACTGCAAAATAAATTTTCCAGTAGGCCAGAATGGGGTAGGTTTTAGAAATAAGGAAAAAAACAAACAAACAATACATCAGATTCATTCTTGTGTGTATCGGTTTGTGGTTGCAAAAGCCTGAAGGCCCCAATACATTAGTGCGATTTGTCTGAAGGGCAGGTTTCATCAGATTCCCTTGAACTCCCCCTGGCCGCTACCCGAGAGTCCTTACATTGAGTCCTGTTGGAGAAAGTGCGCTATATAAATTAAACTTACTTACTTACATCCGATTTGGCACTTGATGTGACATTTTTAGATACAAAATCATTCCAACCAGACGTAAGAATCAGATATTTACCATCTATAAACAGGTAAATATAAAAAATGTATATAAATATTTATCACAAAAATGTGCACAGAATCAGGATTCTATCTCTGCTGCTTATGGAACGCGCATTTCGTCTGGGTTAGGCTTGATCACCCTGCCACATTTTCCACAAGGCAACCTAGGCGCCTGCTTAGGGCCCAGCAGACACCAAGGGGCCCTACTTCCAAAAGACCTAGAGCCGGATTCAGATTTGTATGCAATGTAGATGTTGGCCCAAAATTGCTGGGATTTCGTACACGATTAGGCTGCGCAGGTACAGTCTAATGGCCCTTATTCTGAATCGTGCGGTACGGCCCGCGTGCGGCCGTACCGCCGATGTTTTCAGTCTGCACATGCGCAGAGGTCAATCTGCGCATGTGCAGCCCAATTCGCCGCAGACGTAGTTCGTCCGCCGCAAAGGGGGCGTATAGGGGCGTGAGGGGCTTCATACCCTCATTTCCCTATGCATACGCCCCGCGTTTCATGGGCGTTCCCATGCAAACGCGGGGCGTATGCATGCTAATGAGGGTATGACGCCAGTGATGGGGGCGGGAAGCTGACGTCGCCGGATGTCAGCTCTCAGCCCCCATACAAGCTATCACACGGACGATTGTCCGTGTGGTCTCAGCTTGCGGGACCTGGTGGGGCGTGCGGCCCTGCCTTCGATGGTCGCCGACCATCGAATGCAGGGGGCAGCTCCCACCATGGTGGAGGCGTACGCCCCACCATTTTCTTGCGGATCGCCAGCCGTCCGTGTACGGACGGCCGTGGCGATCCGTATCGTGGGCGGGGATTGGTTTGTGCGGCCGGAGCACCGTGTGCGGCTCCGGCCGCACAGATCTGAATAAGGGCCAATGCCGGGCAGCGTCTGAGCACTCGCTCAGATGCTGCCCAGCGTTTCCGGTCCCTGGCTGTGCAGCTCTGCAGGGGGTAGGTAATCCCGGGATCCCTGGATTGAGCATTTTTCCCCGGGATTGGCTTCCCTCTGCACAGCTTTAGCCTAGTCTACAGACCGCAGTCATTAGTACACATTAATGGTTATCCATAATAAAACTACAACTCAGTGATTCTATGAGAAAATAGCAATTGCGACAATTACTAAAACCGTGAACAATGTCATTGACATCTGTACAAACTGTGACCAACTCAGAAAGACTTTGGCAGTAATAAAATCACATTTAAACAGAAAAATAAACGTCCCTTTAATAGCTTACCCTAATAAAGAACATTAGTGAGTATAAAATGGACTTCCATAACCCACGGTCCGCTCTTATTAGGCTGCCCAAGCTTCAAGAAAAGCCATTGTGCAGTAATGACACGCACGCTGCAAATATACATTATACCGTTATTGCAGAACAAAGGAAAAGGTATAGACACAAATCTCTGGAAGCCATTAATGGCCCTAATGCGGAGATCAAGACAGACCGAAATTGGTGCTAGGAATATAATTGCCAGCAGGTGACTTCAAGTCAATTTTTCTCTGGCATGTGTAATTTACAGAATCAGATACAGGCTCCTGGTGGGGAGACAGATAGAGCGAGAGGGAATTCTGCAAGGATCGGATGCCTTCAGCGCTCAATAAACAGTGGCTGCTTGAGATGTATTGTAATTGGAGCATAATGACTTCACGGCTTCAGTTCAGCAGCAGAGATAAAACAATCCCATTTTATGAAGCCTCAGAATGACAAGATCTCTGAGGTGTCTCTGATTTATCTCTGCAGCTTAGACTATTATCTCAGGTGCAGCACATGTCGACTTAATGCAGGAAGAGCACAGAATACTGTAGTAGATGCGGATGTAAAGGTGCTTGGATTATATAAGATGCTGCTGTGGTTATAGAGCAGCAGATGCTCCCTGTAAACAACATCAGCATAAGGGGCTGCTTGAATTACATTCAGAAACAGACTAACTGCATTGAAATAAATGGTGCAAGTGTACAGTGATGATCGCTAGCACAAGGGAACTGTTGCTCTTGCATGCGTGGCATTTATTTGCACATTTTCATGGGCATAGAGAGGTGTGAATGTATGTGATGTGCCTGGCGTAAAACGGGCACACATTAGTTTTGGAACTTTGCAAATGCCTTTTTCAATTAAAGCGTATATATATATATATATATATATATATACACATACATACACATATACATATATACACACACACACACACACACACAAACACACACACACACACACACTACTGATGGGATGACTGCTTGTGTATGGTTATAGTTAATAGTAGAGGACAATTTAATTTTGATTTTTAAATAATTAATAACTACATAAATATGTGAGGTTCAACAAGTAAATAAAAGATCCTTTTTGACATGTGCTAAATAAATGCAGAAGTACAGTATAGGTTTATGGAATGATAGGTCTGGATGTTAAGGGGTAATAATATTATTGCATGGGGGATGAAATAGGAAGTACAATGACAGAGGAGGAACATGAAATAATATGTGGGGAGATGAAATGGAATGATAAAGTTGTTAGGTTGGGATACGGTCATTGGGTCACCGGTAAGTTGTTATTCAGTCATTAGGTCGACACAATTAGGACAGCATGGGTTAGGGTCAGGGACAGGGTCATTAGGTCGACATATGTTAGGTCAACAGTCAAAAGGTCAACATGGGGTTTTTCATTGTTTTTTGAGCTGACGTGCCGACAGGCGGTATTTCATGCCCTACCATCCACTAGGTTGTGGTGGGAGAATAAAATAGCGTGCCGAGCGTAGCGCAGCGAGTCATGCGAGGGGACGCGGTGCACTTTAACCTGTGTCCATGTCGACTGTGTCGACAATCGGGTCAAAAATCCCATGTCGACCTTTTTGGCTGTTGACCTACCATATGTCGACCTAATGACCCTGTTGACCTTACCCATGTCGACCTAGATTCATGTCAACCTTCCTGCATGTCAACCTAGACACATGTCGACCTAAATGGTGTTGATCTAATGACTGTCTAATAACTTGTTGGTGACCAACTGATCCACACCCGTTAGGTTGGGAGGTAAATGTAATGACATAACAAAAGATGGAATTTTACTGTGGGCCTCATTCATGCTTGCACGTAAAGGCCGATGTTTGTGCAACTGGGATTATTAACAGACTGCGCATATGCTGCGTTCGCACTGCACATGCGCCATGGTGTCATTGCCATCCCGCTCTCAATACTGAAATGCATGGGAAAAGTGATTGACAGGAAGGGACCATGTGGGGGTTTTAACGGGAGTGGTGTTAAAAATGCAGGTGTGTAATTGCCTTTTTTAAGGCATGCATATGCAGTCAGCTGTGATCAGAGAAACATGGCGCCAACATTGCTACTGCCATGTCCAGTCTGCGTAGCCAACGTGCTATCCTAGCAATCTATGTTCTGAAGTACCAGGCTTAAATCTTAAGGTTATTAACCGTTTGAGTGCCAACACTGATGTGAGAGATGTGCAAAATATCTGCTAAGAATGCCAGCGTCGCTCACAGCAACAGTCGTTTTTATAGGCGCAATAGATAACTAAACTTGTTTATTGGTAGAACAGAAGAAGATGGAATTGTAAGATGTGGAGCAGAGATGTAATAATTTGATGAGGAGGAGGGAACTATAGAGAGTAAGCAGCCTATTTTGGAAGAGATCATAATCCTTTTTCGATGGATTTTTTAACAGAGAAAGGGATTAATTCAGCTTCTCTTAATTTAACAAGATGCTATAGATTGAGGGATTTCTCTGGGGCCAAACTATTTTGAACCATTAATGCCGTCCCCATAGTCCTTTATGGGAACAGCGGATAAATTGAACAAGCAACAATAAAAAGGTCTGTGCATTTTACAGGAACCCTTCATTGGCAGTTTTAGTTGGTCAGCAAGAGGGAAAATACACTAAGCTTTTTCACCTGGGCTCCACTTGGCATGGTAAATTGTAATTAAGAGGTAATAGAGATTTTAATTACCCTGGCAGTATAGTAAAAAGTCCCTCAAGTAAGATTAATATAGAGAATACCAGTAATCTTAGCAAGGAGAAAGCGTGGGGCACAAGGGATTGTGGGAAAATGATTCCCATGTTTTATATGTAGAGCCTGGTTTAAGAGGCTAACCAGCCATACATCTACAGATTGATTGTCAGATTGGGCTGGTTGGAACAAAATCCTGGTAATGGATGAGAGCAAATGACAGTTGACCATTTGCTTTGAAATGCTGGAAAACTGCCAAACTACCAATCAGATACTACCAGGTTTTTGTTCCAACTAGTCCAATCTGACAATCGATCTGTAGATGTATGACCAGCTTAAATCTCAACCAAGTGCAGGATGAGACTATATACTAGCATTCCTCCCAATTCATGTGGGACATCCTAGTTTGGATTTTTGGAAACTATCCTGCTCTTTCCCCAAACTTGGGGAAGAGTTGGGAAGATTTTCCCTGGGATACGGTCATTTGGTCTACAACAAGAAAGACGACAAGCATTGGGTGAAAAGCCTTGCAAGTTCACCAGACACCGCCCGCCGAATGCCGGTACGCTCGCCACCCCCCCCCTTGCATGGAGCGTACGTTCGCACTGCCTGCATGTTTGAATGGATGTTTGCAGCCCCCCCATAACCATGGGATCGCCCAGTATTTTCATGGGAAAGACCAGAAACACTGGGAGTTCCCGTGGGTGCGACTACCCTCCGCCGCCCCACGCCCACTGTGTTGGGTGTGTGCACCTGGAGAACACCCTGTCCGCCATGGCCGCATACCATGTGTCTGCACATACGCATACGAATGAACTAGAATAACATACACTGACTGCTGCCTCCAAAAGGTAATTTATAAAGTGTCCTGGAAGTAAACAGCTAAACACCTTTGCTTTTCACCAGTGCACCCGCATAGCAAAGCTCAGGAATAAACTAAAAAAAAAAAAAAAAAAAAAACATACTGTACTAGTGTTCCTTAACAAAACTCATCATTTAATAATGCCATGGCTGTAGATTGGCCTAATGATAGGGGTCAAATATAGGAAAAGCAACTAAACAAAAAAACAACAACTGTTGGTCGGCCGTCAAGTAACTTCGTTGGTGTAGACTGGAATTCAGAAAGTTACCGTGGCCTATACGCTGCTTTCCAATGGTAATGCAAGGTTACAGCTCACTGTAGAGAAACTCAGAAAACCAGCACTTACAGTCTGTCACTCAGACTCGCATAACTCTAACTGAAAATAGAGAGTTAACTCAGAGGTCATGTATAATGCTGCTGTACTTCAAAACCCAAGGTGTTAAAAGCTGAGATAAGGAGGCATAGCTCAGGCATAACTGATAAACAAAGAACATGACCTCTATCATCATGTCTTACTACTACTGTATATAGTGCACAAGAAATGCTAATATGTCAAACTCAATACTTCAAGTATAAAACAGCAGATGGCATTATATCAGTCATCCTAAGGAAAATGTGTGTATTAACAGGAAAAACTCAACCTTACTCTGGGCCAGATGCATCCAGCTTCAAAACATGATAAAATGAAGTGATAAACAACCAGCACCTAATTGTCATGTTGTAGGCCAGAAAAATGACAGTTATGGGCCGGACCTGGAAAACGCAAACTGTTAGAGGTACTTGAGGAATAAAGTTGGGATTCACTGGTTTGCTTAGACTGGTCACAGAATCATGTTTGGAGGCCTTAATACTTCTATCACTAGGGGTAGACATAAAACCTGTACATTTCCCCAATAAGCCCATGTTTGTATACTCAACAAAAACCCTAGTTTTTGTCAGAAGCCCCCATTCACACTAGTTTGGACCCTGTTCACACAACCTGTTTTTTTTTTTTCAAAATTAAATTTTCCACAACTACCTGACACCCTTTACACCAATCACAGACAGATTCAGTCCTTACAGGGCCCTAGGCAAGATACAGATTTGTGGGCCCCCTTCCTCAAACAATCCATAGCACTGTATGAAATCACACAGTAGTCACGCAATGCTCACTCTGGGAAAGTTTTTGATGGCCCTAAGCTAGCACCTAGGTTACAGTGTGGAAAATCTGCCCATACATAATATCTACAGTATACCATGTGCGGCGCCAGACACCTGGGAACCTATACGCAGGAGAAGAAGAGGTTTGTACAGACTTCCAAGGAGTATCCAAGGTCTCCAATAGCCAAGGAGCCACACACATACAATTTATCAACGACTCCCACCAGCACCCAGACACACTTGGGCAGCTATGCACACTGTCCCAATGGCAGTTGGAGCTTCTGCTGCTAACAGGGCCACCCAGAACATTGCAGCACTTTGCCCAGACCGGGAACAACCCAGGTCAATTGTAGGTTCTCAGACCTGGGATTTCTGAACTAGGTAGTTCGTTTTCACGCTACCACTAGACTTGGGTGGCTTAGGTTGTGCCACTAAATTACTGGGTTTTTGAAGCCGGTCTATAAAAGTGCATTAAGGGCTTCAGAAGAAAAGTATATTTTGCACTCCACTCCCTTCTTTACCTTCAAATATTTGAAGCCTCTGCATTATGTAGAGCAGGCATTCCAAACCACGGTCCTCAAGGCACACCAACAGTGCAGGTTTTAGTTATATCCAGGCTTTAGCACAGATGGTTTAATCAGAAACACTCAGATACTAATTAAGTCACCTGTGCTCAAGCCTGGATATCTACAAAACCTGCACTGTTGGTGTGCCTTGAGGACCGTGGTTGGGAATGCCTGATGTAGAGTAACTAATAAAGGATAATGTGGAAATGTTAGACGACAGCCCAGTTCTGCCCCTTAACCATACCTTCTCACATCACACCAAGTTTTCAAGATAATGCCCCCTTTGGGACAGTGACACTTGGCAGGTACTAAGCACTTCTGGAATACCACTGATACCATAACAAACCAATGAACCAGTTTGTAGGTGTCCTGGCAAAATAGATCTCTATTCTCCACTCTTATTGCTCGCTCTTGTCAAATCCCTGCAGCAAATGCAATAGTTCAGCATCAGTTCACCTTTAACTCTCCCAAATGTATCAGACTGTGCTTTAGTTTTGCTGTAAATGAGTGCAGTAAGCAGTGATAACCACATCACCGTAACATTTTATTTTTTTAGTCTTCCAACTGTTTTAAAAGTCTCCGTTGGCTTGAACACATTTGATGAAGTAATCCCCGATGGAGAGACGCACTTAATGCAATGTGGTGTATATTGACGCACGTGCCCTTTGACCATACTTGTTACAAGATTTGTTGGTAAAAGGCTTCTATATGTACACCATTTATTTTATATTAGTCATGACAAATCGAAAGGGACAATGTTCTAAGCTCAGCATCACAGTCAGGGCTGACAGGCTTCTCAGCGTTACTATGACCCAAATATACAGTGCCCCAGGCCCTAGAGATGATGTTCAACTAGAAACTAATTCTCTACTATTCTACTTTATCGCTTTAAATAATACTGCAGCCAATCCGCCCCAAACCCCCATAAAACGTATAGCACAGAGCCAAGGAAACTGAAAAGTAACAGCCCTTAAGAGGAGCGAGTTCTGGAGGTGTGAAGCTGCGCTGACAGCTCAATCACAACACCATGAGTAACACTGCCTTCATTAGCTTCCCTCCTGCTCCTTGTTACAGGGACATATCGTGATTGATTACACAAAAACCTGATGATCTTGTTTCCAAGGAAATCTTCCGAGGTATCTTTTATGTGGGACTAATCTAGTTATATGAGCTGGTACTAGAGATGATTAAAGGGATTAGAATTGCGCCTGCCCTTCACATTTGTACAAAGAATAGTACATTTGCGTGGAATTTGCCACATGTGAAGTAAGAACTGTATTTTTGTCCTTGCGGTCTGATGTAAATTAAATCAACAACATCAAATTTGGTTCCAGTTTCCATGGACATTGTATTATTGGGCAGGTGCATCTGTGCAGGTCACTTGTACAGTGCGTGTGCTCTCTCGTCAATAGCCATGACCAAAAGATAAAGCAAATTGATCACACACACATATATTCACTGCTGTCTTGTACTATACACAATAACTTTTATATTTATTTAGATTAAGCGCGAATGAGGGATAGGAATACATATATTCGCAAAGGAGCACCCAAGCCAGATACCCCAGTTGGGGATCCTGAAGACTGTATTGTGTGTGTAATAGACAATCTAGGCCAAAAACCAGTGATGTTTTCAGCGTTTCTGTCTGGGAAAACAGGTCTGCACAATCCTACTTAAAGAAATGGAGCATACCTCACCAACTGTCCTAATTTTGACGTGACAGTCCTGTTTTTTGGGGACTGTCCCGCTACCCAAATGTGAGCAGCAGTGTCCCACGGTAGAGGGACAGTTGGGAGTCGCCGCTGCTTAGCAGAGCAGTGGTGAATAGATACTATGCACATGCGCACAGCATCTATACATGGGAGGCAAAAGGGACTGGGGGCGTGGCCAGCAGCTCAAAGAGTGTCCAAAATGTCCCCAGATTGATGAAAAACAGGAGGCACATGAAGCCACGATCCCTTTGTGTGGATGCACAGCAAAGCCCCTTTAGAACAATGATTCTGTTGGGATTATGGGTATAGACCAGGGCTGGGCAACACCGGCCCTCCAGATGTTAATGAACTACACATCCCAGGATGCTTTGCATTAGTTTTGCCTATGTGGCCATGCTGAAACTGATGCAAGGCATGCTGGGATGTGTAGTTCATCAACATCTGGAGGGCCGGTGTTGCCCAGCCCTGGTATAGACTAATATAGGCTGGTCAATTTGTGGCTCTCCAGCTGTTGTAAAACTACACATCCCAGCATGCCCTGCCACAGTTTTAGCATTCTCTAATAGCTGGATATAGTTGGTTGGTCAACCTAGAGATGGTTGACAGTCATTAGGTCGACATACTGCAAGATCGACAGGGGTTTAGGTTGACATGGCAAAAGGTAGACAGGTCATTAGGTCTACATGGGGTTTTTCACAATTTTTTGAGCCGACAGCCGGTATTTCATGCCCTACCATCCACTAGGGCAGTGATTTTCAACCTTTTTACCTTACGGCACATTAAATAAGATTTTTAATTTGCCAAGGCACACCATGAGATCACCACAGGGCAAAACACATTGGCCCCCATGGAAAAAAATGAAACCTATTGGCCCCTATATAAAAAAACGATCACACTGGACCCCACAGGTAACAAAAATAAAATACATTTGCCCTTTTAAATGAAAAGAGACCAGTAAATAACAGTTGAACTGGTGGGGGCTGTAAACTGATTTGGGCATCTCTAGATCTGGGGGCACACTTGAGTACAGCTCAAGGCACACTAGTGTGCCACGGCACAGTGTTTGAAAAACACTGCACTAGGGCATGGTGGGAGAAATGAAAAGTGTTCCGAGCACAGCGAGGCACCGTGCCCGAAGCATGGTGAGCACAGCGGGCCATGCGATGGGATGCGGTGCACTTAAAACTGTGTCCATGTTGACTGTCGACATTTGGGTCAAAAAAACTGTTGACCTAATGCTTGTGTCGACCTAATGACCTTGAGCCATGTCGACCTAGAACTCTGTTGACCAGTATATCGACCATCTTTAGGGCGACCGTACAATCCATACTCCTAATAGTAAACCTGTGGCACTGCATATAGGGACTTGTAATTTCACAGCAAATTAAAGACGGTTTCTCATACATTATAAAAAGGGCCCCAGTTTTTTCTGCAAGCGTGGATATGCACATATGCAGACCCCCTTTGCGAATGCATTTGGCGAGCACCACACTGCTTTTACTGTGCTTTTCATTAGCATATACCTGTCAAAGAAAAAAACTAATATGGGCTAATTGATTACTGGCTCTCCCAACTGCCCCCCCCCCCCGCACACTGGTGACCACTTTGCGAAACTGTCCCAATGTAATTGGGACATTTGCATATACTGTATAGTAAAAAAAAAAAAAAAGAACATTGGGGCAGATGTATTAAGCCTGGCGAAGAGATAAACTGGAGATAAATGTGGAAGGAGATAATGCACCAGCCAATCAGATGTGTTTGAAATATGACAGTTGGGAGTTGATTGGCTGGTGTGTTATCTCCTTCCACTTTATCTCTTCGCCAGGCTTAATACATCTGCCCCAATGTTACTACAAATTTAAAACATTAAATAGAATACATCAGTTGGTCCGCTGACCTATATAATCGCACAACTAAATAGCATATCTCTTATAAAGTAGCCCAGAACTGTCAATCTGTGAGAGTGTGTGTGTATAATGCTGGGTGGAGTCAAAGAGTGAACTCCGCCCCCCGCCCAGCATTATATACACACACACAGATCTGGCCTATTATACACACAGATCTGGCTTATAAATAAAGAGACCATTGCAAGGACCTGTGTAACCTGCGCCGTACCTGTGCCAGCAGCCAGAAACACAGTCCTAACAGTACTCACTTACCACAGCAGCTTTTCAGACAGCACATGGGCTCAGTGCCCTGACACGTGGGCATGTGTGCTCAGCAGCCACACATGCCCACCCTCTCACTTCCCTGTGCACCAGTAGGCTTTGGTTCCCTCCCAGAACACGCCCACCCCAGCCAGGAGTGCCCTGTGGCCGGATTCCCCATGCTCCTCCCCCTCTCTCCCCATCCAGTTACAGAGAGCGGCGCCCTGAGAGGAACACTTGGTGCGGGGACCAGCGCTGGGGCGGATTGGCCACTTTACAGTCGGCCGGTCCAGAAGAGACCAGGACCGGCCGCTCTCACCCCCCGCCTACAGCATTTTTCACACAAAAAAAAAAAATGCCCACGTCCAGATGCAACCAGCACAAGTCAGGGGCAGAACTATCAGCATTTTTTTTTAGCCTTTGAAGAGGTGCCCCTGCTGACCCCTCCCAGTCAAGTGTCTCTACTATACCTCCCTCCCTCAGCCTGCACAGTGAGTGCACGTGTCTGCTTTGTCCTGCTCCTGTACCAGTATGTCATGTCAGACTGCTGGAGGGAGCAGAAGAGAAGAGAACACAAGCGCTGTCCCAGAGCAGAAGGTTGGGGGAGCTCAGGAGGCTGCAGGGAAGAGGGGAGCAAATGAAGAGGAAGAAGGCTGCAGAGAACATAGACACCGGAGCTCCCCATAGGATGAATGCACAGACCGCCCCATAGGATGCATGACAAGCCGTGATCAGGTGAATCAGCCCAGTGTGTCCCCCAAAAGCAGTCTCCTTTCAAACAAAGGGAACCAGGTAAATTGCTCCTACACACTCCCTGAAGCCTAACACTAGCAACCCCCCCCCCACCTAACTCTAACTATACACCCCCCTCCCCCACACGCACACCCTAACTTTAACTATACACCCCATCCCCCAAAGCCTACCTCTAACTATACACCACCCGCCCCCACAGCCTAACTCTAGAAATACACTTCCCTCCCTTACAGACTAACTTTAACTATACACCCCCCTCCGCAGCCTATCTATACACCCCGCCCGCCGGCAGCGTAACTCTCACTATACACCCCCTCCCCTGCAGCCTAACTCTAACTATACACCCCCATAGCCTAACCCTCAGTATTTACCCCACCATGTCCTAATCTTAACTATACACCATGTCCATTAGCCTAACCTTACATTTATATCCCCCATAGTCCAACCTTAATTATACACCTCCTGTACCCTAACCCTACAAATAAATCACCCATAGACTAACCCTATCTTGACACTCCCCACAGCCCAACCATTCACCACCCACCTGCAGGCTAAACCCACCCATCCCGATCCCTACAGCCCGCTACCTACAGCCAGCAAGGTGCTCACTCGCCGCACATGCCCGCCCAGTCACTTCTCTGCCCAATAGCCTGGCCGGTCATCTAAGGTCTCCTCAGAGGACACACCCATGCCTAGCGGAAGCTGCGCTTTGTGCCCAGGGGAACAGCCACACAAGTGTGCAGTCAGTGCCTACCTGTAATTGGCATCATGGCGTTCACCCGCCGCACAAGCCCGCCCTCTCATTACCCTGCACAACAATAATGGCTGGGAATATCATGCCCCTTCTAGTACGCGCCCACCCACGCGGAAACCTCGCTTTCTGCCCGGGTTGCCCATCACTCCTCCCCCTCTCCACGACTGTCCCCATACTTCGAGAGACAGCGATAGAGCGGCACCCTCAGCACAAACCCCACTTTCTTCATCATCCGCTTCTCAATCCCCTGGCAGCAGCCACATGTCTGCGTGGTCAGTGCCTGCCTGTGTATGTCACCCTAACAGCTCAGCATCCACACACACTATTGTTTGCTGGTAAGTTGCCATACAACACATCCTTAATTAAATACAAGCCATATTTCACACAATAACAGTCCTCACAGGTTGAGGGGGCGTAGCCCTTTACAACGGTGTGAAGAGCGCCCGTAGGGCGCGATGAACCACCTAGTATATATATATATATATATATATATATATATATATATATGTGTAGCTGTCCTATGCAGTAAAAACCAGAGTGTATTATCTTTGTGTAGTGCTCCCAGGAATATGCCAATAGTGAGGATGTACCAAATGGCAGTGGGATGGATATTGCCAAAATAAACATAAGACGGGACATAAGAATTCTGCTGGTAATGCCATACACTGAGGAGTAGATACTGCACACATAATATACGGTCATTCCCTCTATATACAAGTGTAAGCTATTAGAACTCACGTTTTCAGCATGGAAGGGGAGAATGTTACTGGGAACACAGCCGGGCTTGTCTGCACTAACCCAGGCTTTAGTAAGGAACTAGTACTGTGTATGATTTAATGTGGCCGAACGCAACTCAAGTGCCACACACATTGTTCTCATATTGGCTGCGGCCCAAACTGACTGCTGTCAGATTGGAGGACAGGTTTCCTTAAGCTGGGAGCAGGAAGAAGGCGTAGGTGTGGAAATAAACCTTCATTGTTTGCGTTTCAAGAGAGAGTAACAACAAAATGCAATTGGTATCAGGTTAAAGGGGAAGCACAGTATCAGCTTAGGCTGAAGGCAGCTAAATCCTGGTTTATGAAGAGGCCACACTCTGGCTTAAGGGAATAAGATGGCAGCTATGGGTGGACTCATTTAAAAATGTATCTGATCATCTTTATATATCTGTGATGGGATCGGATGATAAGTAGACAATATTTAGGTCTCCAGTCAATAGGTCGGCACCAAAAAGGTCTACACAAGCAATTGTAACAATTTTCATACTACCTGTACACTATTACATGTGTCGGCATGCATACATACATACATACATGCAGCCCGACACAGAGATGCAGATCAGTCTGTGAAAGCTGTATCAGTCATGTGAGCTGCAGGCAGAGCTACCATTGGAGCAG
This sequence comes from Crinia signifera, assembly GCF_055691185.1. Classification (NCBI taxonomy): domain Eukaryota; kingdom Metazoa; phylum Chordata; class Amphibia; order Anura; family Myobatrachidae; genus Crinia; species Crinia signifera. The sequence continues at coordinate 84,876,745 of NC_139217.1, forward strand.
CAAGTGCAATGCACCTGAGGACGGACTAATTGGCCCACTGCTGCCCCTGCCACAGTCTTCTTCCCCCTGCCACCCACTGCAGTGTTGTATATTATGAACTTGGGTTGGGGTGGAGGGGGGCCCAAATCATGTATTTGCACCTGGGCTCACCACCCACAAGTTCCACCACTGGTTGGAAGGCATGCTATGGGTATGATCTCACAGGAGAGGGGCATCAACAACCCAGGCCTTAAGTTTGATTAGAAATTAAGCTCTTACGTGCAGTGCCTTCTCCCCTCATATGCTTTTCCTTCTCTTCATTAAATCATCATCGATGCCCCTAAATCTCACAGTTCTCTGCACCCTGATGCGTATTTCAGTGCCCCCTGCTGATGCAGATGTGTATGTACCCTGTACTTCTCCATTTTTGTCTTCAACTGAAAGTCACTGGGGGAAATTTACTAAGATGTGTATTGTACCTCACATGTGATGTTGCTATGGGCAACCAATCAGAATCTGCTTCTTATTTATTTAGCACCCTCTAGAACAGGCATGTCCAACCTGCGGCCCTCCAGCTGTTGTGAAACTACACATCCCAGAAGGCCTTGCCACAGTTTTGATATTAGGGAATGCTAAAACTGTGGCAAGGCATGCTGGGATGTGTAGTTTCACAAAAGCTGGAGGGCCGCAGGTTGGACATGCCTGCTCTAGAAGATAGTAGACAGGATCTGATTGGTTGCCCAGAGCAACATCACATGTGAAGTAGAATACACATCTCAGTAATATTCCCCCACTGTATCCTATTTTGGGTGATCCCTTGTGGTGATAAATAATAATAATACATGATAGACATTATCAGCCGTATTCAATGCGGCCGGCGAGGGGGTTAAATGGCGGGATCGCCGAAAACAAGCGATCCCCGCCGTTTAACTCCCGCCTAAATAAATGGTGGGGGCCTGAATAAATGACATGATATGTCATTTAATGGTATAGCACATTACATGGCATTATTATAGGTCCAATCAGAACCAATATCTCATCGCATCGCATGCCATACAATAATGGCATGCGATGCAATCTGATTTTTTATCGCACCCCATCGCATCGCAGGCCGTACAATAATGGCATGCGATGCGATGCGATTTTTTATTGCATCCTATTTTTTTCATGTATTCATTGACACAGAGCAGTGAATACATTATATAGGAAAATCGCATCTCATCGCATCACATTGCATGCCATACAATAATGGCATGCGATGCGATTTCACTACCGTGAATAGCCCACTATGCAAATTCCGTAGTGGGCGCTGTGATAATACACAAGTACCACACTTTCTACCAAAACCAAAGCATTTTGGCAAAAAACTCCACTGCCTTGGCAATGCTGGCACACAGTCAGATTACCACTACACTAGGTACAACTCAGGGGGTATAGACATGCACAATAGAGTAGAGACATATGTGCACCAGATGTGTCCTTATGCGCCGTACTTCAATACACCATGCAGCACAAGGCGCCGGAGTGCACAAGTCTGAATCTGTATATGGAGAACAACAGAACTTGGCATGCAAAAGTAGCTCTTTGTATACAGAGTCAGACTCAGTTGCACATATAGATACAGAATGTACAAGTGTTGCACAGCAAAGTAATCAGTGCAGTCCCATAAAAGCAGTCAAATTGTGATTATGGTCCACATTTCAGCCAATAAGATGCAAGACACAGTCGTATGGGATGTGGCGCACTCAGAAGGGGTGTTTAGCGTGACTGCAGCAATCATGTATGTTTTAAAATACATTGAAAAAGATGCTTAAATCAAAGCATATGGGATGTTCTATGTTTTGTTATTTTGTCATTTACAGAAAATGACAACCTAGTCATTACTTTCAGTGATCTATATAGTATAAGGCTCTACGTTTAGGTGTTCCTTGATTACGAATCCTGACGGTCCCTTTACCCATGTCCTTAATGCTATTTGCTACGTAGCAGTGTGAGCTGAAGGTTTATATTTGAGCTGAGGTCTCACATTTTCTGTAAGAATGATTCACCCGTCACTAAGAAAACAGCTTCTCTCTTCTCCCTACACAGCAGTGATAATGAAAAATTCACAATAAAAGTGCAGCAGTCCACCTGGGGGGAAGCTGCACGTTTCAGATGTTTGGAACAGAAGGTGTTTATGATTGGATTAAAATGAAGAAGCCCAGGGCTACAAATGTGGGTCAGTAAAGAGCTGAAGAGACACTCAGGCAAGGCTTACAAGTGTTAGATTTTTCCGTAGAGGACATAAGGGACTGGATGGGATACGGAGACACAGTTTGTTAGGCTTGGCAAACCTGTTTCTTGGCTACATATCATGCCACAAAGGAAAAAAACACTTTTAACTGTTGGTCTCTATTTACCTGTCAGAAAATAAAGTACATCACAACTAAATTAGATCTAACCACAGAATAGGTCACTGGAAAACGTCTTCTCTAATGTGTTACTTGTCATCCTGTCGTACAATGACATCTTGTTTTACTTTCAGACTAATGTCAATATTTTGTAACTGTGCTGTGGTTCGATCCCCCACAGTATGCAGAATGAAGTGAACATTTAACTGTACATTACTGTATACACACTATGGGATTTATTTACGAAGCATCGAATTGTAAAAACTGACCCATCTGAGCGTGTCTATGCCCCATTTTTAATATTAAGTCACAGCTAGTAAGAGCATGGTCATTTGGAAAATCAAGCATACACATGTATATGCAGGGCCGGATTAAAGGGGGGGCACAGGGGGTCAGTACCTCTGGGCCCCCCTTTATGTAGGGCCCCAGTATGTGATCGGCATGTATTTTTGTAAACAATATATATATATTATATATATATATATATATATATTATAGCAAAAGGTTTTGTACATGGCAGTGGGGTAGTGCTGCAGCTTCACCTGTCTGCCAATGTGACAATGATTAATGGTGATGAGCATTGGGAGCCAAGGCACACGGACTGCACAAGTGTGCAGTGCATTACTGGGAGTTGACTAAGTCCCATGAGACTAGGAGGTCATAGGATGAGAGACTTTTGCTGAGCTCCGATTGGTAGAGCTCACCACATGCTTCTCAGGCCCATAGAGGAAAGCAGCAGAAGTGGCCTTGTCATGGGAGGGTTTTTAATCAGAGGCAGCGCTGAGCCTATGAGGTCTCCTACAGATTAAGGTACAGAGGGACAATCAGGCTTTTCATGTGGTGTATATGTGTCTTTACTCTGTTTTGACATTTCAATATTCTCCTATGCAGTTTGCGGTCAGTAATGACAAGTGGGAGGGGGCCACCCTGTCTAAAGTGCCCCAGGCCCCCCGATGGCAACCAGTGGTGGCTCCAAAGGTAGGACTGCAGCACAGTCCAAAGTTCAAATAGGGGAGTCACACCAACTACAGTGAGTCATTGGTGTTTGGCAACAGTTGAGGTGGCTTCAATATTTGAATTTTGGACTGTGCTGCATCCCTACCTCTGAAACTGCCAGTGATGGCAACACTACATAAAAAAATACAAAATCTTACCTAGTGGGGGGTTCCAGAGGGCTCGGTGGATTGCCTTTCCGGTTTCCCATATGAAAACCAGAAAGCAGCCATGCAGGATGCCCCTACAGCAGCTCCAGGTTCCAAATGTGCCAGTGGAGCTTAAGCCCCATTAACTACCCAATTTAAAATAATATATATTGCTCAGACAAGTCCTTCTGAGCGATACCTTCTTTAAAAAAACAACAACGTGCAGCGTGTATGATTAATATCATTAAGAGCATGCAGTCATCAAAACATACAGGTTAATATTGGCTATGTAGCCAATGACCTGCATGATTAGCGAGGTACTGGTGACGTCACTGAACAAGGTTATCATTCATTGTGTATTCACTATATCGTCCACCCGTGGCACCTCCGATATAAGTGGTGCCGCGGGTCCTCTAGTGTGTGAGGGGATTTAGAGATTGTACAAGAAAAAACAGGGCCTGCTTCATACCTCTTTGTGTGCGCGAAAATATCTACAGCCAGCGATCAGTTTAGCCTCTGCCCCACCTTGCAAATGAGCGCATGGACTTACTCAGCGGAGCCATGAACTTACTCAGCGGCTGCGATGAATACAGGCATAACAAGCCTGCTACCGACATCACACACCCTCCCCTAACAGGCACACTCGCATTGTCTCTGACACTCCCAGCGCCTTTTTTAAGGCACACCCTGCGTTTTTCTTAACACTTCCCAAAAACAGTTGGTTACCACCTCCACGCACCCACTCCTTGCCAATCACCTTGTGAAAGGCCAGCAAACACAAAATTTTGCAGGACTTGCTCGCAGCCGTGCATCGCGCACACGCATAGCGGCCCATAAGCATGTGCAGCTCATTAATAAACAGCCACTGTGCAAACTCGCAGCCATACGATCCGGCCCACAATTGATAGCTTTGTGGGAGCGATTACTGTATTGTAGCATGTAGATTGGTCATTAAAACAGAGCTATAGAACATTGCCTACCGGATTAGCTTGCACCAGTGTACCAGTTACACACTGCGTTCTTATTTCTGCCTGTTAGTTACTGTATAACGGCGATATTAGCCAATGACAATACCAGGATTAGACACAACAAGACGTTCACCTTTATGAGCACTTACAAGTGAGCCGGTTTAGTTTGGAAGATCACCAATAATTATTAATCAGCTGTAATGAGATTAGCCTCCAGATCTCTGTGAACAGCTGAATAGGACATAATTGCAGGCACTGCATCTCCCTGCCGAGGTCAGCTGTCGCTAACATGGTGTCCAGCATTAGGAAGCCTACAGAACGCATGTGAGAAATAATTAGCACATCAATTTTAAAACGCTATAAACACCTTCGCTAGAATACATAATATCAGTGTTTAATCATTCCGGGAGATAGCGTTTCCAGATAAGGACAAGCAGATGTTTCTGAGTCACCGGGGACTAAAAGGGAAAACTCCATTTCATATTCATGCTTAATATTATTAACCCTTTGAATGCCAACGCGCGCAATCCTCAAAATATCCACTAAAATAATGCCAGTGTGGCGCACAGCGACTGTCCTTTTAGTATACATAAATAAATACAAATACAGCCAAGCCAATAAATTGAAAATTAGTTAAATATCGCATCAAAAAAAAAAAAAAAAGAACAGTCGCTGTGAGTGGCACTGATATTTTTAGCGCCACAGCAACGTTGGAACTCAAAGAGTTAATATCCATCCGGGAGCTGTGCAAAAATCTGTGCGGCTACTTCGTACCAGGCTGAATATTCAGGTCTATTTTGGGTTAACCACCCGCACTCTATTAGTTTAGTCCTATGTTTCAGGACCGCTAATGGGGACAGGATGGGCAGTGTTTTGTGGACGTTAATGGTCTTGAAAGACCACGTTTTACATTAGGTTCATTAATCTTGTGGTTAAAGGCAATAGCAATGACATCTGTTTTATCAACAGTGTAGTGGTTGACTATAATATAGCGGATTTCTACAGGAATGATAACAATTATTAGGTACACAGTTTACAGTCTTAAGACTTAAGCTGCTACTCACTCATTGATTCTAGATCAAAACGGACCATAGGTCACAGACTGACAGACAGCAGATAAAGATGATGAACTTACCCACCTACAATGCAATCACAACTTTTTTTTATTTATTTTTAAATATAAACACTTCTTTATCTGCATTTCCAACATCTGCTGGATGTTTATGTGAGGCCATCTACTCTTATTTCAGTAAATAAATATTAGCAAACACATTTCCTGCGCTGGAGGTGATGGGTTATTTTGCACTTCTTTTTTATTCTCTGTAAAATACAAGGGATGGAGGAGGGCTTGTGTCACCTTACCCGACACTCAGCTGCTAACTGGCTGTAGCAACAGCAGGCCCGATTCAGAGGAGGATGCAGTAACCTATGCTACTACCTCTTTGTAGAACGGTCCCTGTCACCTTTCCTCAAACACTGCAGAGATTCATTATGCTGCTGCAAAGGCTGTACTGTAGGCAATCTCGCTAAGGAGACCGTGCCCCCAACATGGCTGCCTCATCTGGTACACTTGTGGATGGGATGATAAATACATGGACCTGACTGTTTTGTTGGAACCCTACTCTATGCAGCGATCATCTTTTGTCATTTCTTCTAGAGGTATCCTATTCCACCCAGGGTAATCCTATGCACAAGGCCCAAGATGGCTGCCTCACCTATACTTTGCTAGGGTGGCATACACAAACCCATGGAAGTTATTATCCAAAATGCCTGCACCAATCCTGCATTATGCTTGCTGTGCACACAAGGCTTTCTTTTTGTCTGTGTGGCTTGTCTACGGTTGTACTACCTAAATCCTCTTTATTATGGGCCTGATTCAGAGACGCTTACTAGGCAGCGTATATTCTCTGCCTAGCGAGCGGGTAAGCAACACCCCGACGAACGACTGCACCCACCCCTCCCAGCGCCAGCATCCACTTGTTAACATGCGCCAGTTATGCTATGGCACGGTGTATACCCCCGCACCCGCCTCATTTCCTCCCCGATCGAAGACCTCGTGAGTGTGATACACGTCAACAGCATTCGCACAGGGGGTCTGTACATGACCCCCCCCCCACCATCGGAACGGGGACGAATTCGGCCCCTTCCAAGTAAGTCAGAATCAGGCTGTATGTACATTGTTTTGAGGTATGTCATATGTCTAGCTCCCTGAGTCCTGTATGAGAAAGTGAGCTATATAAATAATATTAATAATAGTAATTGTATTATTATAGTATAAATAACGGACCATGGTTATTTGAACTATAATTTGATGAAATAAAAAGTAATAGTAATATCTGTGAAACATTGGGGCAGATGTATTCAGCCTGGAGAAGAGATAAACTGGAGATAAAGTGGAAGGAGTTAACGCACCAGCCAATCAGCTGTGTTTGAAATATAACAGTTGGGATCTGATTGGCTGGTGCGTTATCTCCTTCCACTTTATCTCCAGTTTATCTCTTCACCAGGCTTAATACATCTGCCCCAAAGGCCCTTATTCTAGTTGACTCGGACGGATGCGTATTTTCGGACGGCCACCGAGTGTTCTTAGCCCCGCCTACCGTACGGATCGCTCACACCGTCTGAATGGGGTAAGACACCGAGCGAACGGACTGCGAGTGGATGCTTCATGTGAACAACTCCTCCATCTGTGGGAACCTCCCCATCCTCCAATGGTCGCCGACCATCGAATGATGGACCGAGTGGTCAGACAGCTCCGAGTGCTCCAGACCACTCGGACATATCTCCGTGTGAAAGCAGGGATATGGGCGGGCAGCTGGTATCCCCACACGTGCGTCACGGCCGGATTATCATACGTACGCCCAGCGTTTTCAAGGTAACGCCCATGAAATTACGCATATGGTAATGAGCCCAAACAGCCCCTCACGCCCCTTTCCACCCCCTGATCGGATTGTTCCGACCGATCGGTTTTTGTACGGAATTCACGCCGTGTTCGGATGTGCGAGGCATTCGCACATGCGCAGAAAAGCCTCTGCACATTTGCAAACACCAAACATCGGCCGTCCGACCGCACGCGCAGCCGTCCGACTCAATCAGAATAAGGGCCATATAGTAGAACCGCTTTTGTTTGTCCTGGAAATATATTTATTCAGCTATTATGGCATAACTGCCTGTCATTTGACCCATGCTGCTGTTATTTATGAATCTAAATTTCTATTTCAAACTAAACACGGTCAAATGTATCTGCCAAATCCATTAGCCCTCCCCATTAGTAATTATCACATGCCAAGGTTATCTGAGCGAAGAGCAAATGTTACAGAAAGGAACTGGCTTGTGAAGCTTGGCTCTAGACATTACAGAGTTACTGTAATAGGACTTGGGCTATTTCTGATAAATGGTCAGGCTGTTCGAGTACACTGTGCAGTTCCTGAGTTCTAATACGCTCAGGAGACTGTTTTTGTTTTTTGCCTGATTTGTTTCCTATTGCACAATAAAGTTATATACGTATTATTGTTATAAGAACAATTAGAAGCACGGTCACTTGCACTTGGACTTCCTCTGTATGGTTAATAGTTGTGAAGAACTACTGCATGCAGAAAGTAAAGAGCAATGGCTGTATGAATTCCATGGGACACAAATACATAGATAGGGTATGCTGCGAAAGCGCAGTCTCAGTAACTGGTGAGGTTGTTGGTTTTTTTTTTTGTGGGGATGTCTTGTACTTTCACAATGGTTCTCATTACTGTTGGTAATAATCGTGACACTGACGTGATAATTGCTACATAAGCCCCTCGGTGAGTAAATAAGAGGTTCCACTGAAAATGCTGTGACAGACCAGCAGGGTGCTGGAAACCGGCACGAGAGTTGTCTACTTGACTTCTTTCATCTAAACAGAGTAGCATCTCTACTGTACACATCTATGTCTACTACTAACTAGTAGTTATAGGAAAGGGATACGGTCATTAGGTCTACAAACATTAGGTCAATCACTGGTTGACATGCATGAAGGCCGACGTGACTGAAGGTCGACATAGTCATTAGTTCGACAGTCAAAAGGTTTTTCACTTTTTGGAGCCGACGTGCGGTATTTCATGCCCAACCATCCACTGGGGTGTGGTGGGAGAATAAAATAGTGTGCCAAAGCATGGCGAGCGCAGCGAGGGGACACGGAGTGCTTTTTTAGTGTCCATGTCGACACAGTCTGGGGGGGGAGGGGGTGTAAAAAAAACCATGTTGACCTTTTGACTGTTCACCTTCCCCATGTTGACCTAATGCTTGTGTCGACCTAATAACCCTGTCAACTTACAGACATGTAGACCTAATGTCTGTCTATCCAATGATCAAGTCTCATAGGAAAGCATCAAAAGGAACTTCCTAACAATCATTCATTTTGTGCCTAGATTTATACTAGTGCCTAGTATAATGAATAGCCAAACCTTGCATTGCCAGTGCAGTACATCAGCAGCAGGTATGTGCAATACCTACTCATCATAGAAAGTCCCATGCACATACCTCCCAGCCTTACCATAGCTTCCATCTGCAGAGGGTAAACCAAGATGCCAGATTCTGACCACTTTCCCGACAAAAGGGGCTTGTTACATGATTAGGCCCCAAGCGGTGTAGTGCTGTGATTTCTGTGACTGTGCAGGCCTTCATGATTTAAATCACTGCACCTCGCTGAATGTCACACTTGGACTTTCCTTAATGATGGTACAGCAGCGCGTCCTAATGCATGTGCAAACACCTGGCTTCTATGGGCAACATCAGCTGCAGCACATAGAAGCCAGCTAGGGCTGTGCGATAAGACACATTCCTACAAGTCCTGCAGCCCATAGTTAAAATGTGCTACCGCATACGCCAACAACTCTGCTCCCAACATTACCAGCAGACTGGACAAAGCAGGAATAATAATCATTTTCTCCAATAGGACTAAAAACCGATAGTATGAGCCTAATACAGTACAGACAATGCAGGCATAATAAAGGGGTTTAGCTTGGCATTATATACAGAGACCATGGAGATAACACAAAGGGCCTGATTCAAAACGGTTTGCTAGGCTGCGTATCCCCCCCCCCCCGCCCCTCCGAAAGCCACTAGCACTAAACATTTTTAATAAAAACACTAGTTTTTAAGTATAATAGGAATTTTTAAAAATGTAACATATCTATCTATCTATATATATATATATATATATATATATATATATATATATATATAGATAGATAGATAGATAGATAGATAGATAGATAGATAGGATATCTTACACACAATATGTATATCTCCGTGTCTTTTACTGATCATTTACAGTCAGATGAAGCAAAGATAACGTCTGTTCATAAAAGGGTAAATTGAGCTCTGCATTCAGAGCCTCTAGTGTTATATATACTCCTGTGGGCTTTCTGCTTAATCTGCAGCATAGATTGAAATTTAGTTTCCCTATCTATTATAAAATCCCTTAGAAAAATTGCTTTAATTGCATTTGGTGTCTCCATAGACTAAAGTGTCTGGCTGCAGTTCACGGCAATGTGAAGTTTACTTTAACAGGATTGACTACTCCTCTCTAGATAGAGAAAGTGCCACACTTGGCAGTAAATTGTTTTTTTTTTGTTTTTGGCATAAGGACAATTGTTTGCATTATTTAAACCCCAAGTATAATTTGGGATTAAACCGGCATAACAGTTATTAAATATTAAATAGCCAAAACAATCTGTTATCCCAGGGCTTCTTAACTTGTAAAGTGCTGCTGGTGAAATATATACTTGGCTGATTTGCAGAATGTACTATAATCTTATTGCAATAAAGGTTATTTCAGAGCCATTTAAGGCAGAAGCATGTAAAGATTCATAAGAGTTTCTTCTGGTGACTTTGTTTAGCGATATGAAATCAAGATGGAAACCGTAATGATAAGGCAGAGTTGTTTTCTTTTACTGCCCATGAATATGGCCGCGATACTTACTTGTATCGATAAGTGGTGTTGTACCCAAAAGTAAAAGTTTTAGAAGGATATATATATATATATATATATATATATATATATATATATATATATATATATATATTTGTTCTCCAGTACACACCTTGCAGGTTAATACATGAGATAGGAGGCGGCACTCAACGGGTTTCTTTCAGGTGATGTTTATAAGTTCAATACATTGTGTAGAAATATAAGACAACGTTTCAAGCCCTCTGCGGGCTTTTCGTCAGGTCGTTACATTCAAGTAACTTTGCACTGTACTTGAATGTAACGACCTGACGAAAAGCCCGCAGAGGGCTTGAAACGTTGTCTTATATTTCTACACAATGTATTGAACTTATAAACAGTAAATTCCTGCAAATCGGGCATACGCATCTATCACTTCTTATTATTCACACTGTGCTCTACACATAGAACTATATCCAGGGCCGGCGCCACCACTAGGCAAATCTAGGCATTTGCCTAGGGCGCCGGCCACTGAAGGGCGGCATTTTGCCCCCCGTGCCGCGGGGGTACCTGTCCTGCGGCGCTGTGTAGTTAAAGCTGGCGGCGGCGGCAGCGGGGGGTCCCTGCCGTCAATAAGAAGAAATAACCAGCGCTATCCGCCAGGCTATGCGGAAGCGCTTCTGTTGTGAAAACCCTGTCCGCACGCTGATTGGCTGTGCGGGCAGTGTTTTCACAACAGAAGCACTTCCGCATAGCCCGGCAGATAGCGCTGGTTATTTCTTCTTATTGACGGCAGGGACCCCCGCTGCCGCCGCCGCCAGCTTTAACTACACAGCGCCGCATGACAGGTACCCCCCCCACCTCCCCCGGCACCGGGGCGCCCCCACCCCGACTCGCCTGGGGCGCTCCGGTGCCTTGCGCCGGCCCTGACTATATCATTAACGCAAGATGCGGTCAATTTACCTACAATCAAAATCCCGACAGTCAAAATACTGACAACCATTGACCGACGGTCAAAATACCGAAATTATTATTATTTTTTCATTGAAACTGGCTTGTACATACTTTACCATCCCAGTGGATATGGAGAGGGAGTATAATAGTGTGCTGAGCGAAGCGAGGCACCTTGCCTGAAGCACGGTTCATGACGACCTATGTCAACATACAGACCCAAAAAAATATGAAAAACATGTGTCTAATTTTTGACCTGTCTATATTTTAGATGTAGGCATTTTGACCTTGTCGGTATTTTGACCATCAGTCAATTGCTGTCGGTATTTTAACAGTCGGGATTTTGATTGTAGGTAAATCATACCGAACCCTTTCACACTGCCACTGAACATGGATAGAATGCAATATGTAGTCTGTCAGCATTTGCCACCCAGAGGTTTAACGGTGTATTACATGACGTGGATCTCTTGCGGTCTACTGCATGGCGATGCTGCAACTGGGAGACCTAAATACAACACCAGGATGACAGATGTAAGGGAACATAACTGCATCTCCTATTCATAACTACATTACATGTCATTCATCCAGTCCATTGTATCAATATCTATTTATCCTATCTACTGCATATTTTATTATAGTGTGTGTGTGTGTGTGTGTGTGTGTGTGTGTGTGTATTTTTATATATATATATATATATTTATATATATATATATATATATATTAATTCATCACACAGTCCGCTGCATGTCTGTACATTATGTCCACTTATCACTCCCTCTGCCCACGCCATATCCTCGCTCTCCCGCTCTCAGCACTTTCTTCTACTGATTCTTCTGCTTTGATATGCAAAATGCAGTAACAGCGAACACGCATTGAGGGATTTATTTTAACCTTCCAAAAATTGCTCAATATTTCAACTGGAAGAAGCTCCACAGCTAACTACACATCACCCTAATTAGCATGGGCATTATCCAAATGTTTTTGCTTACAGAGGCCCTTCAAACAAAGACTTTTACAGACCACTAATGGAAAATGATAATATACTTCATGGCTGACCTACATCATTAAGAAATCAGCTATTTTAATAATAATGTCACAGTGGATAATCTGAACCAGTTCTTATTTATTTATTATTATTTATTAACAGTTTCTTATATAGCGCACACATATTCCGCAGCACTTTACAGAGAATATTTGAACATTCACATCAGTCCCTGCCCCAGTGGAATTCAATCTATATTCCCTACCACATGTACACGCACACACAGACATTCTAGGGGTAATTTGTTGGGAGCCAATTGACCTACCAGTATATTTTTGGATTGTGGGAGGAAACCGGAGTACCCGGAGTAAACCCACGCAAGTACGGGGAGAACATACAAACTGCGCACAGTTAGGGCCATGGTAGGATTAGAACCCATGACCTCAGTTCTGTGAGGCAGTAATGCTAACCATTACACCGTCCGTACTGCCCCTGGATAATGTTGATTTACAGTATATAGCCAAACAATTGCAGAATTACATTAGCCAAATTTGATGAGATTCACCCATTCGGAGCACAAGCTGAGCAACCAAATCTCTTGCACCTGCCCTAGAATTCTTAGGGGGAGATGGTGTAAGAGGTTGCTTAGCATGTGGTGCGTAATCCACTACGTGTTGCATGCAGTTTGGAGACTCATGGCATGGAAAATACCAACTCAGGGATATACGTACAGAATGTGGACAGCTAGAACAATCCTGAACAGAATTTTAACTTCAAGAACTACTGTAGATGTTTTTGCTTTATGAAATCTTTGCACTTAATATCCAGACAGTCAGTATTTTAACCCTACCCCAAACCCACCTCTCCTACAGCCTAAAGCCAGGTATACAAGACGATACGATCCATGAACGAGGTTATCAAGATTTCCCTTAAAAATATAGGGATGACAGACAGAATGATATATCAAACAATATTGTTCTGGGATGTCATCATTTCACCGCTTCGTACATGCAGTCATTAACGATATAGCCAAAATTGAGCTGTGTATATAGAAGATGGAGGACATTGTTAGCAACCCGTGGGAGCGTGCATCTTTAATGATATTGAGCAATCACACTAAAGCCATTATTCAGATCTGATCGCAGTACAAATTTGTTTGGAAAATGGGCAAAACCATGTGCACTGCAGGTGGGGCAGATGTAATGTGCAGAGAGAAACTGAAATCTAAATTGCTGTGTAAAAATAATGCAGGCAGTATTTACCCTGCACAGAAACAAAATAATTCATACAAATCTAACTCTCTCTGCACGTTACATCTGCCCCACATGTAGTGCACATGGTTTTGCCCATTTTCCAAACAAATTTGTACTGTGATCAGATCTGAACAAAGGCCTAAGAGAGATCACTCAGAAGGGTCAAAATGAGCGATACGGTTTGTAATATCGTGTGTATAGGGCATAACATTAGTCATACACCACCCCCCCCACCACCACCACCACCACCACCACCAAAACCTAACCTAAAGCTGGCTTCACAACAGAGCCATGTGTAGCCGGCTGATCCAATCGTGATGGGACCCTGCATCGGCAAGTGCCTACACACTGGAGTGGGTAATGGAGGATGCCAAGCTGCATTCGATATCTTCTGCAGCACAGCCAACCAGTGCAAATCACAGGGAACACAAGCAGTCCGGTGTGATGTTTCCGACTAAATCGGATCAGAGATTGATCTAGTGTGTACCTACTGTATCTTAACCCCACTGCATCACAGGTTTAATTAACAGAAAACTACTGATCATTAATCATACAAAACAGAGCCGGCCCTAGCCTAAATGATGCCCTAGGCAAGATTTTGTCTGGTGCCCCCTAGCACCGCCACTAGTTCCGCCTCTGACCCTGCTCCCCTTTCCCAGCACAATCAACCCTCATCATAGCAGTCATCATTTTGGTGCTCCTACCCGCAATATTTTAAATAGAAACAGTGCACATATTCAGTGCGCGGCCCAAACGGAGGTGTGTTCTTGCTGGGAAGGGGCATGGTCACACAATTTTACCCCCAATTCAAATTATGCCACACAGTAGTGCAACTTTATTCACATTATATCATGCGATGGTGTCCCTTATTCACGTTACATCACACAGTAGTTACCACTTTACCTTATGTACATTACTCCTCACATTATTCACATTATACCCTTAGAAAAAAATCCTGAGAAAATAATTGTATTTTAACCATCTCCATGGCCACACTGCAACCCAGCACAAAGCAGTGTGTGCTGGGTAGAGGAGAAGAGCTGCAGCTGCTGCTGTCACATAAGGGGAGGGGGCCCGGGCCCCCACTGGGCCCTCCCATCAGACTTTGGCCTGGGTAATTTGTACCCCTACCCCTTTCTCTCGGCACCCCTGATAATACCACACAGTAATGCCCCTTACACATGACACACATTTTTAATGTCCTTATAACCATAATGCCCATTACACATTATGCCAACCTTTATTAATGCCCTTCATACACATGACACACATAATGCCCCTTACATATATGTTGCACATTATTAATGCCCTTATACACATGAAACACATAATGCCTGTTACACATATGTCGCACATTATTAATGTATTTATACATGACACACATAATGCCCCTTACACATATGACGAACACTATTGCACAACCAACCCACCCGCAGACAGCACTCGCACAGCCGCTAACACTGTGACCTCTGCCTCTGCTTGAATACAGATGTTTCCTCATACATCTTGCCTCAATAGGCCATGCAGCTCCTAGCCAGTTGCATTGTTATGACCAGCACACACAAGGAGCTTCCGATGATTAAAATGATATGCGGCATGCCTATATTTTGTGTGCGACAGTGGCTGTACCTGCATACGGAATGCTATGTTACAGTGATTTCCATGAATACACTTTTTCATATGCAGATACAGCCTTACTCACACGCAGAATATAGGCATGCTGCATATCATTTTAATCAGCAGAAGCTGCTGATGCCCCTAGGCATTCCAAATGCCCTAGGCAATTGCCTAGTTTGCCTATGCCTAAGGCCGGCCCTGATACAAAAGGACCCAAATCAAATACCTGGTTATGGTGCGAGTCACCGTCAAAGCGGCCTGAATTGCCAGCACCGCATCTTGTAGCCCACTCTAAGGAGAAATTTGCACATTTTTGGGGCTGTGTGCAGTTTAGCGTCTCAAGGCTGTTTTGAAATTCTAGCTGTTGCTGTGCTGCTGTGAAAATATAGTGAGTAATTAGATTGACTGCATAGTGGCCTACTCCCCCGGCACGTCTGGGCGATTTCTAGAATATTGAGAGACGTCCTGGACTCCCAGGAAGCTGGGCGTCCGCACTGTGCTACAAGAAAATGGGAGCTGGGCTACAAGAAAATGGGAGCCGTTCTCTAGCACACAACTCCAAGAAAAAAGCTGCCACAGAAAGTAGTGTGTTACAAAATAATGTCTTCCAGTCTTCTATACTCAAACTATCCTACAAAAACAAAATGCGCAAGTGCTTCTGTGGCACAGGGCCCTGGGACCGGTACCATTGCGGCTCAACCACGCCCACAGTAGCCGTTACACAGCACCAAGTAGGTGCTATGGTGTATTATTCATGAGGATTACAGGCACACATTATACAGTATGTATACAAAACACTACTTCCTATAACTTTAGATATTATAAAGGATGCAACGGAGTCACAAAACTAGACATTTGTCTGCACTATCATTCCTAGTTTTCTGTATTATGGAGCTAAATGAGACCTCCACAGAAAGGAAGATCTTATACATGTACTGTGAGATTGAATTACATCTAGTGAGCCTCCATGTCAACTCAATGTATTAATGTGAGAGTGGTGGGAATCAGACAGCCTACCACAGAGATAAAGGAGGATCCTCCTGGATAAAAGACATTCCACGGATTGAAGGCTATTTGCCTGTGAAGTGATATATCAGCGAATTCAAGCTTCATGTAAAAGAATGTTTAAACACAGCTACTGAAGACGTGTTGCTGCTCAGTTAAGTTCAGATGTCTTATAAGAATCCGCCGCTCAATCTACAATTCCATTGAAGTGCATAGCCCTGAAAAAGTACATTTATTAGTAAGCAGAGAATGATTTGTAAACTGTTACAGGATGTTTTAAGGCTGTTCTGATATTGGTATAACATACTGTACCTCCCAACTGTCCCACGCTTTGCGCCGGAAGACCCGTTTTTTTTCTTGGTGTTCCCACACCCTGCCCAGGGCTGGGAGTCTCCCCTGTAATCCATGAATAGACACTGTGTGCATGCCTGGAGCGTCTATTCTTGCAGCCAGAGGGGCTGGGGGCCTGGCTAGCAGCTCACAGAGCTGCTGGTCAGGCCCCTACAGTGGCTAAAACGGAGGCATGGCCTGGCGGAAACACCGCAAGTATAGGCCATGCCCCCTTGCCGCTAAACCACGCCCCCAAAATTCGACCGCAGCGTAGGTGCGAACAGTGTCCCTCTTTCCAATACTCCAATGTTGGGAGGTATAGTATAATAAATTGCTGCTCTGAGTATATACCATATTGTACGCAAATATTTGGGGGCCGATTCACGGATTCAGACATTGACGCACAGGTCCGAATTCGTCCCTGTCCCTGTGCAAACCCCCGCAGAGAGCACCTTTGGCAAAATTTCCATTTGCCTCGCACCCCAGCAAATGATGTGCGGGCACATGTAAGCGTACACATCCTCTTGCCACATAGCCCGGGGATTTGAACGGCAAAATTAACCTGCTTACGAGGCAGTGAATATACGTAGCTTAGCGATCAGGTCTGAAATCGGGCCCTTAGTCTGGTTTGTCGCCATAGCAAAGTTCACAAGTAAATGTCTGGATGACACAAAGTCCTAGGAAATCTGGTCACAACTCTGAGTAGGAGCGTGATGGGGAGAACACAGACAATGTTTATTTACAGTTTGTTATATAGCGCAGCATATTCCGTTGCGCTTTACAATTGGAAACAACAGTGATTAAACAAACTGGGTAGAAACAAGCCGATATAGAGGTAGGAGGACCCTGCTCTCAAGCTTACAATCTATAGGAGATGCCTAATTTCTGGAAGCCCTCTTGAACCATATGACAAGGCTGGAGCAAAATGTACTCTGATTTGTTTTGTAGCTATCGTCCTTTTCATATAGATAGGGCAGTAAATATTTGCCTATAGTTCTGGATAGGCACTGCAGGCGTAATTGTACTCTCAACAACCTCATCTCTACTCATACAATCACGCTAATGAGGAGCAGAGTGCAAGGTCAACGTGAGAAAAAAGGGGCCATTTCTCACTGGAATTTAGCATATATAACGCATGGTACCTCATATGGCAAACAACCCTTTACAGGTAATAGGTATAGCATGAGTATTACAAATAATAAAACTAAATATGTGTATAAAGAAGATAATGAAGGAACTCAGCCATCCCAACAATGGACTCTCCTCCCTATTGCGATCACGGAAACGCTACCGCTCATTGAAGGCAAACACAGAGTGAATGAGAAGGAGCTTCTTCCCGCAGGCCATTAGAGCCCTCAACCAGACCTCCTAGTACCGGGACTTTTCTTCCTTCTCTCTAGACATACCCCACACAATCGCTCTCTACACTCTTCCTCAGCCGATCTACTTATTCTAACGTAAAGTAGGACAGTTGTATAAGCATTTCACTACTTATTGTACTATGTATGACTTGTATGTGACTTGTATGTGACAAATAAAATTGGATTTGATTCGATAATTCAAACTGGATATCTCATATCTACATAAAGGCCCTGATTCTAGTTTATTCATTCATTGATTCCCCTGCGCGTTCGCACAGGGGAGTGATGTTTATGGACTGTGCGTGCATATACACATGCACGTGCATTTGCAGGCTCAATTTGCGAGAAGGCGTGGTGAAATTGATTATTTGTCGGCTCGTACGCACAGAGCAGAGCGGGCAGCGAAGGCAAGGGGTAGTGCCTGGGAAGGCTCAGGGATTCATGGGCATACCCATGAAAACGATGGGCGTTTCCATGATGATGCGGCCGTGACGCGGGCGCCAGAGGCAGAGGCTGACATATCTGCAAGCACTTGCAAAATCATTCGATGGTCGGCGACCATCGAATGATTTCACCACCGCACACTGCTAAACATCCACTCGCATGCATTCGGGGAAATTGGCGTGCAAAGTAGGCGGCCGTTCGTGCGGACGGCAGGCGGCGTTTAGGTGCCACACAAAGCTGTGAATTTCGCAGCATTACAGGTCAATCAGAATGACCTCCATAGTTTCTATAACAAGGTACAACTAAAAGTATCAGATATACAGTATTTTTACATCACGTCTGAGATTACGGTCCGCTATTTACAATAGTTTATTAGTCCCAATAAGAATTATTTGCATGAATAGAATCCCTCAGAAATGTGCCGACAGATATAAATATATACAAATTCAATTTTTTTTATAAGCATGGCTGGCACAGATAGGATATAGATGAAAGTCTCTGCAATAATGACATTCGTTGTCCAAGGCTGCACTATACTATGTGGTAGCTGTACTATACACACAGACGGACCGTGGGACATTTCATTGGCCCTGTATGACTTCATTTCACTGCACTGCAGATGCTTCTCGGATAACTGTTATGAGTGGCATGACACCAATACAGAGAACAGGAAGGTGCCTGAAAGAATATTCATTACTACTTGAATGGTGACTAACTTGAATCTTGCATTCTGCATAAGGAACACAGCATGCCATCAAAATACGTCAATGTCACACAATGGCTATACTAATACAACACGCTGGAGATGATATCAGCTTATAAATTAGTATTGTTCCATCTTTGGTTAATATTAGTTTACATAGAAGAAAAGGAGTTGACTATGTGCTGAGTAAAATACAGATTTGAATTATTAAATTTAACATGAATATCCTGGGAACCAACAATGGACAAACACAGTGAGGATTAAAACATGATTCCATAATGTAACTGTGTACAGTGGTCAGTGTTTAGTAAATAAGCAGAATAACTGGCTTTCCTGTACTGGACTTCGTTCTCATGAATTTTAGTATTTCCACCAAGGATTAACTAAAGGCCTGTAATATATTAAGCTGAAAGCTCTCCATAACATCCCGTTCTGTAAAGTCACCCACCCCCGGGAAAATCACTCAGTGTGAATGCATGAAACAATTTTCAGCCAAGTAATTTTCCCCATCATCGCTCTATTCCTCTACTTCCCTCTTAATTTATAATTACCATCACCTTTGTTGAAACACCTTTCTTATCAGTTAGCCCAGTGGTTCCCAAACTGTGTGCCTAGGCTCCATGGGGTGCCTCAGGACACTTGCAGGGGTGCCTTGGGTTGGTGGACCAGGATCAATTCATATTATTAATGGTCAATGTAACAGGCAAAATCAGTGCTAGTGGCTGCCAATCATAATATATGTGGACAAACAGGAGCAAATCCTGTCCCTCACCACATAACTGTGACATATAAACACAATGCACTTACTTTAATGTTTTTTTTTTCAAAATTTCTCAATAAAAAACATTTGGCCGAGGGGTGCCTTGAAAACATTTTTATGCTCTAGGGAGCCGTGATTCAAAAAGTTTGGGAACCACTGAGTTAGCCTGTTTAAAACAGGTGATGGCAATCATACCATAAGAGGAAAGTCCAGAAACAAGAGCATTGTGTCCCTCCTGGAATGGGTCATGTTGGGAGGTATGCTATAGCGATATGCAAAAGATGCATCCTAAAATTGCTTCAAAAAGGCCTGTGTATAAGAGCTGTAATAGTAAATTCCAATGCAGTAGAAGATGAATGGGCTGTGCATGCAGACAGGAGGGAGACAGCGGGGATGCTGGGATAATACTATCTCTGTAGACAGGTTTCAGTTACATTCGAACAGAGAAAGGTCACAAATGTGGAAAAGAACTTTGTATATTTAGGACAGACAGATGGGTGTTGGGGCTGTATGAAGAGCAGAAATAAAAGAGATGTCAACTGTACATGGAGGGATGCACAAGAACCCAAAGCATGCGTAGAAAGCGATAATGATTAAGAGACACGAGCAGGAAGCAAGGCAGACAGGAGAGAGGGAGACTCAGCCTTTATGATGCCTTTGTTGTGTACTGAGAAGTTGAGAAGGGAACTCATCCCACCTCCACGGGTTTAACCACACAAAGAAGAATCAGACAGCATTGTGTTGCTGAGCGAGACAGCTAGTTCATTCTTTTTATGTACAGATTTCGCATGGGGTAGATCTACCTTTATTCCTTGTAGTCAACATTTAACTTCTATTTGTCAGTGGGAAACTAGAGCAAAACAAAAGGAAGAAAAATATATATATCAAAACAGTATTACACAGCATGGGTAGCTGCTGGCAGCATGACGGCATAACTAGACTATATTAGGGATGCATGCCGAGACGTTGGGCCTGATTCAGAGTCCCGCGCCTCATGTGATGTCACACAGCCACCGTTGCCCTGCCCCCGAGCAGTCCAGACATGCCTGTATTTTCGATTATCCCAGAAACCGCCACCCCCGTAGCTGAATAGCCATTTCTGCACTGGCCCCTGAATCAGGCCCTTTGTGTGGAGCTTACGGTAATGTGGAGGTCATCAGGAAACCGTTGTGTTATTAGAAAGCTATATATCATGGCATAAGGGCATTATATGCTGGCCATGTTAGTGTACTGTATTTGGTAACCATGGAAACTGTATCTACAATATAGAGCAGTATTGCCCAACTCCAGTCCTCAGAGACCCGTAAGAGTACACGTATAAAACACTCTCCTTAGTATCACAAGTGAAATAATTACCCACACCCATGGATCTTTTAAAATGTTAGCCTGCAAAACATGTACTGTTTTGGGCTCCCTGAGGAAAGAAATACTAAGGAAACACTGGTATGAAGCATTGGTGACCATAGGGTCATCTGCTTATTTCATACTACTGTATGTATGAAATGATAATACTTATACTCTTTACTTTATCATGTATGCTAATCATGACATGACTAGTGGTCATTCTAAGGGACATAGTTCACAGGGCCCTATACCCTACTATACACTACACACAAAGCCTTGCTGTAAAGAGCTTTGTGGCTCTTTGACTCATGAATTTATATAATTGAGTTACCCTCCCCTGTAGTCAGAAGCTGTATGGCATCCATTAAAGCTCAATAATACACAGCATTTGACCCATATATAACAATTTTCAATAAACCATAGAATAAAGCAGTGGTTCCTAACGGACATGTGCAAGCGTGCCATGGACTGGTAGTCCATTACCAAATCCTTAGGAGTAATGTGATAGGCAAAATCAGTGTTGGGGGGATACCAGTCATGGCAAACATGGGCAAACAGAAACTCAGCCCTATTCACCCCCCCCCCCCTCCCCCTTATAACTGAATCTAGAGGTTACAGGCATGTAAAGTACCTTAAGGGAACCATAACAAAAGGCAATAATCTAGGGTATACCGTCATTCAAGAAAGTTTGGGAACCACTGAGCTAAAATCAGCGGTCTCGAAATAAATTTGGTCTTTCCTCACCATATTTATTAAATTGATAGGGTGTTACGGTTGGCCTAGTGGTCAGCATTACGGTCTCAGTTCTCAAGTCATCAGTTCAATTCCCACCAAGGTCCTATTGCCTATGGAGCTATTCTCATTTTAGCCCGATGTTCATTATGGGGCTATTCAATTACGGCCAATTTTTTTCGCCTGAAAAATCACCCGTTTTCAGGTGATAACACATGGAATCGGTTATAAATTCCCTATTAGTTATCATAGCTCAGAGAATTGGCTTTTTGTGCATTATACTTTGCATACCAGAGGCACCTGAAGCATGATCTCCGATATGGGACAATTATCATGGCTAATTGGATAGTCCCAGGTGAACCTACAGTATTTGCAGTGGTACTTTACAGCTGCTAATAGGATATCAGCCTACATGTTCAATCTGTGTTTATGTGCAAGTTTCCTCTGGGTTCTCTGTACTAGTGGATATAGGCCCTTATTCAGATCTGATCGCAGTAAAATTTGTTCTCAAAATGTGCAAAACCATGTGCACTGCAGGTGGGGCAGACGTAACATGTGCAGAGAGAGTTAGATTTGTGTGAGTTATTTTGTTTCTGTGCAGGGTACATTTTTACGTCATTATTTTTACAGTGTCATTTAGATTTCAGTTTCAACACACCCCACCCAAATTTAACTCTCTCTGCACATGTTACATCTGCCCGAGGGCCATACTGTAGCTTGCAAGCTCCACTAGGGTTGGGGCTGGGGGGAATTGACCTCTGTAAAAATTATGCAGAATGTGTGTGTATTATAAAAATAACTGGTAATAATATATAGACCAATAATGAATGCTTCTAAATAAAAGTCCTAACCTCTTTTTGGGTTAGTCACCCAAAATAGCAGCATAAGGTAACGGGTTCCTCGCAGGTGAAAAAGTGTTTTTAAAAAGTATGCTAATGGTGACTAGTGTACACATACATATAGAATTAGCTCCTGCAGTAGCTGTAGTTTAAGGAACATAAATTCCTTCACTGCTGTTCTTGCTAAACTTATGTCCTTACAATGCTCTCTTAAACAGAATAGGCATCTTTGTCCTAAGGTTAGGAAAGGCCAATACCTTTGCATGCAAGTGGTTTAACAGCATTGTCTCCGGTATGCACGTAATAGAAGTATCCTCACGGAGGACTGTTGTGCACAATGCTTTCATGCACAAAATGAGAAGTTTACAGCGTTACTTTCTCCCTTGGCCAACTTGTACTATTGTTGCAGTGAATACGCAGCCAAAATTGCAGTGGTGTAACGAAGGAGAATTAATCTGGAATATTGACAAGGAATGAGACAGGGAACGCATTTGCACTGTTGACTGCACAGTTATTCCTCTTAATGATTATGATTCATGGGAAACAAATGCTGAGCAGCAAAGGCCCAGCTGCTTTCCACAATTATTCAGCTACTGATGCTTGGGCAAAGATTATGCAAGAGCCACCGGCCAGCATCGTACTGCAGAACATTTGTTACATGAAAAACCATATGTGAAAATTCACATCATTCATTTTCTGTACAAATAATCACAAGTACAAGCGTTAAATAGTTACAATACTGTATATGCAACTGTCAATTAAAATAGGTCAATGGTTATAAAAACAATTACAGCTTATTTAAAACATACATATGCGCTGTAACAAGTCACATATTTGCTAGCATTGAAACCCTTAAGAGTCCTTTTTGTTTTGCCGTGCTGATGTACAACAAGCAAGAGAGGCCTGACCTAATGAACTTGGGACACAGCTTATATAAAGTGGGGATGTAGCCATGCAACATTAGGAACCTGTGCTGTTTCTGGTACAGAACGGTTGAACATTAAGTTACGGCCTTTCTTTAACACCTTTTGCTGTAAAATCGAGGCTGTGACTATATGTGAATGCTAGTAACCACCCTTACCATGATGTACAAGTGCACGTCTGACTGTGCAAGGGCTGAGAAGTCCTCTGCGAGGGTGCTGTAATACCACTTGGTGTTTCTCTAGATGCAAACATTAGCTCCACCACGGTAGGTGCTGATAGTCTGAGTATGACCTGTGATGTGAACAACTAAGGCTTTGTATATAATGCATTTGATTGTAGTATAGCTAAAGTGGTTGTGTACACATTCACCAGTGGTTCCCAAACTGTGGGTCGTGGCACCCTGGGGTGCCTCAGGACACTTGTAGGGGTGCCTTGGGTTGGTGGTCCAGGAGCAATTCAAATTATTTATGGTCATTGTAAAAGCCAAAACCAGTGCTGGTGGCTTCCAATCATAACCTACAGTATGTGGACTGACAGAGGTGAATCACGTCACTCACCACAAAAGTAAACCTGAGTGACATATTTACTTAATTTAATAAATTTTTGGTACTTGTTTCCTAGCACGGCCACAATCTTGTGGATCGTGTACCTTTAAGTTAAGGTACACGATCCACACGATGGACCCGATTTCCTTTGAAATCAGGTCCATTTTGCCGGCAAAGGTACAAAATCGGGGGCATCACATTGGTCGGGACCATTAACATTGGTCCCGACGCGACCGACGCGATGCCCCCGATTTCCCCATAGGCTTCAATGTTAAAATATTTTTTAACATTGAAATCGTGAGGATCGCGTCGGTCTTGTGCCATTATAATGGCACAAGATGAGATGGACTTGATTAAGTCCATCTCACCTTTAAAAAAATGTGAAAAATGTGAAATGGGCCAATATGACCCATTTCACATTATAGATGTCCCCGTCGTCACCCCACGATAGACGCCAACCCGAAGCGAGGGGCGGCGGTGCGCGTCCTCCGACCTTTTCATTCCCCTACTATCCACGTCGGCGTGGAGTTGAGAATAGAATAGTGTGGCGAGCGCAGCGAGCCACCGAGCCCGAAGCGTGGCGAGCGCAGCGAGCCCCGCGAGGGGACGCGTATAACTTCACAGGTATACGCGTGCGCTCGCCACGCTTCGGGCTCGGTGGCTCGCTGCGCTCGCCACACTATTCTATTCTCAACTCCACGCCGACGTGGATAGTAGGGGAATGAAAAGGTCGGAGGACGCGCACCGCCGCCCCTCGCGGGCTCGCTGCGCTCGCCACGCTTCGGGTTGGCGTCTATCGTGGGGTGGGGTTTACGTCGTTAAATTTGGGGGTCTAGGGAATATTTTACATTGAATCCAATGTAAAATCGGGTCCCAGGGACCCGATTTACATTTCATTCAATCAAAAAATCGGGTCGAAAATAGGGTCGGTCGCGTCGATCGCATCGCATGCGACCAAATCGCATGCGATGCGATCGACCCGATTTTTCCGACACGACCAGCCCGATGTAAATCGGTGTGGCCGTGCTAGGAAACAAGTACCAAATTTTTTTCTACATTGTCAATAAGATGATTTTATCTTATGGGTGCCAAGAAAAACTTCTGATACTCCAGTGTGCCGTAATTCCAAAAAGTTTGGGAACCACTGACATACACCTATACATCTCCGTACATCCACACAGCCTGCCACCAATGACCAATACATTATCAAGACATTTCTGGAACTGCCTCAACTGCAACGCTGTTTGCACGGACCATGGACATATTCGCAATGGCAAAAAAAGAAATTGCTCCTCTTTGTACAACAGACATAGGGGCCTTATTCAGGTTCACTCGCACTCCTGCGTGTTTGTGCAGGGGAGCAATGTTTCGCGACTGCGCATGCGCATATGTAGCCGCTGTGTGCGATCGGCCACAGCGAATAGATTTTTCTCAAGTCGCTCGCACACAACAGTGCGGATGGGGGCTGTGGGGTTGCGGGCTGGGGGATTCACCCATGGGAACGCCCAGCATTTAATTAAAAAAAAAAAAAAGTACTAAGCACATTGCTCGTTGTATGGGCACCATTAGTTCTGCATTAGACTGTCAGTGGCTGATCATCTCCTGCCCTCTGTGAATGTTATCTCCATTTAGGGCAGGCATGTCCAAACTATGGCCCTCCAGCTGTTTTAAAACTACACATCCCAGCATGCTTTGCAATAGTTTTAGCATTGCCTAATAGCAAAACTGTGGCAAGGCATGATGGGACTTGTAGTTTCACAACAGCTGGAGGGCCATAGTTTGTACATGCCAGATTTAGGGGGAGGAGAGAGAGGACAAGGATCTCTGGAGATTTCTTGGCCTCTGCCAAAGCCGGCTTGCTCATCACCATGGG
Source organism: Crinia signifera (assembly GCF_055691185.1). NCBI lineage: Eukaryota > Metazoa > Chordata > Amphibia > Anura > Myobatrachidae > Crinia > Crinia signifera. The sequence continues at coordinate 84,902,807 of NC_139217.1, forward strand.
TGCCGCAAGCTGCTCAGTGGTAAGTACTGTAAGAGATCCAATGCTGAATCCTAGGATGCAGGTTGCATCACTACTGCTGCATTACCATACCATGAACGGGTCCAGCATGCCTCAGACTCATGTGATGTGATCTCTGCTAACCAAAGCAAACCTGGGAGTGGCCATTTTGGCTGCAACCGAAGCCGTTTCTACCTTATCTGACCCCCAGAGAAAACCTTTGTAAAGTGATATAAATGATATGAACAGCTTATCCTGTATTTGTCAGTGGGTCCTGTTGAACTGAACCTGAAGCTCAATAAATCTTAATACTCTATGAAATACCATTTCCGATCTCTCTCTTCATTGCGAGATTATCTTCTCGTGAAAACAGCCACTTGTATTGGTAAGCACGATAAGAAGGTTTTAGTGGAATAAGAAAACCATTGGTAATTGTTACCATACAATGTCAGCATTTGTGTGCTAGAAATAACAGGTCATTAACCAGACGCTGTTTAATTGCGATTAGTTGAGATTAACATGCCAGAAAGCCTTAGAAAACTGCAATACTTCAAACAGCAACAAGGAAAATTCCAGAAAAAGATGGAATCCAATTTATTTTTGAATAATAAAAGATCAGCTGTTTTCGAGATAGCTCACACTGAGTAAACTGGAGGTGGAGAAGTGTTCCCGATTCTGGAATCTCCAATAAAATAACTGTCCAGAGTTAAGTAATCAATCAAATTGGCTCCAAATGTGAACTTACTGCCAAAATTTTCATATATACTGTTTCAGCTTATTGCCATCTATTGTCAACCCGCACACCACAGTTTGGCACATTTACTCTGATCATTACATTAACTAATAAACAAGCAATGTATGAGAAGGCCAAAGTACAAGAATATTCTCTGGCCTATTGCTAAAAAATCTGAGTAAAGACAAAATCTGAAAAATCTCACTTTTCCAGCCAACAAGTGAGGTAAAGGAGCGGATGCAGGCTGATGTTCCGCCACTTAAATATCTTCTAGGTAACGGTTATTGATTGTTCTCTTGGTAAATGCAAAGATTAACAGGAGATGCAGCCACTATAGGACTAACACAAATGCAGCCATCAGACACCAGTTCGGTTGCACTGACTGCATTATGGGTAATATTGCCCCTGCTCATAACAAGACAACGATGGCGTCTTTTAGGTTTCTTACACTCCAGACGTTCTAAGCATGTGCTCTGAACTCTGAAGGTGACATATTTGACAAATGTAGCAACACTGCAAGTGGTGGCAAAACGGTATGGAGGATGATAGCCCATTTAGCGTGGACATACACAAACAAAAATTTAGCAAATCAGCATAACACATTTTTAGCATTGTACTACCAAAATCAGGGCAATCCTGATTAACAGGTCCCCAAGCAAAGATGTTAAACCTACAATATTGTAAAGCAAAAAATATGGTAGAATAGGATATATGTGAATATTAATGTGCTTTATACATGTGTAGTCATTCATTTAGACTATGACAACAATCACAGGGCTGCGAATGTACAACGTACAATTAAAGGCTGGCAAAGTATCATCTCAAGTTTCTGCATGCCAGCAATGAAAAGCCAAGCTTGGTAAATTGGCAATTTCCGCAGTCTCCATAGAAATCCATGAGGGATTGCTTAAGTCAGTGGTGGGGAACCTCAGGCCCGGGGGCCGTATGCGGCCCCTGTAGCCGGTCTGAGTGGCCCTCCTACCCACCCGGTGGCTTTGCCAGGAGTCAAGTACAGGAAACTTCTTGCTAGAGGTCGGTAGTTATTGCGAGTTCCTATTAATCAATAGCAGCCGGAGACTGGCAGTCCTATTCAGCGACAGCCACCGGAGCGTGGGACGGCTGCAGCAGGACAATTTGTAAGAGAAATTTTTACATATGGCCCCCGAAGGATTTTTCCACCATACAATTGGCCCTTGGCCCGAAAAAAGTTCCCCACCCCTGGCTTAAGTGATGGAATACAGAAGGAAGTAGTCTGCTGATAAAATGACCCGGATTTTGAAATACTGCCTCAATTTAAAAAATAAAAAAAAACCAAAACCTATGTCTTCAGTCTGCAAGAATCAGTAAAGCTGGCCATACATCAACAGATCGATTGTCAGATTGGACTGGTTGGAACAAACACCTGGTAATATCTGAATGACAGTTTTTGGCAGTTTTCCAGCATTTCAAAGCAAATGGTCAACTGTCATTTGCTCTCATCTATTACCAGGATTTTGTCCCAAAAAGCCCAATCTGACAATCGATCTGTAGATGTATGGCTTTGCCCTTGTGGCTCCATCTAAATATTCATAACAAAGACAATTCGCATCGGTTTTTAACATATAAACATATGAAGCAAAAACAGCTTGGATAATGTGGAGTGCTTTGTCATATCCTTATGCAGTCTTTGCCAGAAATTTGAAACCATGCGGTGAGAATATATCTTTCACATGACTTCTATAAGCACAGAAGATACATTATACACCAATATAATGGTGCATTTAACATGGTAAATACAGGTGGCCAAAACAAAAATTCCCATATTCAGATTCATCTGTACGGTGAAATGTAATAGGGTACAATTTTTTGTAATGTGCAATTTTTTGTCAAAAATGGCCAAAACCGCACATGTAGTACACACTGGTCTAAAAAAAAAATAGAAGAATAATCGCACACCCTATTACATCTTGCCTGTAGTGCGATTTAAAACCAAAATGTCACTAAACCTGGTAGGGAAACTAGGACATGGGAAGCCGGATTCAACTTAAAAAAATGTAGGTGCAAAAAATTGCCCATCAGGGGGAATTTTGTTCTTTTGTAGCACAGGAAGCCAATAATTTGCATCAGAGGTAAAAGGAGAATCATCAGAAGCACATTCCTGGTTATAGTCATGATAACCATGTGCGTACTATACCGAATTCAGCGTTACTTGTGAAGATATCATACCTGAACAACCACATACTGCCCAACAGCCATTTTTAACACAAAGTTATGGTGGAGTTTAGACTCCACCATAACTTGCACATACAGATTCTACTTCAACTAAAGAAACAGGATATCTGATACTGCTTTCACATTGCAGAAATGGGTAATGACACAGTATTCTTAAATGGGACTTTAAAACGGGTCTGAGCCTTGAGACCTTTCACATTGCAGGTGAAAACCATTTTAAAAATCATTTAATACCATTCAAACATTCAACCCGTTTAATCCCCAAGGGACACGTTTCAAGCCATTGAAATAGAGCTGTTCAAACTGCCAAAAAAACGGCTTTAAAACGTGTAGGACTCTTTAACCGTGTTGAAATACTGGTTAACTTTAACCGGTAAATCAACTTTGGCACTTTCACATTGCAGCCTTAAACGTTTTAAAATGGAAAAAAAAACGGCAATATACCGTTTTAAAAGTGCGATGTGAAAGGGGTATGAACATTTGACCAGGTATATAAAAAATGCAACCACTATTTACAACAGATCAGATGGACATGGTGCTGGTACTAGTGTCATTAGCGAAACACCATAGCGATCACCATGACAGAGATCACTCAGAAGGCTCGTCTGAGCGATATCTTTAAAAAACGTCTAGTGCGTATGCCCAATATCATTCGCATCGCCAGCGCCCCACCCCATTGGCTGCACGTGCAAGTCAATTATGGCTATATAGCCATGAGGAATGGGGGCGGGTGACGTTACTAAATGGTATTGGTAACAGATATCGTTAAGTGTGTATGCACTTAGCGATATCTAGTTTGACCTGCGACACCACCGCTTTAGCTCAATATAGCAGAGGTTCCTATAGTCGGCTAGTGTGTATGGGGCTTTAGCTGCGTTTGTGTATATAAATACTCCCCATTGCCTTTAGCTAGAATATGCAATATTGGTTATTTCCGTCAGATTCCTTCCTTCGTAGTTTATGTTGTTTTTCTCGCCAAGTACACTACAACAGTGCAAAATATTCACGCTTCAAAAAATAAAGTGTAGTGTTAAAAATAATATTCAATAAAATAGGCTGAAAGGTAAAGCCGTATGTAAACAGTTCTGTAACCCACCGATGCTAAATGGGGCAACCATCTAGAAAGGCCTGTAAGGCTTCAAAGTAAAGGTTTTCCCATCTCTTTTTAAAAGTTATTAATAAATATTTTTCTTCCTCACCAAATTATTTCATACAATTGCAGTATATTTGGAAACTACTTTTGCACTTGCCCACATGAGCGCATATTAAAATGTTCTAGTTTTACAATTACTGACAGAACACAGAAGCGAAACATCAACAAAAACCCGGCATGTATTGGGAACATTATTCTATATACAGTACAATGCATAGTTATAGCCACACAGCAAGTCCCAACGTAACAGTACTGCTGCCCCCTGATCATTGTTGTGTATCAGGTTAGGGATTATCAATGCCTATGTGTTGTAGCGGTTTCATTTGATAACATTTCAAAAGCGCTTGATCGCTCAAGTTCTATAAAGCGGAGCAACAAACTGGAACATAGAGGCTGCCACTCAGCCAAACAGCTCGTCCCAGACTTTCCAGCAGCTCTGTGCATTCAGACAACCATTCAGACGTTGGCCAATAGATGTAGCTTCCTTTCTGTATAAGTCGGTCCCAGATCAGTTTATCTTCGGGTTTCAGTTTTTAACATATTGGACTACTTCCATGCACAGCTTCTGAGGTCTCGGCCCTCTACCAACATTAGCAGAATGTAGTGTATCTTATGTAACAATGCCACAGGTATTGGGTACCTGTAGAATGTGATGTTGTAAACAAGGGAAGAATCATTATGCAGCACTGGCCAGATTAAGGTTATGGCTGGAATGCTTGTGACAGACTGTAATATAACTAGAGGATTGTGGTTGCAGTTTAATGGGCTGATTGAGGTGACCCGGCATATACCAGGGTTGCCTATTTCTGAAAAATCATTTCAGGGAGAAAATGAAAAGCCAGGGGGTGGGCTTGCGTCACCAGGGGGTGGGCCTTGCATCACCAGGGGGCGGGCCTTGCGTCTACAGTATTTTGATAAGCATTACACCTGAGCATAAACTTAGGCAGGGATGGAGGCACACAGTCAGGGGCACACATGGCAGGGACAGGCACACATGGGCAGGGGTAGAGGCACACATGGGCAGGGGTAGAGGCACACATGGGCAGGGGTAGAGGCACACATGGGTTTGGGAACATGCAGGTAGGAAAGGAGACTGAAATGGGCAATGACAAAGGCACATAAGTGTAGGGACAGGGGAACATATGGCTAAAGTAAATGGAGACCTACACATGCACAAAATTGCTGATAGCCACCACACTGGGTATACATAAAGAAGGACCTGGGATGAATAGGGAGGGGGGAGTGCAGCATTGCTGGGACCATGCATGGCCAGGCTAAGAACACATGCATGGTTCTCGAGTCAACTGCTAGCCTCCTCAGCTGCAGCTGCCACCCCACCTCCCCTGGCTGCAGCAGTCTCCACAGCAAAGAGAAAAATACACATACATAAGCTGTCATTCTGACCTGTATTTAGTTGTCAGCAAGCCCAGATCCCCACCTGCAGATGTGGGGACAGGGCTGAGGCTGTGCGGCGAGTATCCTTACACATGCTTTCTTCCGCAGCTGCCGCTTCACTTTCAGGATGGCTACTGTGCATGCGCTAGCGGCTAGATAATAACGATGCGCCGCCAACACGATTGCGTAAGCAATGTTATCTAGCGCATGCGCAGTAGCCATTGTGGAAGTGCGATGTGGCACCTGCGGGAGAAAGGGGCCCTCTTCCAGGAGTCCGGGAGATGTCCCAGAATTCCGGGAGTCTCAGGACATTCTGGGAGAGTCGACAACCATGGCATATACTGGATACCTTCACTAGTATTATAATAACAGTCTCTTTGCTGGTTTAAGCATGCTTCTCTGCAGGGCTTAAAGTGGTCATGTAGAGGTGGGGGAACTCATTTCTCTATGTCACCTAATTACTCCCCCTCAGGGCCGGCTCTACCATTAGGCAGCTGCCTAGGGCGTTGGGATCTGGGGGGGGGGGGGCGCCACAGAGTCTGCCTATCGCAAAAGTACAGATGTCTACAAGGACAACATCTTTGTTGTATTTATTGCAAGTGGTGACAGAGGAATGTCTAAGATGCCATCTCAACACCTTCACTTAAGGGGTTGCAATGTGGGTATTGGTGGCAGTGTGGGGTTGCCAGGGGGCAGTAGACTAAAATTTTGCATAGGGTGCCAAGAGATCTTACAACGGCCCTGCTCCCCCTCCACTCCCCCCATTAGGCAGAGACAGGGCCAGTGGTAGGGTTTTGGCATCCCCCTGCAAACTAGAATGGTTTTCTGTGAGAATTACTGTGCAGGGCCAATGTGGAGGTTAAAATGTTCCACCTCACCATTAGAGGTGGTGGAACTCAGTTCCACCCCATTCCCCCTCATTTTAACCCCTGCTTCTCTGTGTGTTGAATCTATGCAGTCACATAAGAAATTCACTGCTGCTTCTTTTCAATTTGCTACATACAGAGTGGGAGCTTGCATCTTCTACAATACTTAGGCTGCCTTGCCAGTGTTAGCATCTCTGGTCTCAATAGGTTCCAATTAGGAAAAGCAAGCGTGTATGCAGAACACGCTGCCTGATCCGTCTAGAGATATATCTGCAGAGCAGTTGATCTGCAAATATATCTATGTTTGTGCTCCAGCATAACAGAGAGGATGTACCTGCGGCAGCCCTCTCTATGGGCAGGCTGAAAACCCTGACTTTGCTGTGAATACTCTGCTCGTTTCAACTGCTGTGTCAATTGAGCTGCAATATTGTATCTGAAATGTTATTGAAGTCCTCTGTAAAGCCCCATACACACTTGGCGATCCCCGCTGATGCCGTTATTGGCCGCATACACACTTGCCGATGCCAGCGGGGAAGGAAGTGACACTGGGGGGTGCGAAGCAGTTGTTAACAAAGACATCCCTCATCTGTAAACGTTCATAAGGAGTAAGCTCCCAATCATCGTTAATGATATTACATGTACACACTGGACGAGAAAGTAATACCGCTTTCACACTGCCAAACGTTTCAAAAACCGGTATTTAAAACGGGTCTGAGCCTTCACATTGCAGTAGATTAAGGTTTTAAATACCGTTTAAGTACCATTCACATCAGTCAACCCGTTTAATACTCTGAACACGTTTCAAGGCAGAATGCAGGGGAAAGCCTATCACAGGTCTGTAATCTGTTGTTTTTACTAAAACCGTTTCAGAGCATATCTCACTGCATAAAAAAACGGCTCTGAAACATGTAGGACTCTGCTTTTTAAACGTTTTGAAATACGGTTATCTTTAACTGGTAAATCAACTCTGGCGCTTTCGCACTGCAGCCTTAAGCGTTTTGAAATGAGGAAAAAAAACGGCAATATACTGTTTAACAAGTGCGGTGTGAAAGGGGTATAACAGATATCGCTCAGAAGGGACCTTCTAAGCGATAGCTTATTATCCCATCTAGTGTGTATGGGGCTTAAGATGATTTTACATGGGCTCTGCTTTTCAGCAAAAAATAAAGCTTGTCTGAAATACCTCGGGTTTCATATTGGTCATCTGGAACTTACTCACTATCATGGTCCAGGACCAAAACAAATTATTTATTGTTAAAATGACAGGTAAACCTGTGCTAGTAAGGGCCACTTATAAAATAGTTTGAGGCTGGTAAAACCTGGACCTTTGAGTTTTTTGCCCAAAAATTGGTAAGTGGAGAGTGGTGGTATGATTGCATCATCTAAAGCAAGGGGGAGGGGGCTCTGCTATGAAGCACAATATTCATGGTGTTACCGAGTCTCAAGGGTGCCAAGGGGCTGGAGTGGAAGATGAGAGATTTGCCAGCCTTTCCAAGAGCGGCCGGTGTTACTGTTTTTCGGGAGCCTCCTGGCCATTCCCGGAGGGTAGGCAAGTTTGATTTTATTAATATATAAATGTTAATAAATAAATTACCTTCTATCTAGTATTTTTACAGGAATTCCTCAATCTCAAAACTGTAATTACAATTTAAATATGTATGTATGTATGTATGTATGTATGTATGTATGTATGTATGTATGTATGTATGTATGTATGTAGCCCCCACTTTTTCAAGGAGCCAAAAGTAAAATCAGACAATTAACTCAAATGCCGTTTAATGGGGTATGGGATATTCCTTGGTTTCTCTTTATCAATTAGCAGGAAAAACAAGTGTGGAGTCGATTCCAAGTGTGACACTTGCAAATGTTGCGGAGAACCAACTGTAAAATGAGCTCTCAATGCAAGTGAATGGTGCCATTCTTAGGGTACAAAAAATAAATAAAAAAATCCATAAGAGATATAGCAGTCATCTTAGGTGAGCTTGCCAACACTGGATGTTTATGAAGGACATTAGTGGAAGAGGATCGCAGGATCCTTTCCACAGTAAATATATACCCTTCAACATCCGATCCAGCCAAGTGAAAAACCCAATCCAGGGGGTAGGTAGATCATTATCCAAGTTTAATATAATGAAAGGACTTCGGGCCAGATCCCATGAGGGAGAATAGCTCCTTTCATTCGAGATCCTAACTGTCGTCATTTAACAGTTGAGATTCCAATGTCGGACTAATGACAGTTGGAAACCTGACTGTCGGAGCATGATCTGGACCGGTTATAAATCCCTGAGTCCCTATTCTATCACTATACATATTTATTAAATATACCTATTTTGGCTTCATACATATAAGGGCAAGGGCAGGCCAGAAGTGCAGGCCATGAATTCATGATAGCCAGCCCTGCCATCTTCCTGTGTGCACATGCCACAATGGAACAAATTTCACAGATGCCCAGTAAACAACATTATATTTTATATATAATTAATACCCCTTTCAGACATACATACTACCCGGAATTTTAAAGCCGGTCAATTGCAGGTGCGCAGGCCCCGGGATTTTATTTGACTATACTCCTGGGTAGACCCTTTCAGACATACACTAGTCCCATGATTATGCGTGTGCACGTGAAAAATGACGGGATTTTTGCATATGTCTGAAAGGGGTATAAGTATTATCTAGGCAGGATCTTACTTGAGGGGGAAAAGAAGTATCAAGCAATCTGGGCATTACAAAGCTTCTATTGTTTCCTTGTACACATTTCCAGTTTACAATCATGTAAATGTTAGGGTAGTTTTCATAAGGTGTGAAACAGGTGTATACGACTAATGGTCCAAGCAGAAAAACTAATTGTACTTTATTTCAGGTCACCATTCTACTGCAATTATACCTAAAAGCATACCTACTACCACCACCTGCCTGCCATCAGTGGAACGTTGTATATTGTAGTAGGACTTCTTCACTGCTGTTATGAATATAGTGAAGTGACAAATGGGTGTTTTACAGGTTGGGATAATGGTGAAATGGCCACTGCCCCTTTTCTGCATTCCATCATGCTGGACTGCCACGGATTATAGAGAAATGTCACTGTCTGCCCTACATATAAAATATATACATAGATATTTTTATGCTGTGAAATGTTTTGCCAACTGATTCCGGTTGGACTCAGTAAACTTATTTTATTTTTTAAATGGAAAAAAGCTTGAAAAAAATCTCTGTATGCGACACACTCAGCTTTCTTTTTTTTTGTAAACATGCCAAGATCTAATTTTTATATTTTGGAAAGTTCTTGGAACATTAACATTCGTTCCAGCAAGCAGGACCCACATGTAATTATCAAATAGAACTGCTCTGGATTTGTACAAAATGATATAAACACACCCAAAAGTGAAGCTCCCTCACTGCTAAGTCCCAGCAGTGTGTGCCATAAGACCAACATACACCAGTACAAGATTGGAACCAACCTTCCAATCTTGACTGGTCGCGCGACGGCCTGTGTGCATACGATCGCATGATGCGCACTCCCGCGGGTCCAGTGGTTGGTCCTCAGATCAGACATGCTGTCTGATCAATCGGCTCTCGTTGCGAACCAACGAACGACTGTATGTGCTTTTAAGCATGATCGCTCGCTTGACTGCTCCACGACCTGCATACGATCAGATCGTATGCAGGTCATCCTGATGTATGGCCAGCTATGCAGGTTACATACAATGTTATCGGACAGGAGCCGTAATTACTGTACGTTATAACTACAGAACATTTCCAATCACAAGCTGCAGTATCAAAATTGGTATACAACCAGAAAAACATCAGGAGGTAGATAAGCTCATTAAATGCAGAGAAAAAAGGATTCAATTAGAAAGAGTGATCAATAAAGCTACTGTAGTTTTGTTTCCATCTGAATAAAGGATTTGGATGTGAACTATATACTGTATATAGTTTAAAATAACTTTTCGTTGTCAAAGTAACTTTTTGTGTGAAGGACCATACATGTGAAAGAGATCATCATCTGGGAAAGAAGGAAAGACGTCGCAATGACATTAGGAGTCCTCTACTGGAATGGTGATTAGTAGAACAATACTGTATCTAACCTACTTGTTCCAGGTACCCAGCATGCATGCCACCTCCTCTTAGAGCTGCCAAACATTAATGTTAGGGCATGCGTTCAGCATCCTGGTGGATGGGATGCCAGCATTCACAATTCAGATGCCAGCATCCCAACTTTTGGCAACGAAATCTCAACATCAATGAAGATGCCGGCGCCAGAATTCTACCTACTGGAATGCTGAAAGTAAGTACAATATGTAGAGAAAATGAAGGTTAGGTTGAAGGTGGGAGTGGTTAGGGTTAGGCTGCAGGTAGGGAGGGATAACGGTGGGGTACTGGGATTAGCGCTAGTCACAAGGAAAGCAGATACACTTACCTAACTCCTGTCAATATCAGGATGCAGGGATCAGTATTCTGACCACCGATATCCACACCGCCAGTCATCCGTATGTATAATGTTGCTAGCTCCAACGTGCATAGTATCGATAAACCGTTGCATACTGTTTTTAATGGGACCGGACCAGTTTTCTGGGACAGTCCCGCCCCCTGCCGCAGTTGGGAGTCTCCCCAGCATGCGCACAGCATCTATTAAGCGATGCAGAGGGCAAAAAATGGGTCATGGCCCGGCGGCTGGGTTATTTGCATATTACACGCACTCATTTGTATAGGCCATGCCCCCTTTTCGTGCAAATGGTCCTCTTTAAAGGATGAAGAAGTTGGGAGGTATGGTTAAGGGGTGTATACACGGTGCAGTGTACTTCTATTCGACTCTGAGGGCTTACTCCAGCACTGCGTCTGCACATGCTTAGTTCTTAGCCATAGGTGTGTCTGCAGCCTTCTGCACCTCAGATAGAACCATTCATACATTTATATACTTCTAATTGCATGTTATCATACCAAGTATAAACGTTATATTGGGCAGGTGCAATTAGCTTCCTGTACTAGGGTATCAAGCCCTGCCAAGCACTACAAACACACATGCATCTGAATACATTGGTAACCCACTTGTGTATACAAGCGTCCCTGCTAGGTTCATCAAGGCCTGTACTGTTCTGTGGGAGTATACCTTATTAAAGACGGATAAGGAGTGCTGGCTTGGCAGTTTTTTTTTTTTTACTCATTTTCCCAATCTATTTGACACCACCTTTGGAAAGTTCACAAAGGCATCACTGTGTCGCCAAAACCTGCACAAAATGTTACTGTTTGCAGCACTGAGCCCAGAGGTAAAATGAAGCAAATAAAAGGCATTCCTGTTATCCCAGGAGACTCCTTTCTTGTAGCTGAATATGGGCAGCTATGAATGGCCTGTGTCTACCTTCTGTGACCTTTACTGTACTGTACTACGCAAAACATGAGAATGTTCCTGGGCACCGCATCACAAAATGCACTAAATAATGTCTGACTAATTAGGCTAGCATCTAATAACTACAGTATACTGTAGATGTTAAGCAAAGTAGAAAACTCACACTCACAAAGTATCATAAGATGAATGTTTAAAGCCCAAAATGTTGGCTTTAAAAGGGTTCTCTGGATACGTATTTAGGTACAAGCATTGTGGGAAAGGTCACTGTTCCCCAGCTGTACTGTACAGGTCGTGGTTTCCCTAGGGGAGCAATCCTGTATCAAATTTACATAGACAGATATAGCAAATGTGACATCATGTTTGGTACATCATTTGAATCCTCTCCTGGACCAGTGGTCTGGGCACAGGACAGTGCTAAAGTATAGGCTCTACTGCCTTACTCAACTGTCCGCCCTTTTGCTTTCCAGTGCTCAGTTGTGTCTACCATTCCGGTGTTCGTCCTAGGTCCCTGCCTACCCTGTTCTCCGACCATGGTTCCTTCCTAGCCTCTGCTTCTTGGCTCTGTACTTGTCTCTGACTTACCGTCCTACTCCGACCCAGTTTGTTGTCGTCAGTGTCACTGTGTCTATTACCTAAACCAGCTCCAGTGAATACCAGCCCCATACTTAATAATCCAGTCAGAGTGATGCAATATATAGGTCATGTGTAGTGAAGCCCAAAATTCTTGCATGGGGCCCTTGCAAACAGCACCGGAAAGTTAGACTCCATGCCTGTGTATTGCTCCTAAGCCAAATACGCAGTATGGGCCAACATCCATCAATCCCATCCCTGAATTGTGACACCCCCATCTCTGTTACAATAGTGGGAAATGCCCACAGACAATGGAGGAGATGCACCTACTTGTGTACTTTTGTGGACCCCTGTTACAGGAAACAGTCCAAACTGCACACTCCTGCCTGCTCCTACTCTGTATGCCTACCCCCTTTATTCATCCAAAGCTCTGCTTGTCCAAGTCTTCAATAAAGCATGACCGTAAAATAACTCAGAATTGTGTTTTATATGTGTGTGTTTTTAATGATGCTGGATATTATTAAATGACCTACTAACTAGCTAATCTGTTGTAGTTGTTCCTCTTAGGCCCATTATCACATAAACATTGGAAGACTAATCTGATTCTGCATCCTATTAATGTACCATGCTTGCCATTATTTTAACATACTTGGGCAGATGTTTGTATGTAGTGTAATATCTACACACGAAGCGATGTGTGTAGATGAGCATTCTGAGCGATGCTAGATCGCTCAGCACACAGCGCTGCACATCGATGAACCGCTGAGGAATCGGTCAGGGCCAGTGTTGAACACTGGCCCTGACACCTGGTGATTATACATTTATCCAGCGGCTAGATATGAATCACCATAGTGATATCGACGCGTGAGGCCACGCAGCATTATCTAGTGAGATTGCTTAAAAATGCCCCTATATCGATACGTGTGTAGGCCCCATAAGTGCTCATCCATTGGTTTAACTGGAATGGCAGCCTGCTCAGTGGTGAGTGTATGCAGCGATCCATCTCATTTCAGATAGATCAACTGCACCTAGAATAGAGCTAGGGCAAATTGTGCACTGATAACGATGATAGCTACTTCCACAGGTGGATATATAAAGGTTGTGTGGCGCGCTGAATGCAGGCAAGTATAGGAAATTATGTCCGAGCACACAAAAAGTGCTCAGAGATAAATCAGTCATTGTACAGTAGGTCTCCGATAAAGAACAATGCACACGTACGACATGACTCCTCTTTTATCCACACATTGAGCAGCCGGCAGAAAAAAATATTTAAACAATTCGTCAATATTAAAAAGCCAATGCCTTAATAAATTAGGGCCATTAAGCATCAGCAAAGAAAATTGCATGAAACAGTAGCGAGATGTGCATTAACAAATATTTACTACAGAATGTACATTTTGTATGAAGTTGCGCGGTAACCAAGATGCCACACAAGTTCAGTGCTGGATGTGCAGGAATGCAGGCAATGCTCTCATATAGTAGTGGGACATAAGTAACTAATACTGTAGATGCACAGCGTGATGTCTACAGTCTGACCTCTGTGCAGACTGCTACGCTTGGTAGTTACTGTCCACACAGAGAGGAAGCCAAGGTGGACAGGTGTCTAAAAAAGGAAAGCATCCTAAATTGAGGCACGGCGTCTCCTGTCTTGAGAAAGGACTCCAGTCCTCAACAATCTGGGATGTGCTTGCAATGACTCAAGTGGTTAGCGATACAAGATAGCACAGTACACTATGGAATGTATTTTGTCTTTTTTTGGGGAAGAGAGAAGGGGAGTGGCAGGGAGGACGGGAACTTATAGCGACCTGCTTGTTGTGTTTGTCTAATCCATACTGACAATGTAGTGCTTTCACTGCGCACATGATAGAGCTAAAACCACAGGTATTTCATTTAGTGTTCTGTGATTGTAGTGGACAATACTTGCAATAAAAGGGTTAGAATTACAAGGAACGCTGATATCCTGCACTGTGGCAAACACTTCATAGCTGCCATCGCCAGACCATGTATGCTAAATGGCTATATACTTTATTGCAATGACAGAACTACAAATTCATAAACAAATGGTTCCAGTGCTACCAAACGTTGCTAAGGGTGACTGCAAGTCCTGTGCTTATTCCATAGAGTGTACTCCCTGTGCAGCTGATATCCCAAGCAGCTATATTGGATGCAGAATATGTGTTAGTAGGATGCAGTGCCTACAGTATCTTGCTGCAGTTCCAGGTGACAAACAATTAAGTCATTTATGATTTATGAACAATAATATCGTTCATGCAGACAGAACTCCGCACGCAGCCAGACTTGGCAAAACTGACAAAAACTGTATAAATGTTACCCCTGGTTACAATGTGCCTTGTACTAAACAGATATAATGCACCAAGCAGACAACATACAATGAGGAATAGCTAGAACTGTACCTACCATGCAGGTGTACTCAGACCTCCGGGACAAGTGCAGCCAGGTACTAGAGTTGCTCTCAGCTATGCAGCCTGTGTTTACTTAAAGCAAGAGTTTTAGCTGTGACAGTTTCGGTATTACCCAAATCCAGCGAGTGCCTACAGGGAGCAGGAAGAGAGACACGGTCAGAGAGAGCAGGAATTTCAGCTGCTACTGTTCTCAGAGCATTGAGCTATTTCCAGCAGGAGCGGGTTTGTCTGCAATCAGACTGTGTGCAGGAGAGACCTCCCTTTCTTCCTCTCCAGGGGCTACCTATCAAGCAGGCTCCTTTACCACATCATTACAGTGAGAGCAGGCACAGGGAACATGCCAGCCTGCATTACAGTGCATGTACCAGCAGCAACGTTCACAGTGCTTGCCAGTAGCAAATGAAGGGATTCAGGTAGAAGGCATATTGGAATAGATCAGTGTGGAAGTGCATTACACCTATTGCTCACAGACAGGCAACAGTCACATTACTGTACACATACACTTGCACAAATCCAGCTCACTGTGGGCAAGATGTACTAAGCTTTAAAAAGAGATAAAGTGGAGAGTGATAACAAGCAGCCAATCAGCTCCTACCTGTCATGTTAAAGGGCGGGGTTTGAAAAATGAAAGGTAGAAGCGGATTGGCGAGTTGTTTATCACTCTTCACTTCATCACTTTTGAAGCTTGATACATCGGGCCCTGTATCTTCTACAGCAGTGATAGGCAACCTGATACAGTTTGAGGGCAGCACGTTTAGAGTGCATTTCATCAATGAAAGACACCAATGTGTAATAGCAGATCAGTATGGGTTTTGATGTCCGGTCCGACGTTTAGTCCGGGTCCGGTTTTTACATAGTCCCGATCAGTATGGCATTTAAACAAACAATTACGACAATAAAGTAGTAAGGAGCTGGAGGCTTGGGGGGCCACATGTGGCCCCAGGCTGCCTGTCGCCCATCGCTGCTCTAGACTAGGCTTGTGATATCATCTTTGACTTTACAGCTTTAATAGATCGATAACCCCAGCATGGCTGGGCATGCTGGGACACATAGTTCCACGAACACTGGCGCTGGACCCATGTCTTTTACAATCCTTTATTGTTAAGTAATCATCCATGTAGTTCCCAACAATAGCCTGTTTTTCCACTACAAGTTTGTATCCCTTTATTATTCCGAAAACCATACATTCCAGAAAGTGAGATCTTTTTTTATTTTCTTTTGCTAAAAGCACTACTGGGGACATCTGTAACAGCACTACTGGGGACATCTGTAACAGCACTACTGGGGACATCTGTAACAGCACTACTGGGGACATCTGTAACAGCACTACTGGGGACATCTGTAACAGCACTACTGGGGACATCTGTAACAGCACTACTGGGGACATCTGTAACAGCACTACTGGGGACATCTGTAACAGCACTACTGGGGACATCTGTAACAGCACTACTGGGGACATCTGTAACAGCACTACTGGGGACATCTGTAACAGCACTACTGGGGACATCTGTAACAGCACTACTGGGGACATCTGTAACAGCACTACTGGGGACATCTGTAACTAGCACTACTGGGGACATCTGTAACAGCACTACTGGGGACATCTGTAACAGCACTACTGGGGACATCTGTAACAGCACTACTGGGGACATGATATGTAACTGGCACTACTGGGAACATCTGTAACAGCACTACTGGGGACATCTGTAACAGCACTACTGGGGACATCTGTAACAGCGCTACTGGGGACATCTGTAACAGCACTACTAAGGGCATCTGTAACAGCACTACTGGGGACATGATATGTAACTGGCACTACTGGGGACATGATATGTAACTGGCACTACTGGGGACATGATATGTAACTGGCACTACTGGGGACATGATATGTAACTGGCACTACTGGGGACATGATATGTAACTGGCACTACTGGGGACATCTGTAACAGCACTACAGAGGACATGATATGTAACTGGCACCGCTGGGGACATCTGTAACAGCACTACTGGGGACATGATATGTAACTGGCACTACTGGGGACATCTGTAACAGCACTACAGAGGGCATGATATGTAACTGGCACTATATAGGTGTAACAAAATGATTGCTTGGCATTCACATTCAGTACCTGAGATTGTACACAAACTTTGTTTCATGTGTTGAAACCTTGTTTTATGCACAAATAAAATTTATTTGTGTGTATTTCATGTGTTTGTACAACATAAATGCAAGATACCTCATTGAAATATAAAAATATTCTGAAATACGGAATAATCCGTTATCCAAAATGCTTCTGGTTCTGAGCATTTTGGATACCTGTACCAGGTATAGGAGTATTTGTCAAACACTTCAATGTCATTTCTAAGCTAATAAAAATTATATCTTGGCAATCATGAGGACAGCATCAGATTTAAAGATATATTTTTGCGAATATATCCTTCCTTATAATATAGTATTTGGTGTACGGATCACCTACATAACATGGAGGCAGTTACTTCGTGGATAAAGGGCCTTATGAAGAGATGGACGCACAGCTGCAGTCCTGTACACAGTGGATGTTTAAAAATATGCTAATTGTTTAATTGCTAATTGAGACGCTGACCAGCAGCTTCACACATCTCCCCCAATAACAACCATCTGACAAACCCCATGGTCAAGCAGAACGGCCACTGGGAACTGAGATGCCATTGCCATGTTTTCTGCATATAGGATCACAGTCGCAGTCTGAGACGCACCCTAAAATTGCCACGACACATCTGTGTTTTTGCTTCTATTTCCCGTAAGTGTCCACAAATGGTCCCTGCCTGTCAATCACTTTGCAAGACAAGCACTCAACTGCGTAACATCAGCCTGACATACATCTCTGAATCATGTATGTAAGAGGTGGTGGCGGGGGCTTACTGTTGGGGAGCCAGTAATCACTGCTGCCCTGCAGAACAGCCGGTGATCACCGTATGCATGGCATCTATCTGTGCAAGGAGGGTAGGCATAGACTGCCCAGCGAGTGCTGGACATGCCAAAAATGGGTGTCGCTGCACTTGTCCACGCCCCTTTCAAACACTGCCACACCTCTTCAACCAATGCCACACTTTTTCTTTGAGCGGTCACGTCTCTGGGGAGGCTAGTCCCATTTGAAGGCAAACAAAAGGTGGGAGGTACGCAGAAGTATTTTGCATATTGTTGCAATCTTAAATCCCACAGCTAGAAACCCTACATCTGCTCCGAAATTCCATGAATTAGGAAATTGTTCTTTTTTTACATTTATCTTTTGTCAGTGCAACTTATTATTACACGGTTTCTCAAATCTAGTGCTCATGGACTGCTAGCAATGCCTGTTCTCCCTATCTCCCACCTGCAGCACAAGTGTGCCAATTATTGATCGACACATGGTCTGAATTCTTTCACTTGTGATTGTATAAAAAGAGACCTTGAAAATATGCAGTGACAGTAGGCCATGAGGCACAGGTATGCAGTCATTAGGTCGAAAGTGTCTAGGTCCAGAGCCAGATTAAGGTCTAAATGGGCCTGGAGCTGAAAATTATCCAGGGCCTATTATGCACAATAATAGGGGTTGTGCCCAGCACCTAATAATGTGGGAGGCATGACCAGTGTTCTGGTTGGGTGGTCTGCTCATGGGTGTGTCTCTATTTGTGTAAATACTTTCAACTAATTATATATGCGTGGAAAAGGCAGGGGGCTGGCATAAGAAAAATGCAGGGAGACATATTGGCGGGTGCACTCCAAAGGTGAACCCGCAGGGTTCCGATGTCCTAAGATACTTGTGGGGTGAGGCGGCACTCCAGTCATAAAGAAATACTGAAACCCGAAACTTGGTAGACAACATTTCAGCACCTTTTATGTGGTCACCTAAATTTACCACACCATATACCCCTTATACAAATCATTCAACACAATAGTAACCCCCTTATACTGTACTTGTCTCTTCCACATTATGCCACATGGAATGAGACAAAATTCACACAGGTTGAGCCAAAATTCACGTTATGCCACATGGATTGAGCCAAAATACACACTATACCAGGTATGTCCAAACAGTGGCCTTTCAGCTGTTGTGAAACTACACGTCCCAGCATGCCTTGACATAGTTTTAGCATTCCCTAATAGCAAAAATGTGGCAAGGCATGATGGGACTTGAAGTTTCACAACAGTTGGAGGGCCATAGTTTAGACATGCCTGCACTATACCAAACAGATTGAGCAATATTGTACAATATGCTTCATAAACAGGGGCATTGCGCGCCAAAGGCACGCTTAAAAAATTTACACCATAATGCCAATCACATGTTAAGCCACACACCATAATCTCCATTATGTATTATGCCAAACAGCATAATGCCTATTAAAAATTATGCTACATAAGTGTTGGTTGCCTACATGTTCATTGCCAGGGGTTCTATGTTCATTGCCAGGGGTTCCATGCTCATTGCCATGTGGGATTACATGCTTATTGCCAAGGGGGAATATATGCTCGCGGCAACTGGGGGACAGCCGCCGCCAGGCAGAAATGACAGCCGGGCAGAGAGCAGGGGGCTGCCCCGCTGTATATAGAGCACTGCATGTCCCAGCTTTTTGAAATAATACCCCTTTCACACCAGAAAATGCAGGGACTTACCCGGGAGTATGGTCCCAGGATCATGCAGGGACATTCCCGGACTGGCCCCTTTTACACCAGTCTAGTCCCTGCATTTACTGGTGTGAGGGGGAGAGAAAACCACCCCCGTCCCCCTTTAAACAACCAGCTATATCTTAAGAACCAACTGACCCATTTACATGTAGGCCTCGAAATATTTTGGTCCCCTGAAACTGGGCCGTTTGGTTCCAGAAAAATCTGTCTTTAAAACAACATGAACAGCCATGAAATTACATTTCAGAAATGAAAAAAAAAATTGGTTTACCCGCAATATCTCTAGAACCAATGAACCCATGTGGACCAGCCTGGTATCAGATTGAAGGCCCAGCGATTTGGGTTCGACTGAGAACCTCGAGCTTCTGTGATGCTGGAGGGGGAACTGGCAGCTGTTGGAACTGGGTCGGGGTCAGAATTAGCGGGTCCCATGTTATCCTATGGGGAAAACGTTCCAGGTTTGCCTGGCGGTATCTCCGGTTCCCATGGGGCTACCAATGCGAGGCTGGGCTTGTTGGAAAGCCCTGGCCCTCAGCTACAAAATGGGCCTATTTGGAGAGTGGGCCTGGAGCTGTAGCTCCATCAGGTCCATTGTTAATCCGGCCCTGTCTAGGTCAACAGTCAAAGGTCAACAATAGTTTTTCATTTTTTTTTTATTTTTTTTTAAACCTACTTGTTCATACTTTACCATTCCAGTGGGCATAGAGCGAGATTATAATAGTGGAGAGCGCAGAGAGTGGACTAGTGTGGAGCGTACACAAATACGGTGTCCAAGTGGGGTTCACAAAAACCCCATCAAAATACATATCGACCTTTTGACCATGTTGGTCGACATACAGACTGTCGATCTAGACACTGTCAACCTAGCGATCGACACCTGGCCATTAGACCCTGATTCAGTAAGGCTGCCTTAGGAGATCTTAGAACCAAGTTTTTATAATAAATTTGATAATAAATCAAGGCTTTCTGTCTGGTCTGATCTGGCTGCTCCAATTTTCACTTCTTCTCCATGGAAAGACTAGGTATATAAATATTGGGAGTGGGACCCAGCCATAGGGGAAGGTTACATATGGGAGCATTCCTGGCAGATAGTTTCAGAATGTTGCTGTATGATCTCCAAATTGTACTGTTCCAGCTAAGGTTGGGATGAGGAGGTACAATGTTCTGCATAACTAATGTAATGTAAAATAAATCAGTATAGAAATATAGTCTAAAGCAGGCATGTCCAACGTTGGCCCTCCAGATGTTGTGAAACTACACATCCCAGCATGCTTTGCAATAGTTTTAGCATTCTCTAATAGCAAAACTGTGGCAAAGCATGCTGGGATGTATAGTTTCACAACATCTGGAGGGCCAACGTTGGACATGCCTGGTCTAAAGCGTGGTATGCACTAGACAACATTTTGGAAGGTTTGTTTGAGATGAGTCAATGATACATCATCCAGTGCTATTGCACGCTTCCATAGTCACATCTTCTCCTATGCCATACAACATACCTCCCAACTGTGACCTGTGCAAATATTTATTTGCTGCCACTATTGTCAGTATACGGAACTATGACACATCATTAGTAGAAGACAGAAATCATCCTTTTACATGACCACCATATACGAGGGTGGATCAATAAGTACCTGTGTTTGAAGAAGTGTTGTTGAAGAAAGTTGGTATTACTATTGTGTACTACCATCTTCCAAATTGCATGAATTGAGCTAGGAATTGTTTTTTTTTTCCCTGCGAGCCACGTTTTCAGGTTAGGGAACAGAAAGAAGTCGCTCGGAGACAAGTCGGGCGAGTACGGTGGATGTGGCAACAATCCAAAGTGCAATTCATGTAATTTGGCCGCAACAATTCTGGATGTGGCAGCTGGAGCATTGTCATGGTGGAAAACAAAACCGTGTGGTGGGAGAATAAAATAGTGTGCCGAGCACAGCAAGACACGATGCTCGAAGCATAGCGAGCCATGCGGTACACTTGGACGGTGTCCATGTTGACTATGTCGACATTCGGGATAAAACCCATGAAAAAAACTCATGTTCACCTTTTGGCTGTCGACCTTCACATTGTCAACCTAACGTTTGTGTCCACTCCCAACCCTGTTGACATTAGTGTGACACCCTGGAAAGGAGGGTGCCTCCTTGGCCTGCCTCACAGGGGGTTACTTGCAGCCAAATTGTGGCAGGGCCACAAGGGGTTAACCCTGCGGATGTAACAGGGCGCGAAAGGAGGAGGGGAGGAGATGCCCCAGGATTGGAGGACAGCAAAGCGGGAAGGCTGAGGGGTGGACTTGTGACCAGCAGCGCGCGAAAAGTGAGAGAGGACTGACCTGGAGGGAAGAGAAGAGCCCGGCGGCGTGTCCAGCGGCAGCGTGTGTCCGGGGCCGTCGCGAGGGAAGCAAGCGTCGCCGTCTGCCATCCAGCATCCAGAGGGGAGAAGAGGTGGCGTGAAGCAGACCGGCGGGACCTGCAGCAGCAGAGCAGACAGCGCTTGTCATCCGCGCCCGGCTGCCGAAGACGGAGGGAGAGACCCGGCGGCGCGCATCATCCAGAGCCGCCTGGACGGAGAGAGGCGGGTGACGTCAGTCCGACGCGTCCCCCACACAGCAAAAGGCCCGACGACAGCTCCGGTACCAGTGACGGCGGCAGCTGAAAGAAGGAAGCCCCCGAGCCACCGGAAGAGCCTAGCAGCGTGCCTCCGACGGCAGGAGCCGCAGCAAAGTGTAAGTGCTGCCCCGCAGCTCTGCCCCAGGCTCTGCCAAAGCCCGACCAACCTCCCTGCTGCCCTGACCCCACTACAGAGAGCCCCTACTGACACTGTGACTCTCCTCCCTCCCTGCCTAAAAAGGGGGATTTAGGGATACTGTTCCCTGTCGCCCCACTGCCAGCCCACGTACCGATGATGGCTAGGAGCACCTGCACTTAGGCTCTCCTGAGGGTTACAACTCTCCACTGTGCCCACCCTAAGGATTTCTTCAGAGACAGCCACCACTGCCACATCGTCCTGGACATTGACTACCGGTCACAGCCCCCCTCCTTAGCCCCTGAACTGCAAAATAGGAATCTTCACAGCCAGTCCCTCCAAAAGAGGCACAACAGCGCCACCCTGTGGCCGAAAGAGGGAACTCCTCACCAACTCTCCTAAAGAAACCCTCAAGCCTCTTGCCCCTCTTAGAGTATTTGCCCAATTCTGTTTATCCTTTTACTTGAAAGGGGATCGTCCGTTATAGTCAGCCATCCATCGCGCAATGTTAAACTGAGGCCTCCAACGGACCCTAAAGCCTGTGCACGGGTCTACCTTAGAGGTAGCAGCTTAGGACATACATTGGGTACCCAATCAAGCGAGGTATACTGTTTGCACTATTGATGTGGTTTGAAGTTAAAATGATTTATATAACTTGCACTATTAATGTGGTTTGAATTTAAAGCGATTTATAATGTTGCACCATTAGCCTGGTTAAATGCTAGAGTGATTTAGAGCGCAAGGATTTGGTGATGTAATTGTGTCAAGCATTCCCGCTACCTTTGGTGAGGGAAGTGCTAGGGTATTCCTCAGGCTGTCCGGCTGATTCACATCAGGGCTTAGACCTTGATTTGACCACGCAAGGTAGTACCCGTGTCGCTTGCACTTGATATAGCCGCACTAATGTGGATCAGTCCCGGCGGGAGGACCGTTACTAAACGCCGTAGTTAAACCTAATTATCGGCACATAATAATACTGGTGTATATATATAGCCCTCAGTTAGTGCCTGTTCACATACGTCCTTTACTCTAAGCAGCATTGATATTGTTTATGTCCGTTTAATGTATGCTGTTACCTGCATTGAGAGTGTACCTGTGAAAAGCGAGTTAGTGGCCTACTCCAGACCACTCGTATTCTGGTTAATAAATACCCTTAAAGTGTATCCTTAGCCTGTTTATTGTCTCAGCTGCTAAGAAGAAAGAAGACGACTGCACAGCCCCAGCACAAAGGTAACAGAGAGGGTTACTGGCCGGTCTTACTGGTGCATCACATTAGCCATGTCAACCTATTTCAGGTGTTGACCTAAGCTCTGTCAACCTTCGGTGTTTGGCCCAATCCATGTCCATCTAAATTGGGTCCCCCAGTGACCCATACCCAGCTATACATAAAAATGTACTTGAACATCTGGAGTGGCGATTATTTTATTATGATACTCACAAGCATTTTTCCCACTCAAAAGTATAACTGCAAAGCATATAGATCTATTTAACCCTCCCCCCCCCCCCACCCCCCCCCCCCCCAAAAAAAAGGAATAAAAACATCTGCTGCTAGGCAACCCATTGCTGGGGATATGTTTGCATTTTATTTAGGAATGATGTCAGATGTAGCCATCTACCAATTTGTTAACCTACTTTGTAATGGGAATTTCCTTTGTGTTGAAAGCCGTGTTTCTCTCCTGTAGCGGCACACAATTGTTTAACATTCCCGGGTTAATTGTACAGGCTCGTTACTTAGATTTCATACTTTGCATTCTTGAGGAAGTGTTTGTGAAAAGTGGCTGTGGGTCCTTTCTGTTAGAGGCTAGTAGCTTTGTGTTCTAGATCAGTGTGTTATGAATAAATATGACAAAACAAGCGGGCTTCCATTCCGTATGACACCACACTGTCTGCTTTCCACTTCAGATTTAACCATTCATCTTGTCAACTATTTTGGACTATTTGTAACTGGAAGCTCTTGGCATCTCACGTCTGTCACCAGAAACCACAGCTATTTTGTCACATGAAGGTTTGCTTATGTTCTTTTAATGTGTAATCAAGTGATCTACATAGACACTAGAGAAAAGTTATATTATTAAACTAGGTGATTCATCGCGCCCTACGGGCGCTCTTCACACCGTCGTGTGGGGCTTTGCCCCCTTAACATGTGAACGCATTTATTGCGTGAAATATAATTTCTATTTTACTGCAGGTGGGGGATGTGTGCATGTAGTTTTGCCTTGGTTGGGTGCAGGGGTAGTGGTGGTTGAGGAGGTGTGCGTGCAGGAGTGGTGTAGGTGGGTGCCTGAGTACGACGGGTGTGGGAGTTGTAGGTGTTGTTATTGCATAGGTGGGGGAGGGTGTTTGTTGGTGGTGGTGCGGGTGTGCTGTGGGTGGTGGAGCTTCAGGGGCAGGGGTTCCGCATGTGTGTGGTGTATGTCGTGTAGGGGTGGGTGTGGGGGTGGTGAAGTTGTTTGCGGGATGGTTGGGAGCGATGGTGGCAGTGGGGTTTGAGGGATGGGGGGTGAGAGACAGGGTGTGCCTTGTGTGGGTGCTCTGTGGTGGTTAGGTGCAGGGGTGCACAGGCTTAGTGATGGACAGTTGCGGTGCTGGTGTGGGAGATGCGGATGGGTTGGTAGGGTGGTTAGGGGGAGGATTGCTTGCATGGTCAATGGAGTTTTGCCACTGTAGTAGGTCCAGGGTGAGAAAAGAAAGGGGCTCCATATTTTAGCACCCACCTGTGGCTCTTGTAGCTGCTGTCCAGCAAGACAGATGGCAATGCTGCTTTGTGTGTCTCCCGTTTTGTCCCTTCTGTGTTTGACGATTGCAGTAGTAGCAGAGAAGTGGAGGATTGTGTCAGACAGGGAACATCTCCTTCCAGCAGACTATAGGTGACGCATCCTATAATGTACTTTCCTGCCCGGCGAACACGCACGCAGGTCCACACACACACATTAGCGCTAGCGTTTGTGGGGTGTTGCCTCTATCTGGAGCCACGCCCCTCATAGGTTAGAAGGGACGGCTCCATGCAGTGATGAAAGGCAGGTCGGTGCGGGTCCCCCGGGCAGAATTGTAGTGGCGCAGGAGGGCAGGAGCGTGGGCGCAAGTGAGCAACATGTCAGCGGGTGTTCCCACTGACAGCAGCGCAGCGCGGTGCACAGTGAGCGGTGGCGGTAAGAGGCTTCCCCCACTTACAGCGGCGGGAGCTTATGGGGGTGTGGACGTTACCTGGAGGCACGCCCAATAATCGGTGCAAGGGCACGCCTCCAACGGTGATGTGACGGGACCTGCGTGCGTGTCCCCCTTGTATGAAGAATGCACATATTCCGTCAGGGAGGGCACTGTGCGAGCGCTCTTGCGGGGCTCAGTGCACGGTGAGCAGCCGGAGTCAGCATGCGCACGGCTTTGGCACAGTGTGTGTGTGGAGCATGTTCCCGCGAGAGTGTCTGTGTGACGCGACACTCTGACTGCCCTGAGCGCAGGAGCCGGGGCACAACGACCGGGACCGTGCTGGTGGTATTTGTTTGAAGGTGTGCGTTAGGTGGGTTAGGTGGGCATAGCATAGGTGTGGGTTAGGTAGGGTTACCTTTCTCTTATATATTTGGCTATGGCTACGATTTTGCAGGCTGGGTGGTGTGTAACCCCGCCCAGCGTTAGTGCCACAGATGATTGACAGATGTAGCCAAATATATAAGAGATAATGCATGTATATCATGAAAGCAGAGGTTATCAATGCTATGTGTTGATAGCATCCTTTTAATGCCCATCATAATTAAGGATTTCCAAAAGGTACTCATTAAAAGGAGGCTCGCTTACTTTTGATTACATTGTTTAGCGCATGTTCAGCAAGAACATCTCAGTAAGGTCAAAGTATCATCGCAAAATGGGATCTGCACAAAACGTATGCTGTAGGTTGTTATGTATTAGCGATGAGAAAGCATTTTACATTTATCAATGCATAAAGTAAATGGATATTGCTATGTAAAAGTTACCCTGAAAGCATATAACATGGAGATGTAAGATTATTTAAGACATATACTGTATTTGGTAGATTTTGTTATATAGGTTGAGTATCCCTCATCCAAATTATTCAGAAAACCATAGTTTCCAGAATGTACTTTTTTTTGCTAAAAGCACTACTGGGGACATCTATACAATATCTGGCACTACTGGGGACATCTGTATCTGGCACTACTGGGGACATCTGTATCTGGCACTACTGGGGCCCTCTATACAGTATCTGGCACTACTGGGGACATCTGTATCTGGCACTACTGGGGCCCTCTATACAGTATATGGCACTACTGGGGACATCTATACAATATCTGGCAATACTGGGGACATCTGTAGCTGGCACTACTGGGGCCCTCTATACAGTATATGGCACTACTGGGGACATCTGTATCTGGAACTACTGGGGACATCTATACAATATATGGCACTACTGGGGACATCTATACAGTATATGGCACTACTGGGGACACCTGTATCTGGCACTACTAGGGACATCAATACAGTGTATGGCACTACTGGGGACATCTGTATCTGGCACTACTGGGGACATCTGTATCTGGCACTACTAGGGACATCTATACAGTGTATGGCACTACTGCGGACAGCTGTATCTGGCACTACTGAGGACCTCTATACAGTATATGGCACTACTGGGGACATCTGTATCTGGCACTACGGAGAACATTATTGCCTGGCATTAAAATTCAGTGAGATAGTATACAAACTTAGTTTCAAAACCTTGTTTTATGCACACATAAAATATATTTGTGTGTATTTTATGTGTTTGATGTGTTTATACAATATGAATGCAAGATACCACAAGATACACCATTCAAATATAAAAAATATTCTGAAATATAACAATCAGTTATCCAAAATGTTTCCGGTCCCAAGCATTTTGGATAAGGGATACTCAACCTGTAATACTAAATCTAAAAGGTGATGGTTGCCTTAAGGCATACCTTAAGCACTAGCTTCTCAGACCCGTTAGCCCCCATCCTGTCTAATCAGGTGTGAAGGATAATCCATGGTTTTTTTGGTTCTACCCCTGACTGAGCAGGATAAGGGCAAAGTGTGATTTGTCAAGTTGTCAGATAGTTCGGTTATTTAAGTAAATAATCCCCTAAAATCTTATCTCAATGCCCCACATCTGTAATGTCTGGGCATGCGGCTATCTCCTTCTCAATGTAGTACATCTGACATTATTCAAGCAGACTTCTTATTGTAATGTGATGAATAAAGTTATAATATTTATTACTAACGGTCGTTTATGAGAGGAGAGGACCCATGTGCAGCCTTCGCTGTGGTCCTCCAACATCTCGGACGGTGAGTAGAGTCTGGCATTATTCCCGGCCTTGTTCCCCGGGGCATCTCCTGTGCACATGCATAAATACACATCACTTGGGAACGGCAGCGGCCATTTTTCAAATGACTTGCATCTGCAGTGCAGAAGCGCATCCGCTGGACTCTAGAGAGGTAAGTAGAATATATGGGTGCGGTATGGGCCCCCCTGTACCCAGGGGCCCATGTGCACTGCACCCATTCTAGAGACACATATGAATACTAATCTCTGTATATTAAGGAGGTAATGACCGAAACAAACTGCGTACAAATTACAGGAAAATACAAGGTAACAATGCCTGCGCCTAAATGAGCTTACAGTATAAGGGGTATAGTGATACTTTGCATATAGTATCAGTAGCAGTTACTAGAAGGAATCATGGTATAAAAAGGGTCGACAGTCTTTAGGTTGACACAGAATTAACGACACAGTGAAACAGTCAAAAAGCGGACATGGCAATCGCCGACATGACAATGTCGATATGAGTTTATTTTTTTGGGTGTCAGTTTGAAGATTATCACATTCCAGAGCACTGGGCTTTAACCCCAAGAGACAAAAGTAGGAGGCTCTGGACCGCAGCCTTCCTGTGAAGACATGCCCCCCCCCCCCCCCTATAGACTGTAAGCTTGCAGCAGGGCCCTCTAACCCCCAAGTCTGTCTGTTACCCAGTTTGTTTTATCACTGTCTACTATTGTGAAGCGCCACGGAATCTGCTGCGCTATATAAGAAACTGCAAATAAATAAATAAATAAATTGTATAGGACATGCCCCTATTTGGACTTCCCAAGTCGACAATTCTGAAGGTTGGTTTGGTGAACAAAAGATAATGTGGCATGTAATTAGAATGTTTATGAAGGTTATGTCGGCGGTTCCAGAACTTGATAAACTTGCCTAAAGAGGGGAGTTTTAGAGAATTCTTGGAGACTATTGTGCATGGAGGATAATACACATAAAAGTCCTGCAATCGTGAATGGGAGTGAATATTATTTGTGGATAAGAGATGCAGATCTTGAGCCGAGCAGAGAGTTCGGGTAGAGAGATATTTCCACATAAGAAGATACTGTATGTATATTTATTTATTTATTATTTATTTACAGTTTCTTATATAGCGCAGCAGATTCCGTTGCGCTTTACAATAGTAGACAGTGATAAGACAAACTGGGTAACAACAGACAGACTTGGAGGTAGGAGGGCCCTGCTGCAAGCTTACAATCTATAGGGATATAGGGTGGAAACATAAGGACAGGCACCAGTAATAGCATAGCAGTTACAAGTCCAGAAGGGAAGCTATGTAATACATAAGTGCCTCGGAGGGTTATGCATGTAGAACTTAAATATGATAGGCTTGCCTGAAGAGGTGAGTTTTCAGGGAACGCTTGAAAGTTTGGAGACTGGTGGAGAGTCTTAATGTGCGTGGAAGGGCATTCCATAGGATGGGAGCAGCCCGATAAAAGTCCTGTAATAATGAATGGGAGCTAGTGATCCGTGCAGAAGAGAGACGCAGATCTTGTGTAGAGCGTAGTGGTCGAGATGGGAGATATTTTGTGATAAGTGCAGAGATATATGCTGGTGCAGTATGGTTAATAGCTTTATAAGCAAGTAGAAGTGTTTTATATTGAATACGGTAATATACAGGCAACCAATGGAGGGACTGGCAGAGCGGATCAGCAGACGATGAGCGTCTTGCAAGGAAGATCAGCCTAGCAGCAGCATTTAAAATTGATTGCAGTGGTGAGAGTCTGTTCTTGGGAAGACCAGTTAGGAGACTATTGCAATAATCAATGCGGGATATAATGAGTGCATGGATAAGAGATTTGGTAGTGTCTTGTGTGAGATAGGGTCGTATTTTGGATATGTTTTTTAGATGCATGTAACATGATTTGGAGACAGATTGAATGTGGAGAAGAAAGGACAGTTCAGAGTCGAGGATGACCCCTAAGCAACGAGCTTGTGGGGTAGGGTAGATTATCGAGTTGTCAACAGCGATTGAGATGTCAGGATGGTAACTGTTCTTAGTTGGCGGGAATATAAGTAATTCCGTTTTGGAAATATTGAGTTTGAGTTGGCGACAAGACATCCAAGATGAGATGGCAGAGAGACAATCAGAAACTCGACCCAAAACCACTGGTAACAACTCTGGGGTTGATAGATAGATTTGAGTATCATCAGCATACAAGTGATACTGAAATCCGAAAGAGCTGATTAGTTTGCCAAGAGAGGAGGTATAGATTGAGAAGAGCAGAGGACCTAAGACTGAACCTTGCGGAACTCCGACTGACAGAGGTAATGAAGAGGAAGTAGAGTTAGAGAAGCGAACACTGAAAGAGCGATCAGATAGGTAAGATGTGAACCAGGAAAGGGCTGTATCATTAAGACCTAGGGAGTGTAGTGTTTGTAAGAGAAGAGAGTGATCAACGGTGTCAAAAGCAGCAGAAAGATCAAGAAGAATAAGTAGTGAGTAATGGCCTTTAGACTTAGCCGTTACCAGATCATTCACCACTTTAGTCAGTGCTGTCTCAGTGGAGTGTTGAGAGCGAAAACCTGACTGAAGTGGGTCTAATAGGGTGTTAGAGTTAAGAAAGTTTGTGAGGCGAGAGTAGACAAGTCTCTCCAGTAGCTTGGAGAGGCATGGGAGCTGAGATATAGGACGATAGTTAGAGAGAGAGTTAGGGTCAGAATTCTGTTTTTTTAGAATAGGAGTTATCACTGCATGTTTGAGCAGAGAAGGAAAAGTACCAGTAGTAAGAGAGAGATTGCAGATTTTAGTTAAGGTTGGAATAATCACAGGAGATAGATTTTTAATGACTTGCGCAGGTATAGGATCGAGAGGAGAGGTAGTAGAGTAAGAGGATAAGAAGAGTGCTGATACTTCCTTTTCATTTGTGGGCTCAAATGAAGAGAAAGTGCCAGAGGGTTCAGGTGGGAAAGAAAGAGGGTTAGAGGTTGTGGAAGAGCATACCATTTCATCTCGGATGTTATCAATCTTGTCCTTAAAGTAGGAGGCAAGTTCTTGTGCACTGATGGTAGCCGGTGGGGGAGGAGGGGGAGGGTACAGAAGAGACTTAAATGTGTTAAAAAGTCGCTTAGGGTTGGTGGCATGAGAAGAGATGAGAGATTGGTAGTATGTTTGTTTGGCAGTGTCCAAAGCATTGCTGTAGGAGTAGTAGCTAGTTTTATATGCGAGGAAATCAGTCGTACTACGAGATTTGCGCCATTGGCGTTCTACTTTACGTGAATGATTTCGTAGTTGTCTTGTAGTTTTGGTGTGCCACGGTTGGCATCTAAGCCTACGCGGGGTGTAATGGGTAGCTGGAGCCACGTCATCAAGGACTGTTTCAAGAGTCTGGTAGAGGTGGGAAACAGCAGAGTCAGGAGAGGTAAATGTAGAAATTAGTGAGAGCTGTTGTTGCAGGGAGGTGGTAAGTTGTGGAAAATTAATTGCATTAGTATTTCTGCGGGTTAGAGTAGGCTTGCATGATTTCAGTTTCAGTGAGCTTGGGGTAATGGAAGAGAGTGAGAGGGTAATGAGATTGTGATCAGAGAGAGGGAAGGGAGTGTTAGTAAAATCAGAGACTGAGCATAGCCTGGTGAAAACAAGGTCAAGGCAGTGGCCTTCCTCGTGAGTAGAGGAGTCAGACCACTGGGAGAGGCCGAGAGAGGAGGTTAGAGAGAGGAGTTTGGAAGCATGCAAAGATGGTGGACTGTCAATAGCAATATTGAAGTCACCCAGGATGACAGTGGAGATGTCAGAGGATAAGAAATGGGGGAGCCATTGTATATTGGTACAGGTTGGTTTATAGCAGGGATGGGGAACCTTCGGCCCTCCAGCTGTTTTTGAACTACAAATCCCAACATGCCCTGCAACAGTTGTAGCATGGCTACATAGCAACACTGTAGCAGGGCATGCTGGGATGTGTATTTCCACAACAGCTGGAGGGCCGAAGGTTCCCCATCCCTGGTTTATAGTCTTGTATGCAAGTACATGTATTTTATATGAAATACCGTAGAAAAAAAGGTGATCAATGCAGGGGCTGGCAAAGAAGATAAGCCTCTCAGCTGAATTCAGCATGGATTATAGTGGTCAGAGTATTTTCTAATACTAAAGGCCCCCATACAAGATCTGGCTCTTTTCTGCATGATTTAATACATCAGGCCCTGTGAAAATTGTATATAATTTACGCATACCTCCCAACTGTTCCACTTTCCACAAGAATGTCCAGGTTTTTGGGGACCAAGGGTGCAGTGGGTGCTTTAAGAGCCCGCTGCTTCCCCTGCACCCGGTTGCTGCCAGCCTTCAAATCCTGCCCCCACCCAAAGAATGCCACCGCCTCCTACCCTTCCCTCCTGTTTGTTCCACCAAAGAAGGCTGCATCTACCTGCACAGAGAAAATACACAAACTTCGAGTTCCGTGGGCATTTAGGGGGCGGGGCTAAATGCTGGGAAGTGCCTGCCCCAAACAGAGACCTATGCCGCTGCTATACAGGTAATACTAATAACTGATCCCCCTCTCTCTTATTTTCCTTCTCTCTCCCTCCCCTTCATCTCTACCTGTCAAAGTGCTTTTTGTAATGGAGGCTATACCCGGCTTAATGTTTAATGCTGGCTCTGCCTGGGATAACATGTAACGGGGGCTCTGCGTGGTGTAATGTAAGCTCCTTCGGGCATAACGGGGAGTTACCTGGTGTAAAGAGCGCTCTGCTCGGTGTTACAAATAACACTGGCTCTACCCGGCAGAACGGAATTCTGCCTTGCATAACGTTAAATGGGGGCTCTGCCTGGCATAACATGTCACGGGTTTCTTTCTGCCTGGCATAACACGTATAAGGGGCTCTGTCTGGCATAACGTATAATGCTGGCTCTGACTGTCCTAACGTATTACGCTGACACTGCCTGGCATAATGGAGCTCTGCCTGGCGTAACATGAAATAGGGAGCTCTGCGTGACATTCTAAAAAGGGGGCTCTGCCTTGCGCCCCTCTTTTTCTCTCCCTCCCTGACAATATCTCACTGGCTCTTGCTCCCCTCCCTCTCTGTTGCCCCTCTCCATCTCTCTCTGCCACTATAGCTTTCATCCCTTTCTCTTTCGTCCTTAAGGGGAATACATATGGGACAATTACAGCCGCTTTTCTAAGCAATCTCTCTCTCTCTCTTGCTCTCCTAAGGGGCATTGAAGTGTCAGTGACAGTTATTTATAATAGACTATATATTTAAAAAGTAAAAAAAATAAAAATTACAAACCTACAGTAACACACCAATATTAAACTCAGACAGTTAATTATATTAACCTTGGGGCTTACCCTTCAAAACGCCAAGATTTTGAATAAAAAGAATTCAAAACCTATACGATTTTACGGTTGTGGATCAAATGCACATCTGAAGGAATCTTCCTCGCTACTCGTCAGTGCTTTCTATATAATAAGGCAAATGGGGATCTACAAACAATGCTGAAGGGAAAAAAATAGTGATTACTGAGTAACTCACTTTCAGCAGCAGGAGCCAATGTGAGAAATGCTTTGTGGCGGTGACCTCTATAAATCTCGCTCGAGCTGTTGTGACAGGGGAGGGTTCTCTGTGCACTTCTCCAAAGCAATCTCAGGAATTCAAGTGATTCCCTACTCTTCTGTCACCAGAGCGTTCACACTAAACACTTTGGTGGCCTGAGGAATAATTTAAAATTATTCCAAATCATCCAATATGGAAATCCTGCGGATTTGTAATAGATTGCATTCATCCTTTTCATGCAGCAGCCTTTAGCCTTCATCACCACATTAAATGGATATTCATCAGTGTCAGAAGTATAAGATAGATTACAGCTATAATATTAATGCAGATATGCCAATAAACATCCTCTGATTTTACAGACCATAATTATATACAGGTACAACACCAATTTTCCGACATCGTTGGTTCCAGCACTGATTACCGATTTTGACTGATTTTCGGTGGTGTACCCTGAATGCAGGGAGAACCCCGCAGCGCGACCCCCGCAGCTCGATGCCCCCCCTCCTCAACCCCCGCAGCTTGTATACTCCTTACAAGCCTCCGCAGTGCATCTCAGGTTCACCTGTGCAGTGCAGCGTGGCGCCGCCCCCCGCAGTGCGACGATCCCCTTCCATAGTCCAATACCCTGCCACTACCCCTCTAAGCCCACCTGCTGTGGTCCTAAACCCTCCCACAGGATTTTATGAGTTTTGTATGTAAATGTAAAATAATCTACCTTCCCCCTGGCACCTGATGTGTCCGGATTAAAAGAGGTTCCAGACCATCGTTTTCCGTAAAAATCGGGGTTGTACCTGTATATATGTTTTTGTATTACTATTACCGTATTTGCCGGCGTATAAGACGACCCCCCAACATTTCCACTCAAAATGTAGAGTTTGTTCTATACACGCCGTATAAGACTACCCCCTCTTCCGCACACCTCCCTGTCACTAGCAGCTGTCTGGTCCCTTGAGTGGTGGGTTTTGCTGGGGCAGGACAAACCTATCAGGGCAGGTTTGTCCTGCCCCAGCAAAACCCACCACATAAAGTTTTAAGACCCCCTCATCTGCAGCTTCCCTGCAGTGATGCCGCTGTCCTCCCCCAGGCATAAAGTATTGAGCATATATTCATTAAAGGGTACCTCTCCTCGGCCTCGGCCCCCCCCCCCCCCTTCTTTTGCATACGGTACCTTAATAATAAAAGATAGCAGTATTTCTCTGCAGCGCTTTCTTCAGCCTAACGGCCTGTCACATTGCGCATTGATGTCGGCGGCAGGCTCGGGTGTTTTCGGCGGGGCTCGGGGGCGCTCGTGTGCCTGAGCGCTCCCGAGTCCCCCCGAGCCCCGCCGAAAATACCCGAGCCTGCCGCCGACGTCACTGCAGTGATTGATGTCGGCGGCGGGACGAGTTGTCATTGGTAAAGATGAATGATTAGGAGTGAGAAACAATGTGGTTAAAGGTGGTCACTGAGTAGGAGACAGCTGCCTCCTACTGAAGTACTAGGAAAGAGGCCTGTGAGAACAGGAGGTAAGAGGGCCATGCTCCGAGGATCTTACAATCTAGAGGGAAGGAAAGACAGACAGGTGACATGAGGTGCAGGCAAGGAGGCCTGAAGGCAAGAAGTTAGCAAGACAGGGATGGCCAAGGCATGAGGCGGGAGGTATGGGGATCAGCTGCGGTACTAAATGTAATAGCCTGCAAGTTCTGGAGGTGCAAGACTTTTGTGAGAGACTGCCCAGTATCAATTATTTACAACGCAAAACCAATGAGGATTGCTGCTTTAAAAAACAAAGGCAGACTTGCATAAAAGGTAATTACATCTACTCCATGGTATCCAAAACTAATTATATAATAAAAGTAGTTTAGTTGAACAAGAAAATATGGCTTCCTATGAAGGATGTAAGTAAATTGTAAATGGTACTTGTTTCCTAGCATGGCGCCCGTCTCGTTGATCGCATGCCTTAAGTTTAAGGTACTTAAGGCATGCGATCAACGCGATGGACCCGATTTTCTGTCAATCACCAGTTTATTTGCCGGTGAAACAGAAAATCGCGTTGATCGCGTCCATCGCGGGCCATTATAATGGTCCGCGATGCGACCGACGCGATCAACGCAATTTTCCCATAGAGAATAATGTTAAATTATTTCTAAAGTTAACATCGCGTTGATCGCGGGCCATTATAATGGCCCGCGATGCGATCAACGCGATTTTACATAGGGAACAATGGGAAATGGGCCAATATGGCCAATTTCTCATTGTATATGGTTATAAAGTATGGTTAATGCCCCCCCATTGTTAACGCCACCCCACTATTGGTGTCAACCCGAAGCGTGGCGAGGGGCGGCGGCACGCGTCCTCCCTCCTTTTCATACCCCCACTATCCACGTTGGAGTGGAGTCGAATTTATAAAGTGTGGCGAGCGCAGCGAGCCACCGATCCCGAAGCATGGCGAGCGCAGCGAGGGGATGCGTATACCTGTGAAGTTATGCGCATCCCCTCGCTGCGCTCGCCACACTTTATAAAATCAACTCCACGTGACGTGGATAGTGGGGGTATGAAAAGGTCGGAGGACGTGTACCGCTGCGCTCGCCACACTTTGGGTTGGCGTCAATAGTGGGGTGGCGTTAACAATGGGGGGGGGCATTTCAACCATGAGGGGGGGGGGGGTTTGGGGGCTTTTTACATTGAAATCAATGTAAAATCGGGTCTCAGGGACCATTTTACATTGATTCCAATGTAAAAATCGGATCGCATCGCATGCGATTTGGTTGGCATGCGATGCGATCAACGCGATTTTTCCGACCCGATCAATACAATCAAAATCGCGGGCGCCGTGCTAGGAAACAAGTACCTTGTAAACTATTCAATATGCATGATTACTGACTACCATCCTGTTCTAACCATTTGTGCAGTGCTTGTTTGCACAGTAAATGTGACTGTACTGTAATATCTAACTAGGAATATAATCATTAACCTCAGAATGGTTATGTAAATTAGTTATGAAATTATGTTGCATGAGAAGACTTTTTTTTTTTTTTTACTGAATTCTAGATTTTTTTTGTATTCTGAGCACTATTGAATACACACACCATAATTACTAAGTACATGTTAATTACAGTCCATTAACAGATTTTAAAGTGGCTCATCAAAGTAAGATTTTACTAACAAATTAATTTTATATTCAAGGTGTACAGCCATTTGTGACCAGTTTTCCTATAGAGGTTTTTTACTTATATCCTAGTTGACTAAAAGCCTATACACACTGGGAGATTTTGAGCAGAAAGCAGCTCAGTTTTGTCGTTTGAGCTGCTTTTAGCTCAAAAGCCGCTCAGTGTGTACGGAGCAGCGAAGAGCAGTGATGTGCGCTCCTGCATCATTGCTGTGCAAAATAGGGATCCTAAAATATGCGGTACAAAAAAACTGGGGGTCCAACATATTTTGGAACCAGCACCAGGCTCCAACAGCCAGTGATGTCATGCCAAAGCCAGGGGACACTGTTTACACAAGAACCCCCGCCCGTCACATGAACACCGTGGCTGGTCAGCCCTAGACAGGCCCCCCCAGTCTTTACCCGTCCAGGGTTGACCAGCCACAGTGCTCATGGTACGGCCCGGGGGACCTTTTATTAAATGTGTCCCGGCTGTACATGACCGCTGGCTGTTGGAGCCTATTGCTGGTTTCAGAAATACGGGGGACTCCTACACATTTTGCCCCCCCTATATTATTTAAACTAAGACCGCTGTAATGAGTCCGGGGCTGGTTTGGCTCAGGATGGGGCTCCACGCTGTTTTTTTTAAATCTTTTTTTCAGTTTTCACTTTAAAACATCTTTTTTTTTTTTTTTACAGAACCAGGCACAGATATAACTGATCTGTGCTTGGTTCTGTCAAATTCGCCAGCCTGAACCAGGTCTGTTTTTTTGGCTGATTTTTTGTAAAGTTTACCAGAAATCGCACCATATTACAATTGCAAATTTTATAATGGGGAATCATCTGGATGTGACTTTTAATGTGCAATTTGTTCACAGGCCAAAAAGTGTGCTTTTTATAGCTAAATGTGTGATTTAATTCGCAATTCGCACCCTATTACATTTGCCCCTGGATGCACATCTTAGTTGGTTGTTGGTTTCATAATGAAGGATTATTATTATGGGATTGTACAATTGCCCCATAAGCTTTATTGTTCTATACCTACTTTATTGATCTCAACTCAGGGAGATCCAAATGACAAGTGTGGGGTTCATGTCAATGCAATTTGCATCATCACACAGTGGAAGGGAGGTCCATAAGGCGGCGATTTGCATTATCAGACCCCGATAAAACCAGCATGTAGGAAGTAGTGCTGAGCAAGTAATGTTACAACAGATAGAAAAAGCAATCATAAAAATGGAAACAAATTCTACAAAAATGGTTCCATTCTTTCTCATTTCCAAAACAAGAATGTTGCCGGTCTTGACTCTTCGGGGACTTTAAAAGGAGTTTGTAATAAATTGAGTTTTGTAATAGAGATTGCTTGTTTGGATTCGAAATGTTATTCCATTAGTTTGTAATAGACTGTCCACTGCATTTTTCATTCTACATCCATGAATATTCCCTTACTATACCTTCTCACAAGTGCATAAAAAGAGTTATGAAGTACTGCTTTTCTAATTGAAACTCCAGGCTGCTAACGCATAGATTAAAATATTCCTTGGGCACCTGCACTGAAATAAAAATATGTCCAGGAAGTTTAAATTAATTTTCTACTTCTGTTGATTTTAGTCCCTACCATCTCTTTCCAGAAACCTCAGACTACAAACCTGCAGTGTTTGAAAGTTGGATGCCGATGTAAATGTAACCTCAGTATGAAGCCCTGGTCTCCTGAATGGGTGCCATCTGTGTATCCTGGACACATTAATGCCTTCCCTATGCTGTACAGTATGTTTGAGCCTACTCCCATCATAGTAAATCAGGATGAAAGGTGAATTGTACAGCTTTGAACTCACACCTCCTTATGAAAACATGTCCTACATTAAAAAATATCTTCAAAACAGATGAAGAAATATATAAATGTTAAAATCTCCTTTATATTAATCAGTTTTGCAATGCACCAGACAATGACAATGCAGCCATCATGTTAAGAATTGGGGAGAACAAAGTTGGGCCGTAATACAATTTAGACCAAGGGCACACAGCCATTTTGGTCCACTGGCCACATTGAAAGGGAATATTAATTTTCTTAATGGCAGTGGGTATGGAGTTCTTAGGGGCGTGCAGCAATGCTCTAAGATTATATGAAGTGTTTGTTCGAGACTACAATTGGTATACATAGAAGTTTCTAACAGCCAGTAAGATACAGTATATAGCGAAAGGCAACAGCCCTGGGAAAAAGCCAAAAAGGTCGGCCAAATCCCCTTGATTTTTGTGAGGTTCAAGTTTGGCTATATGACTATAAAAGACCTTCTACAGGTATATCTACTCCTAAAACAACAGATTATGGGTACCAAGTTTAAAGGGCAACATTTGAAGAACATAAGGAATTTTTGGAAATATTATACACTTTAATACTGCCACTCGTCCTAATAGGCAAAATCAGTAAAAAGTACTATGAGAGTTGACAAGATCCGTGATTTTTTTCCAAAACGGGAACAGTTTTCAACATATAGTAGCTCAGGGAGATCTGCGGGTATAAACACACCCAAATATTTGAGTTTAGCATTATTAAAAAGTAAATTGACAAAATATATGAGACAGGGCCAGTTTAGAAGCAGCAGGGGTAAGTGGAAGAAGTTCGGATATAGAGGTGTTGACCCGATAACCAGCAAAAGAGCCTAACAGATTAAGCATCTTCATTACAGCTGGGACAAAGAGTAATATATCATCGGCAAAAAAAGACTTAGGGGGTATGCAATCCCGGATCATGGCTGTTGATCCCTCCCGACAGCCATAATCCATTGCCGTTTGCGGTTTGCCCAAAAGCAAATCGGCAGGCGGGATTCAATGTCCCACCAACCGAGCGTCAAAAAGGGGGCATGTCCACAAAAACGACCGTGGATTGTCGATCTGCGGCCGGGATCGTGACAATCCACGGCCGTTATCGGCAGAACGATCCAGACAGCTTCTAAAGTCGGCCTCGTTCTGCCGTGATCCCCCTTCAATGCTGTCGGTAAAGACAGCATTGAATAGGGCCCCGCCTCTATTTCCGTCCGGAATAGTGGCAGAGGATTGCATACCCCCTTATTCTCAGTTTGTGATCTCCTAGTCTAACTCCTGTGTAAGACTGTAGCTGCCTCAAAGCCTCTACCAGGGGCTCAATAGCCAGCGCAAATAGCAAGGGAGAGCAGGCGAGAATATCCATTTGAAGGTTACGCAATAAAACGCAACTAATTTATATTTTTTAAAAATCAGCAGAATTTACTGGAACCTCTTTGCGGCTATCAATATTGATAAAACAATCCCCATCTTCTGCCTACTAAGGTAAGAAGCAGCAAAAAGGAAAGTATGCGGCTTCTGAGCAGAGTGGTTAATTTCCCATGAGGCACTTTCCTAAGGGCAGCACTTGGATGCTTGTTTTAATACGGTCAGTTGGAATTCTACCATAAATTGCAAGATAGTACCAAATGAGGGCAAGGTGGGTGGCCATTACTGTTGTGTCTAGTGGCATCCTGACTCTTAAATCTGCCCCTGCAGGGAGATGCAGGGCAGGTGTAGGTGGGACCAGGATGTGTGGACAGAAACATTGCATTTACCTGTTAGCCACAGATGCCAAAAAAAAAAGGTTTTATGGGCGATATGAGGCCTGTGCACTGTACTTCGCTGCCTTAGACCAACTATGCAAACAGAAATGCTGTATTAGTAACATACTGTATACACAG
Source organism: Crinia signifera (assembly GCF_055691185.1). NCBI lineage: Eukaryota > Metazoa > Chordata > Amphibia > Anura > Myobatrachidae > Crinia > Crinia signifera. Next base: position 84,942,545 of record NC_139217.1, read on the forward strand.
TGAGAAATGTCAAGCCATAAATTCGCTGGCAGACCACTATTTCAGTCACAGATGTGATAAGTGCAAGACAATACAGTTCTCAGTATGCTGTGCGCAAATAGATTCTAAATGTGTATGCACGGATAAACGAAAGTGTCCGTACAGTTATGTGTCAGTGATGTATTCAATCAACACAAATAAATTCAAAACAAAATACTATCACTTCAAATAGATCAGCTTATACTGTACTGTATTAAAATACTGAACACACCAGTTCTTTACTGTTATAGTAGACCAGTTTAGGAGGAATTAAAGGCCTGATCCTAAATCAGATGTAATTCTCTGCCTGTGAGATGCTACTTTCAGCGCGACAACTGGATGGTTGGCTATCACGTGGATGCACAGAACAGATGCATCTTGTGCGAGTGTCATGAACAGGACTTTCACAGGCAATTGGGGTGTGTGGACAGGGATTGGGTGCCAATTTCAAAACTATCTTGTGCATCAGACATGGAATAAGTATAACGGTAAAACCAATGATGGATGCGGAGGCTGCGTCAGAGAGACAATGGAAGGAGCCATTCATGTACATGAAAACTGGTGTACACACTCGCATTATCATAAGGTGGTAAATTGGGTGCACTTAGCATTTGAATGATATACAATACACCCAGAACCAAAATGCAGTAGAAGAAACAGCAGTCGGTCTACTGTGGTTATTTTGTTACATCTATAGTCATATTAAAACTGGTTTTAACATTACTATTTAACATCAATAAATGATTCACTAATACCACTTTTACACCAGAACTGCCAGAGGTCACACTGGGTCTTTGGACCCGGATGCGACTCGGCAGTTGTTCCCTTTTACATCAGCGTCCCCCGGCATTATGCCGGGTGGGCCACGCCAGTGAAGTTGGGTCCTGAGCCGGCACTTGAGGATGATATTATCTCCACATGCCGGGGAAACCAGACAGTCGGGACCCCTGCCAAGCCATCCAACAAACTCGGGGCAAGCCCAGCACCTAGGAAAGCTGCTGGGCTGCCCCTAGCCTCCCTCCATTAGGTGAATGAATGCCGCACACAGGCATCCCTTGACCTCCTCCCAGCCTCTGCTGCTGTCTGCATAGTACCAGAGACAGCAGCGTAGGCTGTACGCGGCCCCTACCCAACCTCTGGACTGACCGCAGGACACTGCGGTCCGGAGCTATGGGCTTACCCATTTACATGGCCCCCGACTCCGGGAAAGCCCCCTGTCTGACCGTGAACATTTGCTGGGTCGGACACCAGGGAAACAGGACTCGAGTTATTTTTTTTTTTTTACGCCTTTTACACCAAGCCCCTGTCCAAAGTGGAGTGGCCATAACCATGGTCGAGGCTCTGGTGTAAATAGGGTATAACCCCCCTTTCACACCAGAAATGCAGGGACCAACCTGGGAATCAAATTCCTGGTACATGCAGGGACATTCCCGAGTTGGGCCCCGTTTACACATGCTTTTGAAGCAAGGAAATCTCGGGGAGGCACCTTTCATACTGAAGCCAGGATGGAAAATAGGCATTTCATTTCTACCTCCACCAGTGCGTAGAGGGTTTATAGAACTAGGACACTGGCCATTATTAGAAAATGCAGGAATCTATATTATAATACAGAGAAAATCCAGTCACCCTTAAGTAGCCATAGCGCAATCGCTATCACTGCATGAAATTGGCCTTAGCATTCATGTTGCTATTTCAGAAGGATTGCATTGTACATCTACTGCAGGCATTTTCTTATAGCCATCTTAAGAAGGTGACAGCTAGATCCTCAAATGGAAAATATGCTAGATCATTAAGCCTTGGCTTCAAGCACCATGTTCCTACAGTAATTCTGCAAAAACTTGAGATAAATTAATTGCATTATTGCCACACAATGGTATTGGAACATTTTCAGTATGCTCTAATTAATGTTTCCGGAGAGTCTAGACCATTTGCATATTTACCACAAGACAGTAAAAGCGGCTGCTTAGGGCCCTGTGAGTCCCAGGGGGCTCATTGAAAAGGCTGCATAAAGGACAGCATTATTTTAAGTACAGTGTATAACATCCATATGCTACAATCATGGCTGGGATCAATAGAATATTTTACACTCTTTTAAGTACCTTTTTAGGCAAGCTTATCAAATTCCAGAACCAGCCACATAACCTTCATGGACTGTTCCTGGTCAATCACATCGCCACTGTACAGGCCACGCATATCCATTCTCTTTTCTTTTCACAATTTCTATTCTCCTGACCCCTGGTAAAACTGCCACCATATACAGCATACCAGGAACCTTTGCATTCAACTACAATCAGTGGGGCATGGATATAGGGGTGTAAAAATGGGTATAAAAAAAAGGGATGGGGGACCTGCTAGGCTGCTACAATCAGTAAGGGGGGAGAGGCACTCGTATATAATGCAGTCAACACTAATGTGATTGAGCATAATAAGAATTATGTAATCACTTTATACAGTATAGCAGTGCTTGTAGCACATCCCCCATTCCTACTATCACTACTAATTGAACCCCTCAGTTAGGGACTGTATTAATTAGAATGCACTGGGCAATGCTGTTCAGATCTCTGCAGTTGGTGGTCCCTCTCCATTGGCATGACTTCACGCTCTCAGGCGGCGTGGCTGGCACAGGGTGCCATACAGCCCAGTTGTACAGTGTGTATGCATGCTCAGGAAATCACCATTGAACTTGTGCAGGTAATAAAGGGTTATACAGCTGACATGTTTGGTCTTGGCATCTTACGCCAGTGTAAGGTAGACATTGTCTTCTGAGCAGTGGTGTAACGGCCAAGGGTGCAGCTGCTTTGGGGCCCTGGCTGATTTAAGGGCCCGCTGCTCCCCCTATCCCTAGTCACCAGCAGTCCGGCAGCTCTGCTTCACCTTCCCTCTCTCTGGGTGGCATGTACTAAAGAAAAAATGTGGTAAAAAAAAAAACTGTTTTCTGGGTATTTACATGTACTAGGTTTTACAAATGTTCTATGTTTTTAAAGTGCTGCTGTGTGAGGGATCCATGACGTACCCACCCCAGCATGCCCCGCCGCCACCAGCATGCATAGAGGACTCCCGGGTCACAGAACTGGAAGTCCAGGCAGCCGCAGGGATCATAAAGGGCAGCTCTTATCGAGAGCTGCCCTTTGCATTGCTCATCGCATATATCAGTACATATGCGATAAGCATTGCAAGATGGGTGGTGGGATATACCGCCGTTGCTTGGTACATCCCGTCCCCTAACACTGTCTCTCTCTCTCAATGGGGCAGATGTATTAAGCTTGGAGAAGAGACAAACTGGAGATAAAGTACCAGAAGATAAAGCACCAGCCAATGAACTGTGTTTGAAAATGACAGTTGGGAGTTGATTGGCTGGTGCTTTATCTCCTTTCACTTATCTCCAGTTTATCTCTTCTCCAGGCTTAATACATCTGCCCCACTGACACACACTCTCTTTTTCCCTGACATACACTCTCTCTTTCTCCTCCCCCTTCGCTCTCTGACACCCTCTCGCTCAATTCCTCTTTTTTTCATGAAGCCTTTCCTCTATCTCTTCTTACTCCCTTCTCTCCTCCTGGCATCCGTTTGGTCTCTCACCCTCTCTTTCCTGCCCCCTTATGGGGAATTGTAGTGACAGAGGGGGGCTGGGGGTCCCATTCAAGATTTTGCTATTGGGCCCACACACTTCTAGTTACGCCCCTGCTTCTTTAGAATGCGAGGAAGATGATAAAGATAATCATAGCTACCCAGATGTTTTTACAGTTATTTTACAGTAAAGGTTGAAGCACGGTCATATTGCCACAGGCATTCTCAATCACTTTAAAGGACTTGCCTCAATATTGCTTTGGAATGGACGCAGTTTAAGCTGTACTGCCACGGTCAACATGAAAATCAACATAACTTTATCCCGTGGCTGCCAACTGTGTAGTCCTGCCTCCACCAAAATGACATTTGTCTATTTATAAATTAAGTAGAAAGAGCACTATTTTTTTTTTTACTGCCAAGTACACAGAGCTAATTCTTGGCAAACACTGCTAAAGGAAACAGATTAACTTGCAGAAAAGTTGTTTCTTTTACTATATAGTGAATGCCCTGACTTTGGAAAGAGGTTGGGAGTTGCATTACCATTCCATTTACTTATATTAAATACTGTTATAGCATGACCATTCAACCCCTATCAATTATTTGTATACTAGTAACCAGCCTCTCAAAATGACGGAACATCATAACAGCCTTGTCAGCACCGTGGCTGTGTGCTCCCAAATGGATCAACACTTAAATTGCTCAATAAGTGCTATTAGGGCCCCCCGACAGGGGGGTGCCAGGGGTACAGCTGTCCTGGGCCCCGGCCTCTGGAGGGGCCTTGGCAGCTCCCCACAGTGGCACGGCACCCCCACCCGCACAATGCCACCCGGCACCAGCGGACAGGCACGCACAATACACAGTGCAGCCTGCAGAGCACTGAGCCTAGGATGCAGAGGGACTCGGCGCTCTGCAGGCTGCACTGTGAAGTGAGTGCTCCGTCCGAGTCCCGACGCCTGGAGGGAGAAGAGCTGCGCCGCCACCACAGGTAAGTAATAGTAATTGGCTGGGTGCCGGCACGCGAGGGGGGTGCCGCGTGCGTGAGGGGGGGGGGGGGGGGTTTCCCTGGGGGCCCGGGCTGAAGGTCAGTCCCGGGCCCCAAAATTACTAGCGGCAGCCCTGAGTGCTATCTAATGGCCTTCGGCACACAAAACAATTCAATTCCCCCTATAGAGGAGAGGAGCAGCCGTAGCCTTTTATTTTATAGGGTATTTAGAAATGTATTTGGGGCATTCAGAGCCCATACTGAGCATATTAAAAATTCAGGCATCAAATACAGTTGAGCATAGTAGTATACAAGTGATGTACAGCTTTGTCTCATAGGGAAAAGAATACAGGCATTTATAACAGTTACGGATTACATGGGCAGTATGGATTTGGATGGACGTGACTAGAATATAACACGCATCAAGTATTGGATTCGTATGTGGGAAGGTCAATCGGAACATCTCCTGAGACAATACGAGTTTCATACTATTGAGTGGAGCGGAAACATTTGTGAATCTATGTTTTGAGGTCAATTGATAATGAATCAATAAAACCTTCCCATATCTGATTTTTTTTTCTGGGCGTTCTTTTTGGAGAGATGTTTCGAGTTTCCACCCATTACATATGAAACACATGGAAGAGCTTTGCTATGAACAGTTGAATAGTGGGGGGTTCCATGTGGATCTACCGGTGTAAGATTCATTAACGGGCAACTGCTGAAATAATAAGCATTAGTTTCCTGCTATCTCGTAGGATCGTTGTGTTGGCAGGGAAAATTCCTAGTATCGCCTAATCATGGGGTCCTAAAACTATTTCGCTCTGGGACCCCATCAGACAATAAAAATAATTACGGGACCCCAGCAAGTTACTGCAGAAGGCCAGCACATCACATGTGTAGTCAGCAGACAGCACATACATGGCAGCATTGTGGAGGCTCAAAATGATGGGAGGAGTCTAAATAACAGACAATTCAACTCCTTGAGGGGGAGATTCTCTAAGAATCTCTGTCCCCCTTCGCATTTATAATTATCGCATATGTTCTAACATATGCGATAATTATAGCAAAGGACAGCTCTTGCGTTAAGAGCTGTCCTTTGCGGTGAGAGTCGCCGGGTCCCAGCAGGTCCCGGCGATTCCCCCCTCCCTCACACACCCGGCACTGCTGCTGCTGCGCCGGGCTCTCCTCCTCCCTGCACCCGGAAGAGGATCAGTGCAGGGAGGAGGTCACAGGTCTGGGCAGCACAGCTCTGTGCTGCCCGGACACAGGTGAGGGGGGGGGAGGGGGCGATGCGGGGCGGCGGGGGTCCGTGCGGGGCGTCGGCGCAGGGTTGCAGTAGAAGCCCATTGGCTTCTATGGGGCAACGCCAGATTTTTCTGGCGATGCCCCCCGCCGGGGGATGCTTACAGCATCCCAAAATGCGTTAAAACCCCCGATAACGGGGTTTTTACCGCATTTTTCGCTTAGAGAATCTCCCCCTGAATCACTGACGGAGATTACAAAAGTCATCAGCCTGACAGTCAGCAACATGGAGTCGTGACCCCATGCTGAGAAGGTCGGGACCCACTTCGGGGTCAGGACCCACAGTTTGAGAACCATTGGCCTAATCCGCTGTTAATGGTAGATGGCTCAAGAGTTAAGTTATGGAAAAGCCTTGCACTTGTTAACAGAAATGCGATATGAGTGGACAATCCCACAGAGAGTGCTTAAATGTGGAGTTTGAGCTGCCACATTTTGAGCAGGTATCGATGTCAGAGATGCCCATAACATATGGTCTGTGTGGGGTGAGGTACCCATTATGGTAGATGTTATAAAACATCTCTATACATGGAGGACGGTAGTGTTATCCATGAGTATAAGAAGGATTGTAATAAGTGTTTCATTGTAAATTGGGGAAAGATTTGTAACCATATAGACAAGCCTGTGCGTTTAGTTGTCAGATCTATAGGTGTATGTAGGATCTGGTAATAAGTGGATATGGCACTTCTGCCAGATGTGGGTTTAAATAAGAGTATGTCTAGGGCAGCGGTTCCCAAACTGTGCGCCGCGGCTCCCTGTGGTGCCGCAGCACTGTCACAGCTGAGCCGTGACCGACGGTGCACTGTGAGCAGAGTCCGAGTCAGCCAGCATGCACGTGCAGTGCAGGCAGGCTGGATCGATGCACTCAGGACAGGTGGGTGGGCAGATGTGAAGTGAGCGAGTGTGTGTAGTCAGCTAGGGCAGGGGGCTGTTATCAGGTGACAGGGGGGGGGGGCTTGCATGTCCGATGACAGGGGGTGTCAAGGGGCACAACTCATCTGAGTTTGCCCAAAGCAGGGCCCCCACGCCAGTCAGTACCTCCAGTAGCTTTCTCCCTCAGCCCCCGGAACACCCGACAGGGTTGGGTAAGGAAGGACGGCCTCGGCTACATGGGGCGGAGCTTCACAGGACTCGGGGGCGGAGCTAGCGTTGAATATGGCAGCTGCCAGCTGCTGCTTTATGCAAACTGTGAGAGGAGAGGCTGCTGCATTTCCTGGCCTACCCAGCCAGACTTCACTGTTATTTTGATGGTAAAAGTGATATGTGTGTGTGTGTGTATATGTGGGTTAGGGCTAGGCTTCTGGGGGGGGGGGGGTATAGAGAGTTAAGCAGTAGCAGGGAGGGTCTAGGTGAGATGGGGATTAGGCTACAGGGGTGGAGGTTTTAGGAAGCCAGTCAGTGTGATAGAGCACAGACCGCACAGTGAGTGATTGCGTCAGTGTGATAGAGTGCAGGTTGCAAGGTGAGGGAGCATGTCAGTTTGATAGAGCGCAGGCCACACGGTTAGGGGAGCGTCAGTGTAATAAAGCTCAGGCCACAGAGTGAGGGAGCATGTCAGTATGATAAAGCGCAGGCAGAACGGTGAGGGAGCATGTCAGTATGATCGAGCGCAGGCAACAGAGTGAGGGAGCATGTCAGTATGATCGAGCGCAGGCCACAGAGTGAGGGAGCACGTCAGTGTGATATTGCGCAGGCCACAGAGTGAGGGAGCATGTCAGTGTGATAATGCTCAGGCTGCATGGTGTGGGATTAGGTCAGTGTAGGGTGCGGGGTGAGGGATAGCATCAGTGGGATAGAGCGCAAGCTGAGGGAGCGCGTCCGTTTGATAGAGCACTGCCTGTGGAAATAGGGCTACTCTCAGAAATACATTTTAGCTTGCATGCATTTTCTGCACTGATGTTCAGATTCTGGCAAATCTGAACGACACTGAGAAGCAGAAAGCAGAACTTTCCATCCCTTCATGCATTGCACTCACCATATTAAAGTATGGTGATGCAAGTCAGCCATGGAGTCCCGCTGGAAAAGTCAGGACCTGTATAAAATTTATTATTTTTCCTTGAATTTATGTTTAATATTTTTGCAAACAAATTAAGTATTTTTTAGCTGATCTAAATACTACAAGCATTATTTTGATCCAAATACTTAAAAAAATGGACGGTTCGGTATTTATTTTGGCTTAAGGGTGCCTTGATGAAATCATGGAGACCCAAAGGGTGCCTTAAACCAAAAAAGTTTGGGAACCACTGGTCTAGGGTATTTGTTCGGTCCTGGGCTGAGAGGTGTATGTATGTTCCATGCCAACACAACTTTAAAATATTAGCAAGTTCCTGTGAAAAGACTATGTCTCTGCAGACCCAGCACTAACATTAGCGCAGCCTAGGGTCCCGGGACCTCTAAAATGATTCTACTTAAATGGCGGCAAGATACATGCTGCTGAAATGGATGGTGCTGAAAGACCAGTGTAAATTTTTTTTATACAGTATGCCAAAGTCTATAACTGCTTGAAAATGGTGGTAAGGAGCAAGTGTGATAGGTGACTGTACTTTAAACTAAGTAATTACGTTTAGCAAAGCATGCACAAATGGTCACAGAAAGCGTTTGCACAGATGGCAAATAAGTCTGTTATTTAAGCTCACAAACTCGCTACCTAATCTGGGCGCCTGATTTTTTCATTGTATCTACTTAAGGCATGCAATGCAATGCGATTTTTCATTGTAAAGACCAGATTTTTAAATGTATAGTCACCCATGGGTGATTTCATACCCCTACTATCCAATTACGCATGGAGTTGATTTTATATAGTGTGGCGAGTGCAGCGAGCCACTGAGCCCGAAGCGTGGCGAGCCCCGCGAGGGGATGCAGAATACATGTAAATTAATCCACATCTGCTCGCCACGCTTCGGGCTCGTGGCTCGCCACACTATATAAAATCAACTCCATGCGTAGTTGGATAGTGGGGGTATGAAATCACCCATGGGTGACTATACAATTAACCCCTTCCCGACATTTGACGTATATATACGTCATGGCCGGGAAGTACTTCCCGACACATGACGTATATATACGTCATGACTTCTAACTGTCACTGCGTCTAGAGACGCAGTGACAGAGGGACGATGTCTGCTGTCCCTGACAGCAGACATGTCCCTGCATGCCCAGGGGGGGCTGCGATGCAGCCCCCCCGTCGGCGATCGCTGTGATTGGCTGTTCAGTGTGAACAGCCAATTACAGCGTTTTCTGTGTCACCGGCGAATAACGTTCGCCGGTGACACGGGATCGGAGGTGATTGGTGCTGTAAAGTACAGCACCAATCACCGCGGGGTGTAAGGGTGACACTGGTGTCACCCCACCTCACCCCGCCCGCCCCCAAAGGCCGTGATTGGTCCGTCGGATCGACGGACCAATCACAGCCATGGAGGGGGGTTTAAACTAACGGGGACTACACTGCAGACGCCATTCCGGTCTGGAATAGCGTGCAGTGCGGTCACCGTGCCCAGCTGTCGCCATTTACTGACCAGAACCTTGCTCACTACTTACCTGATCACTGCTTGGGATCTTGCTTCATCTTGTGACATCATGTGCTGTGTTGTGCTGCTGCAGTGTCATCGAGTTAGAGAGAGAGAGAGATAGAGAGAGAGAGATAGAGAGGCCTAGTGACAGAGAGTGCTATATTTTGTGCTGCTGCAGTGTAATAGAGTTAGAGAGAGATAGAGAGAGAGAGATAGAGAGAGATAGAGAGATAGTGACAGATCGTGCTATATATTTTTTATATAACTGACTGCTGCCCCCCCTTTTGTGCTGATCAGTATAAATTAACTGATCAGCAACTTTTTGGGGGCGCAGGGTATTTTTTATAGATATATATACCTGTCAGTGCTGCAGTGTCATAGAGTGATAGATAGTGAGAGATAGAGAGATAGAGAGAGATAGTGACAGAGAGTGATAGAGACTGCTATATTTTGTGTCTGCTGCCCCCCTTTTGTGCACCCCCAGCAACTTTTTGGGGGTGCAGGGGTTATTTTTCATATATATAACTGTCAGTGCTGCTGCTGTAGTGTCATAGAGTGATAGATAGTGAGAGATAGAGAGATAGAGAGAGAGAGTGACAGAGAGTGCTAAATTTTGTGTCTGCTGCCCCCGCCTTTTGTGCTGATCACTATATCTGAGGTGATCAGCAACTTTTTAGGGGTGCAGAGGTTTTTTTTTTTTTATATATACCTGCCAGTTGCACTGTCAGTTGCACCAAAGGTTGTGCACCTGCTGCCCCTCACTGGTAATCAGTGTCGCATCACTGATCACCTTTTTTTTTTTGTGTGTGTGCTGTGGGGTCTTTTTTTAATTTTTTTTTTTACACACACTGTGATTTTGGGGGTGTCCTGTGGCCGCTGTGCGCTGATCAGTGACGTACATCACTGATCATCTTTTTCGGCACAGGGTTGATCTATTTTTTTTTTTTTTTTTGATCAAATTCCTGTTGCCTTTGAGCGCTGTTCAGTGACGGACGTTACTGACCAACATCTGTGCTCAATTTTTGGCGCAGGACCTTTTTTTTTTTTAACCCCTTCAATTTTTTTTTTTTTAACCCCTTCATTTTTTTTTTTTTGTATAAAGTATTTTTTTTTTCTGCACTACATACACACTACACACTACATACCCCCCTGGTTGAAATAAAGTTTGTACCCCCCCCTACACTATACACGTGTTGAAACATTTCACTACCAGTAACACAAAAATAAAAATGGCATCCCAAATGTCATCCCAAATGTCATCCCAGTCATCCAGAAGAATGTATTCAGTGGAGGAGGCATATGCCATGCTTGCTTCTGACTCTGACACAGCCAGTGATGCAAGCAGGGAATTTGAAGGATTCGCCTTAAGCTCCTCTTCCTCCTCTGGTGATGAGGGACCCCCTCAAAGACGCCCCCGTAGAGCAGCTGAGACCCCCCCCCCAATAATTGATCTCGTATGGACCCCACCACCAGACAATTTTGAGCCCCAGGTTCCTGAGTTTTTGGCCATGCCAGGAATCCAATTTGATTCCACAGGTCTCAGAGAAATTGACTTTTTCAAAGTCTTTTTCTCTGATGATTTTATAAATTTAATGGTGGACCAAAGTAATTTATATGCCCAGCAGTTTATTGCCCAAAACCCCACGTCATCATTTGCTAGGTGGACCCCTGTAGATGCAGTAGAGATGATGACGTTTTGGGGTCTGGTGTTTCATATGGGCATAGTAAAAAAGCCAGAAATTAGGCAATATTGGAGTACAGATGTTCTGTACAGCACCCCATTTTACCGTATGGCCATGCCCCGGGCTCGATTTGAGACGATCCTTAAATTTTTGCATTACAACGATAATGCACAGTGCCCACCCAGAGATGATCCCACCTTTGACCGGCTATTCAAAGTCAGGCCGGTCATTGATCATTTCAGTGCCAAATTTGAAGAGATGTACATCCCAGATAAATTCATTTGCATAGACGAGTCCCTTATACATTTTAAAGGAAGGGTTAAATTCCGCCAGTACCTTCCCAGTAAGAGGGCAAGGTATGGCATAAAAATGTATAAGCTGTATGAAAGCACCTCAGGGTACACCCACAGGTTTAGGGTATATGAAGGGAAGGATTCAAGAATTGAACCGCCAGAATGCCCCCCCTCCCTCGTAGGTGTTAGTGGAAAAATTGTCTGGGATTTAGTGCACCCCTTCCTGGATAAAGGTTATCACCTCTATGTGGATAACTTTTACACTAGCATCCCCCTGTTTAAGGCCCTTGGTTCAAGAGGTACAGCAGCTTGCGGTACTGTGCGCAAGAACCAAAGAGGCCTCCCAAAAACGCACATTGCCCAAGTAATGAGAAGGGGTGAAAGCAGGGGAATATGCACCGAAAATATGTTGTTGGTCAAATATAAGGACAAGAGGGATGTCCTTATACTGACAACAATTCACGGAGACAGTACCACCTCCGTCCCTGTACGAGGTACCAGTACCCACACCTCAAAACCTAATTGTATCCTGGATTACAATAGGTACATGGGCGGAGTGGATCTTTCAGATCAGGTACTGAAGCCGTACAGTGCCTGCGGAAAACAAAAATCTGGTACAAGAAGCTGGCCGTGTATTACCCCTTTTACACCAGACTTTGGACCCGGGATATTGCCGCTCCAGTCCGGGGCAGGGCATGGTGTAAATGGGGTGAAAAAAAATAACACGGGTACTGTTCCCCGGGAATCTGACCCGGCAAATGTTCAGGGTCGGACACGGGGCTTATCCGGGGCTCAGGGCAGTGTAAACGGCCATTATCCGGGTTATTTGGTGGGTAGAGGGGCGCAAAGAGCTGATTGGAGCTTCTGCGGCTCTGGCAGATGATGTCATCAGCTGGAGACCCGCACAGGGCGCATGTAGCAGCGCAGCAGCAGCGTTAACGCGCTACCACGCTACAAGCACACTCCAGTCTCATCTGCTGCAGCACACACTGCCTGTGCAGTGTTAACCGCTTTGGCTGACCCCAAGCCTGATCTGACACACTGCCTGTGCAGTGTTTTCCACTTTGGCTGACCCCAAGCCTGATCTGAGCCATCATGTCCAATACATCCAACTGGTCTGACAAGGAGGTACGTGAGCTCCTGCAAATCAGGGCAGATGAGGAGATTCGCCGCCAAATGACCGGCACCGTTCGGGATGCAGTGGTGTATCGCAATATTGCAGAATTGCTGGCATCCAGAGGTATTCATCGCTCCCAACAGCAGGTTGTAAACAAATTAAAATCTCTGCGGAAGCAGTTCTGCAAAGTGAATGACCAGAAGCGCAAGAAAAGTGGTGCAGCTAGGCCCGATTGGGTGCACTATGACCTGTGCTACAGTGCTTTTGGAAACACGGCACTCTGCAACCCTGTAGCCCTGTCCTCCTCCATAGCACCCCATTGCAGCCAGACGGACAACAGCCAGGACAGCCATGATGTACCGACTACCCAGGCTTCCCAGCTGTCCCCGCCAGTCTCAATGCCTTCTGAAGCCACGCAGATGTCAGCACACATGAGCCCGGCTTCACCGCTGCTGTTTGGTGATGATGGTGCAGCAGAGAATATAATGGATGCTTCCATGCAGTCTGACAGCGCCCAAGCAGCCACAGATGATGTTGTGGAAGAAAACAGTCAGACGACGCTCCCCAATCGAAGCACTCCATTACGTTCTAATTGTAAGTAGACATTCTATATATTTACACACATTTGACATAGTAAAAACAACCAACGTGGGGTTATGGCGGGATGAGGCCCAGTATCTGTTGCAGTATGTTGCTAGCATGCAGGTGGAAGAAGGCCACTAGCACATTTTGGCAAACAAAACTGCTGTTTATTATATAACACTTAACATGGAAGTATAATGTTAATTTTTTTTTTAAATTACAGTGTACAGCGTTCCTGCCAAAAAGAAAAAGCTTAATCGGTCTGAAGTAGCGGCTAAAGCGATGACATCGGTGATAGTTGACCATCTACGCCAATTGGATACTGATGTCCAAGCAAAGGAGGATGCTCGCATGGACAAATATTTGGAAGCTGAGAGACAGAACCAGCAGGCATTTATGTCTCAATTGCTGGCAATGCAAGATAGGCAAATGTCCTTTTTAGAACGTACATTTGGCGGTTTTTTCACACAACCTGCACCACATCCCCACCACCCACCTAAGTACCCACCCAACCCATATGATCATTACAATAGAGGTGTCAGTTTCAATCCTGCCACATCTACTAACACCCAACCAAACCAGCTGACACCAGAATATAGAGGGCCCAATTATAACTTTGGCAATAGTGCTGCTAGTAGTGACCCACCAATCCTAGAGTCCCCAGAGTTTTCCGTGTACCGGAATTTGAGCTAAGTTTTCAACTTTTAGTCTTAAAATATTGTTCCAAAATGTTGCACTTTACTTATTTTTCAAATCTTTCAAAAGGTTGCACTGATGTTTTTATAGTCTTTAGAAAGGTTGCACTTTATTTCTTAAGATTTGTGTGATTCTCTATATATAGGAGCAGTCACCATACAGTTCTATTTTATAATGTGTCCTATGACGTTAAACTGTATGGGCACAAAGTTTTACAATTGTTCTTTATTCCCAGTTGGACTCTCATATCTTGGTCTTTCATTATGAATAACATCTATAAACAAGATGTGAAATGTATGTACAGTTTGATGCATATTTTCATTATAAAGCAAACAACTGGAAGATTTGTGTCTGATTTTTATTTCAAATCATTGAGGTAAGGTTTGCTGCAATGGTGGCCCTGATTCTTTCTGCACTGCCAACATGCTCCCCCTCATAATCTGCTGCTTCAGGATTGCCCCCTGTGTCCTGCACATTCCACTCTGGAAGAAAGTGGTCCTTTTGTATTTCACAAATGTTATGTAGAATACAGCAGGTTGCAACTACGTGGGGCATCAACTGTAGGTCCACATCGTTCCTCTTCATCAGGCAGCGCCAACGTCCTTTTAACCGGCCAAAGGCATTTTCCACTACCATACGAGCAGAACTTAGGGTGTGGGTGTAGGTTATCTTTTCCGTGGACAACTCAACATTTTGTGTGTATCCCTTCATGAGCCAATGTAGTAGAGGGTAAGCAGCATCCCCAATTATGTGGACCGGGATCTCTACTTCATCTATGAAAATAGATTTCTATTAAAAAAAAAAATAGCGATTGTCACTATTTATACAAAGCAGCCTTAAGAGTATAGTTACTATAAAGAAATATTACACGTCTAAACCACACACGTCTAAACCACAGTAGAATAAAAAACATGGGCCCATCACACCTGATCCTGTCCTTGCAAGATTGCAATCACCTGCGAGGAGCTAATTGTAAATGTTTAAAAAAATAGGGTATTACCACAGGTGATAGCAATCATGCATGGAGAGGAACAGGCAGGCAAGTCTGGTCCATCTGAGGAAAAAAATGTGTACAATATATTTTTACCTGTCTAGGGAAAAGCCATCCCCCACGCTTGTCCTCACCAATCTCATACAGCTGAGAGTTAGCAAACACTCTAGCATCGTGTGCACGCCCAGGCCAGCCAATAAAGACATCTGTAAAACTAAATGGGGGAAAAAAATATTTTTCATCGTTAGAGCTATTAAAATTCATTTACAAAGGTTCCTAATATGGAAACTGTAAATATGTACATACCGGTATTGGTGGTCCACAACAGCCTGAAGTATAATAGAATGCCACCCCTTCCTGTTATAGTAGTCCGCAGGGTTGTCACGGGGAGCAATGATGGGGATATGGGTCCCATCTATAGCACCTGCACACTGCGGGTAACCACGCCTCTGGAAGCCTTGGATGGTGTCATCAAGGCGCTGTCCTTCCGGCAAACAGATGAACCGCTGGTACAGGGTATCCACAAAGGCCTGTGTCACCTGGTAAATGATCCTGCAGACAGTGGCAATACCGACTCCAAACAAACAGGAGATTGTGCGGTACTCCCCAGGGGTAGCATACCACCAAATGGCAATGGCTAATCTCCGCATTGGGCTGATGGGCCGACGGTAGTGGGTGGTCTGCATAGTCAGGACTGGTCCAAGTAGATCCAAGATATAATAGAAGGTAGCACGTGACATCCTGAAGTGGGCCATCCACTGCTCCTCCTGAAAAGATTCCACGGTCTGCATGAAAGCTTCTCCGTGGCACCGGTCTCTGACCCAGATCCTGCGATCCCGCATGGTCGTCAGCCGCAAAATCGAGGTAAGGCTGGATGATATCAGCGCTCTCCTGCGGCACAAATATTGGTGCCGAGATCTAGACCTCTCAGCCAAGAATTGTGCTCTCCTACTCCAAGTGTGAAGCAAGTAGCACAGGGTGAGAAGCTGCTTCAAACTCTCTATTGCAGAAAAGTACAGAACAAACTGCAACACAGCTACTCCGTCTGCCATCTTTGCTGCAATGCTGGGAGCAGAACCCACCCCCTCCCTTTTCCCTTTCTTGTGACCTCATCTCAAACAGCCCAAAGGTCCATTTTTAATGACACCAGCAAGGAAAGACAGGGCTGATCCGTTTTCAGTGTGAAAGGGCCTTACCCGGGAATAACCCGGATTGAAGTGCAGTGTAAATGGGGTCTGAGGCAGGGCATGCCCTGGCAATATCCCGTGTTCAATTTCCCGGGTCCGATCCGGTATTCTGGTGTAAAAGTGGTATTTATCATCCAGATGGCACTGTATAACGCTTACGTGCTATTCCGTTCTACCGGCCAGAGGGGGACATTTATGCACTTTCAAGAGGAAGTCATAAAGGGCCTAGTATTTGGGAACCAGCAGGCAGAGGGCCCCAGTACTTCTAGTACTGGCCCCCGTATTGTACCAGGGCAGCATTTTCCGAACGAAATCCCCTCCACTGCAAGAAAGGGCAGGACACAAAAAAGGTGCAAAGTTTGCTATAAAAAGGGAATAAGAAAGGAAACTATTTTCCACTGTGAAACTTGCCCCGACAAACCCGGCCTATGTATAAAGGAGTGTTTTAAAATATACCACACATCTATGGATTATTAGGTTCATCATTTCACCGTGCTTCGGGGGTCTTGCAAATGCCACATAGCACCCACCAACATTCCACCAGAATCTGAGCTGCAAAATCCAAAAATCACTCCTTCCCTTCTGAGTCCTGCCATGCACCCAACTGGTATTTTTTGGTCACATATGAGGCATTGCCATACTCGGGAGAAATTGGGGCACAGATTTTGGGGTGCTTTTTCTCCTTCATACCTTATGAAAATGAAAAATTTTGAGCCAGAACTGCATTTTTGTGTAAAAAAATGTAATTTTTCATTTTCACTGCCCAGTTGTATCAAAATTGGTGAAACCCCTGGGGGTTTGAAATGTACACTATACCCCTAGATCAATTCCCTGAGGGGTGTAGTTTGCAAAATGGGGTGACTTGTGGGGGGGTTCCACTGTATTGGTGCAACATAGCACCCACCATTCATTCCACCAAAATCTGTGCTGCAAAATCCAAAAATCACTCCTTCCCTTCTGAGTCCTGCCATGCACCCAACTGGTATTTTTTGGTCACATGTGAGGCATTGCCGTACTCGGGAGAAATTGGGGCACAGATTTTGGGGTGCTTTTTCTCCTTCATACCTTCTGAAAATGAAAAATTTTGAGCCAGAACTGCATTTTTGTGTAAAAAAATGTAATTTTTCATTTTCACTGCCCACTTGTATCAAAATTGGTGAAACCCCTGGGGGTTTGAAATGTACACTATACCCCTAGATGAATTCCCTGAGGGGTGTAGTTTGCAAAATGGGGTCACTTGTGGGGGGGTTCCACTGTATTGGTGCTTTGGGGGTCTTGCTAATGCGACATAGCACCCACCATCATTCCACCAGAATTTGTGCTGCAAAATCCAAATATCACTCCTTCCCTTCTGAGTCCTGCCACTTTTTGGTCACACATGAGGCATTGCCGTACTCGGAAGAAATTGGGGCACATTTTGGGGTGCTTTGTCTCCTTCATTCCTTCTGAAAATGAAAAATTTTGAGCCAGAACTGCATTTTTGTGTAAAAAAATGTAATTTTTCATTTTCACTGCCCACTTGTATCAAAATTGGTGAAACCCCTGGGGGTTTGAAATGTACACTATACCCCTAGATCAATTCCCTGAGGGGTGTAGTTTGCAAAATGGGGTGACTTGTGGGGGGGTTCCACTGTATTGGTGCAACATAGCACCCACCATTCATTCCACCAAAATCTGTGCTGCAAAATCCAAAAATCACTCCTTCCCTTCTGAGTCCTGCCATGCACCCAACTGGTATTTTTTGGTCACATGTGAGGCATTGCCGTACTCGGGAGAAATTGGGGCACAGATTTTGGGGTGCTTTTTCTCCTTCATACCTTCTGAAAATGAAAAATTTTGAGCCAGAACTGCATTTTTGTGTAAAAAAATGTAATTTTTCATTTTCACTGCCCACTTGTATCAAAATTGGTGAAACCCCTGGGGGTTTGAAATGTACACTATACCCCTAGATGAATTCCCTGAGGGGTGTAGTTTGCAAAATGGGGTCACTTGTGGGGGGGTTCCACTGTATTGGTGCTTGGGGGGTCTTGCTAATGCGACATAGCACCCACCAAAATTCCACCAGAATCTGAGCTGCAAAATCCAAAAATCACTCCTTCCCTTCTGAGTCCTGCCATGCACCCAACTGGTATTTTTTGGTCACATGTGAGGCATTGCCGTACTCGGGAGAAATTGGGGCACAGATTTTGGGGTGCTTTTTCTCCTTCATACCTTCTGAAAATGAAAAATTTTGAGCCAGAACTGCATTTTTGTGTAAAAAAATGTAATTTTTCATTTTCACTGCCCAGTTGTATCAAAATTGGTGAAACCCCTGGGGGTTTGAAATGTACACTATACCCCTAGATGAATTCCCTGAGGGGTGTACTTTGCAAAATGGGGTGACTTGTGGGGGGGTTCCACTGTATTGGTGCAACATAGCACCCACCATTCATTCCACCAAAATCTGTGCTGCAAAATCCAAAAATCACTCCTTCCCTTCTGAGTCCTGCCATGCACCCAACTGGTATTTTTTGGTCACATGTGAGGCATTGCCGTACTCGGGAGAAATTGGGGCACAGATTTTGGGGTGCTTTTTCTCCTTCATACCTTCTGAAAATGAAAAAATTTGAGCCAGAACTGCATTTTTGTGTAAAAAAATGTAATTTTTCATTTTCACTGCCCACTTGTATAAAAATTGGTGAAACCCCTGGGGGTTTGAAATGTACACTATACCCCTAGATGAATTCCCTGAGGGGTGTAGTTTGCAAAATGGGGTCACTTGTGGGGGGGTTCCACTGTATTGGTGCTTGGGGGGTCTTGCTAATGCGACATAGCACCCACCAAAATTCCACCAGAATCTGAGCTGCAAAATCCAAAAATCACTCCTTCCCTTCTGAGTCCTGCCATGCACCCAACTGGTATTTTTTGGTCACATGTGAGGCATTGCCGTACTCGGGAGAAATTGGGGCACATATTTTGGGGTGCTTTTTCTCCTTCATACCTTCTGAAAATGAAAAATTTTGAGCCAGAACTGCATTTTTGTGTAAAAAAATGTAATTTTTCATTTTCACTGCCCAGTTGTATCAAAATTGGTGAAACCCCTGGGGGTTTGAAATGTACACTATACCCCTAGATGAATTCCCTGAGGGGTGTACTTTGCAAAATGGGGTGACTTGTGGGGGGGGTTCCACTGTATTGGTGCAACATAGCACCCACCATTCATTCCACCAAAATCTGTCCTGCAAAATCCAAAAATCACTCCTTCCCTTCTGAGTCCTGCCATGCACCCAACTGGTATTTTTTGGTCACATGTGAGGCATTGTCGTACTCGGGAGAAATTGGGGCACAGATTTTGGGGTGCTTTTTCTCCTTCATACCTTCTGAAAATGAAAAATTTTGAGCCAGAACTGCATTTTTGTGTAAAAAAATGTAATTTTTCATTTTCACTGCCCACTTGTATCAAAATTGGTGAAACCCCTGGGGGTTTGAAATGTACACTTTACCCCTAGATGAATTCCCTGAGGGGTGTAGTTTGCAAAATGGGGTCACTTGTGGGGGGGTTCCTAACTTTTAGCATCTTATGGTGCCTAGAAACCTACATGGTGCCTAAAAAATAATCTCATAAAAAGGAGGCTCCAAAATCAAGTAGGTGCTCCTTCTATTATGAAGCCTGTGGTTTGGTCAACGTGCACACTAGGGCCACATATAGGATATTTATGAAAACAAAAGAATTGGGGGAATCAATTTTTAGTCACATTTCTCTAGTAAAATGTACTGTGTTCCTTAGAAAAATGTATTAAAATTGCAAATCTGCAAAAAAATGAAATTTTGAAATTTCACCTACACTTTGTTTTAATTCCTGTGAAACACCTAAAGGGTTAACAAACTTCCAAAATGCTGTTTTGAATACTGTGAGGGGTGCAGTTTTTGAAATGGTATCATTTATGGGGGTGTCTCACATACAAGTCCCTCAAAGTCACATCAGAACTGAACTGGTCCCTAAAAAAATCAGTGTTTGAAATTTTCTTGAAAATTTGAGAATTTGCTATTCATATTGTAAGCCTTCTAGTGTCCAAAAAAATTAAAAGGAAGTTGAAATAATGATGTCAACATAAAGTAGACATATGGTCTATGTTAGTTATTAACTATTTTGAGTGGTATGATTATTTGTCTCACAAGCAGAAAATTTAACATTTTGCAAATTGCTAAATTTTCCATTTTTTTACGACATTTTGGTATTTTTCACAAAAAAACACAGACTGTATCGACCCAAATTTACCACTAATTTGAAGTACAATGTGTCACGAAAAAACAATCTCAAAATCACTGGGATAAGTAAAAGCAAAAAAAAGTTATCCCCACTTAAGTGAGACATGTCAGATTTGAAAAAAAGGGCTCTGTCAGGAACGCAAAAACTGGCTCTGTCAGGAAGGGGTTAAAAAAATCGGGTCTTTACAACGAAAAATCACATTGCATCGCATTGCATGCCTTAAGTAGTGGCATGCAAGGAAAAAATCGGGCGCCCAGATAATACACAAGTACCCTATTTTCTAGCATCTTAAATAAGCATAAAAGGTCAACAGTCAATAGGTTGACAGGTAGAAGGTCGACACATGAAAAAAGGTAGACATGCATTGGGTCGACAGCCAAAAGGTCGACAGTGAGTTTTATAGGGTTTTTTGGCGTATGTAGACATGGACACTGCGTTAGTTACAGCGTACGCACGCCATGCTTCGGCCACGGCACCTCGCTGCGCTCGTCGCATTTATATTCTTCCTCTATGACCACTGGAATGATAAAGTATGGAGTCAGTTTAAAAAGAAATCATGAAATCATGTTGGCCTTTTCCATGTGCCGACCTTCTGTCTGAAGGACCAATAGCAGTCGACCTATTGATCGCTTAGTCTCTGTGACATACAGGAAATGCACAAACATGCACTCGCCCGCGGGCATGCATCACCTGGAACACATCTCACATCCTGGCGCTTTGACACATTGGGGGAACTTTACTAACAAAAATATGTATAAAATAGGCATATTCATTTAAAAAAAATATGCCTATTTTATACGTACAGTATTCGGATTTTCGGGATTTACTATCCTGAAAATATGTTAATTCGTATACATGGCACATTCATATTTGTATCTACGAATAGGAATCACCATTCAAAAGAATGGCGATTCCTAATTTACTAAGCAGCCCTATTTTCAATACGGCCGGTAATTACCAGCAATTAGTGGCCGTCTCCCATTTTCGGGGGTTAGCCGCAAATATTAAGTATCAACTGAATGTATCAGGAGGGACCGCAGCAGGAGTCTCCGATCCCTCCTACCCCGCCGACGGCTGTATCCCCCATAGGATTACTATGGAGGATGCAAAGCTGCCCGATGTATCAACATCGGGCAGCATCGATTCAGGTCCATGGGCTACCGCCATTCTGAGATGGTGGTAGCCCATTGTAGCCTAAGGGCTTCAGACTGCACTGTCACCGGGGCAGTGCAGTCAGTGGGAGTCAGCAAGGGCGTGTCAGCGCTAACCAGGCATGTGCAGACCCCCGGCACCATGCTGAGCACATTGCAGGATCATACATCCCTGTGATAGGATCGAATATTACAATGCGATCCTGGGAGGTAATATCCCACCCAGATCGCATAGTATATGCAATCCTTAATAAATGGCCCCCTAAAAGAGTAGGTAAGCATGGATTACCATAACCAAAAAAAGCGTTGTGGGTCCATTCCTTCTCATTTACATTGAGGTAAGAGGGCGACAAATATATCTGAACAAACATTAATAGCACAAACGGCTAAATAATGGTAAAGTAATAAAATACAGTTATACTATAGTAATCTATAGAGAAGAATTAAATTGATCTCCAATACGTAGAAATGGCACATGGAATATTTAGATGTAAGAAGCAGGCTTTTTATTTTACAAAGATAATATTTTAACAAAGTATAAACCCAAACCTTCTTTTGTGCAGGTATATGATGCTCTACCACACACACACCTACTATGACATGACATACATTATCCACCAGTTTCTTGGGAATTGCATTCATTCAATTACTACAGAGCCAACATAAAAAAGATCAATAGACATGTTTAATTATTGCCAGATCTACATTATCGGGGTTTTATTTTGTGCTGAGCTCACTAGGTTTGTAAGAACCAATAAAAAATGCATGATGTAAGCTGTAAATTTAGTACAGCCGTGCCATCTGTATTACAGCCGGACATATTGGATGTTGCTTATTGCAGCTTATTTCTTGTGCTACCAGAGGCTAGCAAGGTCAGGAACTACAGATACAGTACATGTAGGTATTGATGGGTCTACTCTAACACACCTGTGCACTCTTCTCTACACACCAAGGTGTTTGTATACGGTCAGCGTTTTTTTCGTTATAGAACAATGAAGCAGAATTGATCAAATCATATTTTATATTGGGACTACATTAGATTAGACTATCTGAAGAAACACTAAAAGTGGAATTATCTAAATTGAGGAACAAGTAGTCCAAACATTTGATTTTCAATCGTATGGCATCTTATGCATTGTATCGCATCGCATGCCATATAGCATCATGCAATGTGATTTTAAATTGTATAAGCACCCTAATGGGTGTTTTCAATGTTAAATGGCCCCCCTATATGATTTTTAATTGTATAAGCACCCTAATGGTTGCTTACAATGTTAAATGCACATCGGTGTGGAGTTGATTTTATATAGTGTGGCGAGCGCAGCGACCCCGAAGCGTGGCGAGCCCCGCTAGGGGACGCGTATTACTTTACATGTATTCCGCGTTCCCTCGCAGGGCTCGATGCACTCGCCACACGATCTAAATTAAAAATAAACTCCACGCCGACGTGGATGGTGGGGGTATGAAAAGGTCGGAGGACGCGTACCGCTGCGCTCGCCACGTTTCGGGTTGGCATTGATAGTTAGGGTGCTTTTAACATTGTAAGCACCCATTACGGTGCTTATACAATTAATAATCTTATAGGGGGGCCATTTAACATTGAAAGCACCCATTGGGGGGCTTATACAAATTAAAATCGTATCCTATCGCATTGTATACCATATACAATGGTATAAGATTTTAAATTGTATAACATCGGGTGCCATCGCGTCACATCGCATCGCATTGTAAGGCTTATGGTATACGATGCGATGGGCGCCGTGCTAGGAAACAAGGACCATTTTCTTTAAATGTTAATCAAGATTTGTAAAATGCATTAAATAACATGCTGTAATCCCACCTGGCTAGTGGGCGGAAGGTAATTATTATATATATTTTTTTGGAGGGGGTGTATCTACAACAGCATATACTGTACACATGATTAACCATCTATCTATTTAGTATGACCATTAGAGCAGTACAGCACTGATGGTGTCAGGGGACCTGCGATATAATTTTTATCTACAAGCCCCTTTCTCTAATAGCTTGGATTCTTGGCCTCCTGCCCGACAGATAAATCTCCAGTGTTGTCATTACTTGTGAAGGCATTTTGTCCAGCAACATTTCAATCAAAGTATAAAATAGAAGGGAGAACATTTATTTTAATAAAGTTACTCTATCAATCATTTTTTTTTTCACAGAGTACTCAAGAGCTGGAAAGTTTGCTTCATAATCTTTGGTCATAATGTCTCATTTTGCAAAAAAGAAGAAAAAAAAGCTGTTTGGGGGGACTCCCCAACCCCGATATAGGGAATATTAAAACTAATACTAATAAAAGTTACATTTTAAAATGATCAGTGCGTTCCCCCAAACAGTTCTTTTTTTCTTGTTTTTGTAAAATATACATACCCACGCTGTATGGAACAGCACCCCCAATACAAATTAAAAAAAGTTTTTCTGGGGCTCCTCTATCCTGTAAAAATCAGAAATTAACCAATCTAAAAGGTTGTGCAGATACACACCATACTCCCCACAGAGTAAATCCCTATGTCATAATGTCTCACCCAGAAGATGCCCAGGGGCTTGAGTTAAAGTAAATTCAACCCAAGATTATAGTTGCTGTGCGTGGGGTGTTTGACAACAATTTTGCGTTAGTGTTTCTTTTAAAGTTCGAAAATTTTCCATACATTAGGACTAATATAGTAATAATCAGAAGGTTTGTTAAGTCTAGTAAGGCATTATGGGGCCTGTTTCAGAGCCGGCCTTAGGCATAGGCAAACAAGACAATTGCCTAGGGCATTTGGAATGCCTAGGGGCATCAGCAGCTTCTGCTGATTAAAATGATATGCAGCATGCCTATATTCTGTGTGTGAGTGAGGCTGTACCTGCATATGAAATAGTGTATTCATGGAAATCACTGTAACATAGCATTCTGTATGCAGGTACAGCCACAATCGCAGAAAGAATATATTCATGCCACATATCATTTTAATAATCTGGAGCTCCTTGTGTGTCCTGGTCATAACAATGCAAATAAGACGAATTTTCAGCAAAAAAGGCACCCAACGTTAGCAGAACTGGCCAGGAGCTGCATGGCTTATTGAGTCAAATATCTGTATCCAAGCAGAGGCAGAGTGAGTGCTCTCTGCGGGTGGGTTGGTTGTGTAATAGTGTTCGGCATATGTGTAAGGGGCATTATGTGTGTCATGTATAAATGCATTAATAATGTGCAACATATGTGTAACAGGCATTATGTGTGTCATGTGTATAAGGGCATTAATAATGTGCAACATACATGTAAGGGGCATTATGTGTGTCATGTATAAATGCATTAATAATGTGCAACATATGTGTAACAGGCATTATGTGTGTCATGTGTATAAGGGCATTAATAGTGTACAACATATGTGTAAGGGGCATTATGAGTGTCATTATGTGTATGAAGGGCATTAATAAAGGTTGGCATAATGTGTAAGGGGCATTATGGTTATAAGGACATTAATAATGTGTGTTAAGTGTAAGGGGCATTACTGTGTGGTATTATCAGGGGGTGCCGAGAGAAAGGGGTAGAGGGTACAAATTACCCAGACCAAAGTCTGATGGAAGGGCCCAGTGGGGGCCCCGGGCCCCCTCCCCTTAAGTGACAGCAGCAGCGCTTCTCCTCTGCCCAGCAAACACTGCTTTGTGCTGGGTTGCAGTGTGGCCATGGAAGTGCTTAAAATACAATATTTTCTCAGGATTTTTTTCTAAGGGTATAATGTGAATAATGTGAGGAGTAATGTACATAAGGTAAAGTGGTAACTACTGTGTGATGTAACATGAATAAGGGACACCATCGCATGATATAATGTGAATAAAGTGGCACTACTGTGTGGCATAATTTAAATTGGGGGTACTATTGTGTGGCCATACCCCTTCCTAACAAGAACACACCCCTGTTTGGGCTGCGCACCGAATGTGTGCACTGTTTCTATTTAAAATATTGTGGGTAGTAGCACCAAAATGATGACTGCTATGATGAGGGTTGATGGTGCTGGGAAAGGGGAGCAGGGTCAGAGGCGGAACTAGTGGCGGTGCTAGGGGGCACCAGCCAAAATCTTGCCTAGGGCATCATTTAGGCTAGGGCCGGCTCAATTAAGATCATTAGGGTAGGGCAGGGATAGGGTACATTCAGCCCTTCAGCTGTTTTTGAACTACACATCCAGGATGCCCTGCAACAGTTGTAGCATGGCCACATAGCAAAACTCTATCAAGGCATGCTGGGATGTGTAGTTCAACAACAGCTGGAGGGCCGAAGGTTCCCCATCCCTGGGGTAGGGTGATACCGTTAGTACATCCATAGGCTAAAAGCAGAACCAAGGAGGGTTTAAAGCACCAGGAACATACTAAATATTGGTTATGCTAGGATTGTTTTGCATTCTAGCCACCAAGGGCTCCATCATGGGATTGAAAAAGGTATCAGATGGGAACAATCTTATCTGGTAACAATGAAGATCACAAAATGTATCAATTGACTAGGACAGATGTGGAGCAGCTGTTATATGAAGTGACAATTCCATTAAAGTAGTGTTCACCGAAACTCGGTAGATAGCAAAAGGGGCCATGAGAGTCTTTTCAACATCCAATGGCACATCAGGGACTATTCATTTGCTGCATTGATTATATATACTGATCTCCAATTATGGTCTACTGCTTGCCAGTGGACTAAATTCAAAACATGGCTAAACTATTTATTGCTATTCCAGCAAATAGTTTAATATTCACATTAAAAAAGAAAAAGGTGTGTGTCTGAAGCTGTCCCTCATTAGAACTCTGTATCCTGACATAGAGGCATTTCTCCTGAATCTACTGCAATATTGTGTTAAGCAGAGAGAGCAGAATTAGCATCACAAATCCCATTTGTAAGGAGAAGCCCCAATCTTTCTACTTAATCATCAGGGAAATGTCTTCGGCTCTAATTTATTTATTGAGTGGCTGCTTCAGAGATGACCAACTGCTTAGTAAATATAGAAAGCCTAATATTCCCAGAACATTTCTACAATTATTTAGGGGTTATAGATGGATTGGTTTGTTGAATTTACAATAGCCACAAATCAATTACAGGTACACTAGGCTTTCAATTCACATCATTTTAGCGGTACTTGTAAGTTATCCGGGCTCCCGATTTTGGGTACTTGCGATTTGCATGCGATATCGCATGCGATTTGCTATCCGTTTCATTATTCATCATTACCCCACTATCCCCTTAGCGTGAAGCGTGGCAATCAACGTGAACCCGAAGCGTGGCGAGCGCAGCGAGCCCGCGAGGGTCGGCGGTACGCGTCCTCCGACCTTTTCATGCCCTACTATCCACTAGGGCGTGGAGCGAGAATAGAATAGTGTGGCGAGCGCAGCGAGCCACCGAGCCCGAAGCGTGGCGAGCGCAGCGAGCCCCGCGAGGGGACGCAGACACCTTCACAGGTATCCGCGTGCCCTTGCGGGCTTCACAGGTGGTCCGCGTGCGCTCGCCACGCTTCAGGCTCGGTGGCTCGCTGCGCTCGCCACACTATTCTATTCTCACTCCACGCCCTAGTGGATAGTAGGGCATGAAAAGGTCGGAGGACGCGTACCGCTGCGCTCGCCACGCTTCGGGTTCACGTTGATAGACACACTTTGGGGATAGTGGGGTAATGAAATGAATAGCAAATCTTATGCAAATCGCATGCTAAATCGTATGCGATATCGCATGCGATCTAGTACCAAAATCGGACGCCCAGATAACTCACAAGTACCATTTTAGCTGATAGTTGATGATGATGACCCCTACAATTGGAGAATTATTGTTAGGTATGTTGAAAAATATTTCATTCAAACTTGTTAAACATTATTTGGCACAGTACACTGTCTTTATAGTATATTAGTAAAGCGAAATGGCATATGTGGCGGTATCGGTCTGCCTTTTCCTCCACCCATTTCTCTGCTACCCTATGCTGCCCCCAAATCCATTTAGCCACATTCCTTTGTTCCAACAGGAAATACTCTTTTTAAATATATGTTTGTCTTTGGTAAATCAAGTGATTGTTTAACTGTATGAAGTTACCAACCTCATTCCCCTGTTCCAATATCAAGTCCAATACCATTTTCACCTACACTTATTCCTGTACTACCATAGTTAGTTTGCTTATTGCAGATCATATACATTAGTTTTAGATGTTTTCAAGAGCAATTTGTCCAAAGCCAGTGGCCGAACACTGCTATGTGGATCAGTGCCTGAGGCAACAACTAAGGAAGAGAGGTTTCTTGTCTTCTAACTGGCAAAGCCATTAACTTTGGCCAGCAGATTCTTGGAACAAGAACCCCGTTTCCACATGGAGTGATCTGGAGCTCTGAAAATAGGTGCGTGTCTCCAATAGCCACTAAGCCATGCCCCCATTGAGAACTTTATTGCTAGATATAAAAAGCATTAATTTTATTCTTTTGATTATAACACTAGAAGCTGTGTCTATTACCTATCATCTAGCACTCAACATCCAAAACAATAAAAGTACATTCTGTCTGTTAAACCTGATCTTTAATCTATATTAAATATATCTATATTTTATTTTGTATTTATAGACCATCCTATCATCTCTTGCTGAGACACACTGGTATACAGCATTTAGAAATAAATTCTCACTCCACTAGAAACAAAAAAAACGCACAAAGGTAGTACAGGTCGAGTATCCCGTATCCGAATATCCGTTATCCAAATTATTCCGAAATACGGACTTTCCAGAAAGTGAAATTTATTTTTTTTTTGCTAAAAACTCACTGGGGACATTTGTAACAGCATCACTGGGGACATGATATGTAACTGGCACTATATATGTGCAAGACAATGATTGCTTGGCATTCAAATTCAGTGCTGAGATAGTACACAAATTTTGTTTCACGTTTTGAAACCTTGTTTTTTGAACAATTAAAATATATTTGTGTGTATTTTATGTGGTAATAAAATATATTTGTGTGTATACAGCATAAATGCAAGATACTTCAAAATACATCATTGAAATATTAAAATATTCCGAAATACGGAATAATCCGTTATCCAAAATTCTCCTGGTCCCGAGCATTTTGGATACGGGATACTCAACCTGTACATAGTAGTGTTCATTTTAGCACCCGCCATCTTTGAAAACCCATGCAGTTCCTCTTCCCTGCCTGGGGTGTCGCTGTCTGCTGTGGTGTTTCTAGCACAGGTCTGGTTTGCATATCAGTGCGGATATACAGCCCACACTGTGCTAGAAGCACTACAGCAGACAGCAACACCCCAGGCAGAGAAGAGGAACTGCATGGGTTTTCAAAGATGGTGGGTGCTAGAATAAACACTACATATTTTTTTTTTATTAGCTAAGCATTTTTTTAGTTCTAGAACCTTATCATTATTAAAGTTGAAGGCCAAATCAGACCGGAAAAATAAATCAATGCATTTGCACTCCAACAACTATGAAGGGATGAGGTCTGTACAGAGTTGTTGTCAAAGAAGCTTCTTCAGGTAGACAATAGTTGTTATCAACCTCTTGAAATGTTCGTTTCAGTTGCAAATCAAATCTAACTTAGAAAGATGCCTGTCCGTTTGCCCATTCCTTCATGAAAATGCCAAGGCCCTGAAGTCATGAATACGAGTAAGGCTTAATGTTTGTACTAGAGAGTCTTTTATTCCTCTATTTGGCAGCACGGCAATCGTTAGGCAGACTGTCAATACTTTGGTTTTGTTAAGTAGATTTTACTATGGAAATTTATTTCAAGAGATCTCTACGATTCGGAAGAGTTCCAAGAATGTACAACGCCAGCATCTCATATAGAGCAAGGATAGGAGAATTTCCCAGAGCAGCAAAAACAGCAGTGCCAGCTTAACAGGGAATGTATCATTTATTGTGGTTTATTACAGTTAGCTCTCCTCCTGTGGAGATTGCCATTAGAAGATGTTCCGTTGCAGCACAATTTACTGATCAGCCTTATTAACTCTAGATTTTCCGAGATAATAAAGAAAAGGAAAGCCTAATAGTGTAGCACTTCAGAACAGCACACAGCACAGAGTGGCTGCGTACCAAATACAGTTTGATATTAGGTTTCTTTGTACTATTTACACAGAGAAAATGAAGACGCACACTCTATAGTACTAAGCACTGCTAATCAGAAGAACTAGAATTAACTGCAAATTAAAATAGAGCTCTAATCAACACAGTCCAAACAAATGGACCGAACATGTAGGATCCTATCTCATGCTAAAGCACTACCTTATTAGGCACACCTCTTCATTCCTTTCAGATGCTGAATAGCTGGCAAGTATGTTTATGTTCATACTACAGTATATCGTGCTAGGTTCTCTATGAAGCTCATATGAAGTATTAGGTGCTATAATAAATTGACACTGTAATGACTACTACACAACATACACCCATTACATGCCGTAATGCCCATTACACATTATGCCATGCCGTAATTCCTATTACATATTATACCACACGCCCTAATGCCCATTACATATACCACACGCCGTAATGCCCATTACATATACCACACTCCGTAATGCTCATTACATAAACCACATGCTGTAACGCACATTACACATTATTCCACTACCCTACATGCTCATTGCTATGGGTTGCATGCTTGATGCCAGGGGTTGCAGGTGTGGGTTTACTCCGGGTACTCCAGTTTCCTCCCACAATCCAAAAATATACTGGTAGGTTAATTGGCTCCCAACAAAACGAACCCTAGAATGAATGTGTGTGCATGTGGTAGGGAATATAGATTGCAAGCTCCACTGGGGCAGAGACTGATGGAAATGTTCAAATATTCTCTGTAAATTGCTGCGGAATGTGTGGACTATATAAGAAACTGTTAATAAACTTTTTTACCCCCTGTCTTTATATTTGTATAAAAACTGCAGAACCTTTCTAACAATAAAGTGACCTGTGCAACAAACAGGATTAGAAGAACATTTGTTAACAGTCTCTGTGTAAATCAAATATTGGTTCTGCTTTATAAATCTCATCTATTGCCTGCCATCTACCACAGCATTCAGTTGAAGCGAATAATACTTTATAGCTAGGCCAAGATGAACAAGATTTATCACTTTCTCTTAAAAGAGCTACTGTATCTTTTTACAGAAAAATGGTACCTTTTGTTGCTGTACCAGTAGTGAACTATCATCGAATATTAAATGTATAAAACCTTTTTAGAAAACTTTTTGAAAATAAGTGTCCAGATCTATTTGATAATAGAACTGTATAAACTTTTCTTTTAGATTTTATTTTTGTGCCAAGTGGTTATTTATGATTTCTTTAAAAAGCTTGTTTGTAACAAACAATATAGTTTTGATTTTCTTTTGTTTACACATACTTTCATCAATCAGGTTGTCGAGGTGCACAGGGGACATTATAAACACAGCAGAAGGTGACATAATACTCCTTCACTATGTAACAGTACATAGAAATACAATTTTGATGGCACTTCATGTCTAGGCAAGAGATTCCGTAGACTAAAATCATTTGAAGGAGGGTCTGGATAAGGGTTTTTATTGGACAGTGGGATTACTGACTACTTTGCATTATGTTAAACCCTGTATAATGCAAAAATGGGATACCTAGATATGCTGACGCTCAGGATGTTGGCGGTCAAAAGACCGACCCTGGCATCCCTTTACGGAAAATCATGACAGGGGCTCTGTTATTAAACTAACCCTCTCCCTCTTCCCCTTAACTCATCCTTCTTGCAACCCTCTCCCACTAGTGCCTAACCCTAACCCCTGTATCCTACTGCTTAAACCTAACCCCCCTGCTAAACAGTCTAACCCCCTTCTAAGTGCCAAAACCTAATCCCCCTTCCCTGCTGCCCAACCCAAACCTTACTCCCCCCGCAACCTAACCCTAAGCACCCTACTATCACCTAAACCTAACTGCCCTTCCCAGTTCTCCCCGTATACTTAACAGTATTCCGACTGTCGTTTTTTTGTCGTTGGGATCTTGATACCAGTCGAGGTTCCGGCACCGGTCTTCTAAATATTAAAACACCAGCATCCTGGTCACATCCCAACAAGAAATACAGTAAGTATATTCAGTGCTTTCATATACACTGCATAAAAGGGTCACACATCTCTAAGAAAGGCTTACAAGCTGAAAATGCTGATCAATGGCAACCATTAGGGCAGGCACAACATCTGTGGTTCTGGCACTCCGTGACATATAAATGGCTTCTTCTGTTGCCTTCCTCCTTAAAGGGACTCCATACACTATGGCTCCCAATCTAGCAGACTGCGGCACTCAGAAAGAAACACACGTACACGGGCGCACTAGGGATGACGTCATCAACAGGTGCCGCTGCAGCCACGCCACCGCACGGCACGCACTGATGCCGTGGGGAAGGTTTAGAGAGCACTTAAATGGTGAGATTGTTGTATTTTATTTGTTAATTGCCCTGACAAAAATGCATCTGCATGGAAACTTTGGTAAACACAGGCATGTGTACGTGTGTTTCTTTCTGAGTGCCAGCGTCCTGCAGTCTGAGATATATATATATCCCTCTGACGAAGTCTCGGTGACGAAACGCGTATGGTCGTGGCCTAGCGTCAACCTTGGATGTGAGTGTAACCGCTCCAACAAAG
Organism: Crinia signifera; assembly: GCF_055691185.1. NCBI lineage: Eukaryota > Metazoa > Chordata > Amphibia > Anura > Myobatrachidae > Crinia > Crinia signifera. The sequence continues at coordinate 84,974,474 of NC_139217.1, forward strand.
CTGCAGCGTGCAGACCTTGAGATTATGCTGTAAATCGCTGCGGTTGTGTTAACTGCTGATCTTGGTACGTGATTTTATACCACATATAAGAGTGGATTTTAAAAGAAATAAAAAAACTTTTATATTTCTGATACACGCACTATGGAGCGCTCCGGTTTGTTTTTCCAGACATATATGCACTCTCCTCTCCTGATCACTGGCCCTGGTGTCCCTTTGGAAATGGATGCTGGTGTGAAATGAAGATGGCACTCAGGAGGTCTTTAAAAATAAGTATATATCTATCTATGGGCCTTATTTTGGTTCACTCTTTCTGACAAAATACTTCTTAGATGGACAAAACCATGTGCACTGCAGGGGGGCAGATGTAACATGTGCAGAGAGAATTAGATTTGGGTGAGTAATTTTGTTTCTGTGCAGGGAAAATACTGGCTGCTTTATTTTTACACTTCAATATAGATCTCACTTTGAAGTAAAACCCCACCCAAATCTAACTCTCTCTGCACATTTTGCATATGCTCCCCTGCAGTGCACATGGTTTTGTCCATCTAAGAAGGATTTTGTCAGAAAGAGTGAACCAAAATAAGGCCCTATATGCTGATTCACTATACAACTGGATAAAGGGGCGTGCCAGCCCCGAAACGTTGGTCTATGCAAATTTGAATACAGCACGTTTTTTTGAAAGACCTCCCGAGTGCCATCTTAATTCCACATATATCTCTCTCAATACAAAATCTCTAAAGTTGCACTATTAGTGTACATTCTAGCACCCGCTATCTTTGAAAACCCATGCAGTTCCTATTCCCTGCCTGGGGTGTCGTCGTCTGCTGTGGTGTTTCTAGCACAGGTATGGTTTGCATATCAGTGCTGATATACAGACAACACAGTGCTAGAAGCACTACAGCAGACAGCGACACCCCAGGCAGGGAAGAGGAACTGCATGGGTTTTCAAAGATAGTGGGTGCTAGTCAGTCGCTGATAACACTTGGTCCCCTACTAGTGAGACCCCAAAATTTCATATACCCACAATAGTGTTATATGGCGCCCAAATATTCAAACATTTTGGTACATTAATGTCTTTCCATACACCATATAGTTATGAAAGCCAACGTCATATGTAATAAAACATTTATTAAAACATAAATGGCAATAAAAAATATATTTTACAAATGATTTTTTCATAGATGAAACATGTACCCAACACGTTTCATCCCACAGAGAGACTTCATCAGGGGTGTTGTTTTTTAATACAAGAATCTCTTGGTTTGCAACTTGCTTGAGGCACAATTTGCATCCGATTTGAAGTTGAACTCCCACAGTAGTTTCCTGGGAGTCCTTCCTTCCGATTTGGTTCGAAAGGATTCGTTTGGCACGGAAGGACTCCTGGGGAACTGTCAGTAGAGTTTAAGGGAAAGCGATTTATTACAGCTGCTAAAAAGCAGCCATGATATGCACTAACGCCTGCAACTCTGGATCCGATCATCGGATCGGATGTCAAACACATGAGATTTGGCCACTTTTCACCCGATTTCTTGGCCAGATCTGTCGGAATTGAATGAAAAGTGGCCAACTCGCACTAGTGTATGACCAGCTTTAGACCTCTGCTTTTCCTGCTGAACACCTCTTCTCTTGAAGAACTCATAGTATTCTCTCCTTTGACCTCCATATCGATGTTGATGTAACCGAAAATTTCCACCCTCTTGTCCTCTTTTTTTAAAAATCTTCTAAAAAATCTTGTGCAAGCAACTGTATCCCTGCTAACTCCACATTGACGTGCCAATGTTATCTAAAATGTAAATTAGAGTAATCACCTCCCTAAAATGTACATAAAAGTCAATAGCAGTACAATTAATTCTACCTCCCAAGTTCACTGCTTGTCATACATGACTCACCCCCTGTTTATTACTCACATCCATCCTCTCTGCCACTATTGTCCCTTTACCAAGATGCTACCAAAACACTTCTCTATTCTCTCATCATCTTCCTCCTCGACTATTGTATTTATTCTATCGGGCAGTTTACACAACCAATCTATCCCTCCTTCAATCCATTTTTAATCTCATGGTATACTCATCTCTCATCACTCCACTCTTTAATTACTTGAATGGATTCCTCACCCTTTACAACTAAAGCCTCATTAATACCACACCTTCACATCCCCAAAGTCTCCCCATACCCTTCATTTTAATGTCTGTATTTGTTTTTTTTATTAATTGCATGTCTCTGTAGTTGTTACTTGCCTACATAATACTATGGTACATTGCAATGATAAAAAAGGAGGATGATAGTGATATGGAGAATGATGTTGGGTATAATAATGGTAAAGGTACTTGTTCGTGGTTGCATAATTTAGGAAAAAGAATTTATTATTGCCTAAATGTTATGCATTGTAAAAGGTTATTTACACCGCTTATTATCTTTTTTCTGTCAGCAGTACTATAGTAATATTCTATGGCATTGATGTATGATCAAATTAAACCGGTCTCCACTCTTTAGTGTTTCTGTTTCAGCAGATAAAACTAACAGCTACCAGATGCAAACCTCTCAAGGAGCCTTTATAACACAAAATTGCTTATGTGCTAAATCCTTTCTACTGCTTAATAGTGTTTGTAACAGAATAAACCAACAGCCAGGCTTGGAATAGAATTGCAGAGTAGTGAAGCTGGGTATACACTATTCAATATGTTGTCCTAGCATGTGAATGCATGTGCAAAAACAAATTATTCATTCAGTAGAGGGATCCAAACAGGGGCAGAAGCAGGGCCGGCATCACCACTAGGCAGCTTTAGGCATTTGCCTAGGGCGCCGGCCACTGGAGGGCGGTACTGAGCCGCCGAGGAGACCATGATGTCGGAAGAAGGCTGCAGCAGCTGCCAAGTACAGGACACCCAGCAAATTCAACCAAGCAGGGAGCAGGTGAGTACACCCCCGCCCCCCCTCCCTGACTAGAGCCTGCTTGTGGAATAGAATCGTTAGTGGCGGCAGCCCCCTCCCTAGCTAGTCAGCGGCTGGCTCCCGCTGCCCCCCCCCTCCCGACTAGAGCCTGCTTGTGGGTTAGGAGTGGCAGCAGCCCCCTCCCGAGCTAGTCAGCGGCCGGCACCCGCTGCCCCCCCCCCCCCCGTGTTGGACTGTACAGCAGCAATCCACTGCCCCGCCCCCCCTGGAGCGCGGCGGGTTGGTGGGCTGGTCGCCTGGGGCGCTGGCAAAGCTTGTACCGGCCCTGGGTAGAAGGATCCCTTTTCACAACCCAGACTTCCTTCTAACAGGAAGAGCGGGGGTCCTGAAAATCAGTGCTATCTGAAGATGGCAAAGGTTCCCACCGTCAAACACAAACATTTTTTCAAAGTTTGAGGAATTTTGGTCCTCATGCAATAGAAGGACGACAGCAGACTTGATCAGTATCCATAGTATCTTCTGTATTACCTTTCAAATGAGTGGCCCCAACACATCATTCTACAAATGTAGGTGACAATGTTAATATTGTTGTTTTTAATATTGATGGCCCTGTAAACGATTAAGTGTCTATAATCCTTGCAATCTTTATTATTTTTGTTTTCTTATTAAGTTTTTCTTTGCTAATTTTATATTTACACAGAGAAGTTTCTGTGCATAGTTTTCATCGATTTTTTTGCTACTGTAGTTTCACCACCTTCAATCAATGGTCAAAATATACGTTTAGAAGCTACTAAACGTAAACAAAATGCATTCACATTACAGTTTACAGCAGGACACGGCAGAGTTTGTATTACTCTTTAGTTGATTCAATATATTAAAATGTAAAAATAAAATGATTCACTTATTATCCTTTACATGTATTTATATTGAATTGCATTGCATGCCTTGTGCATGCATTGTGCAGGCAATGCAATGAACAGCTAGTACAAAAAGTATGTGCAGCACATACTTTTTGTACCGTACGATGAGATGCGCGGGAGCGCGCATCTCATAGTACAGAACAGACCGTCTATGTGGGCACCTTCACGCCTATGTGGTACTTTTCTACAATCCACACAGTTCTAGGATTTCATTGTATTTTATTTACCTGCCCTAACACATTAACAAATAACATTCTTTTTATAAACTGCAGTGTATTACACATACCAAATTAACATAACATTGCTATACAGACAGAGCTTTTTGTTTTAATTATAAATGGGGAAATTAGGCCACGGGAAACAATAGATCATTTAGGAATTTCAAATTTTTTGACCATTGTTCAATGGCCCCAAGACATAGGGCGGGATCCAATTATTCACAATCATTGACTGCAGGCAATTGTCCTGTCCGGGCTATACAATTAGCCGGCGTGTGCCGTTTGTTAAGGATTTTCTTTTGCCTGCTTCAGGAAGGTGAAGTGAAATCCCCTAAAAGAGTAAAAAAAGGGCTGCAGCAGCTGAAAAACCTGTGTGTTTCTGGTTGAAAATATGTCTTTAACAGACAAACTAATTGGATAGCCTGTTAAAAGAAAAAGAAAAAGAAAATAGGTAAAACATTGGGGGGTTGTTTTTCCTCATGTTTCAGTTTTGGTTTATCGGGGGTAATTGGACACTCGTTATTTATCCATCACTCTAAATAAATTGCTATAATAATATATATTAGTTAAATATTAATTGTATTTGCATTATTAAGCTGGCTCAAGCATCCTTACTATCCTGGTCCCTCATTTATCCATCATCACCTCACCACAACACATTGCACAAAGGCCCTTATACAGATCTGATTGCAGTACAAATTTGTTCTCAAAATGGGCAAAACCATGTGCACTGCAGGTGGGGCAGATGTAACATGTGCAGAGGGATTTACATTTGGGTGGGGTATGTTGAAACTGAAATCTAAATTGCAGTGTAAAAATAATGCAGCCAGTATTTACCCTTCACAGAAAAAAAATAACTCACCCAAATCTAACTCTCTCTATACATGTTACATCTGCCCCACCTGCAGTGCACATGGATTTGCCCATTTTGAGAAAAATTTGTACTGCGATCAGATCTGAATAAGGGCCAAAGTCTGTAGTCACACCGCTTTGGACATCCACAAACTAGCGAATCCATCATGTGAATGAACAACAAATTATAGCTTTCTTCTAGATTCAGTACAACATGGCTGTAGCGGATATTGTCTATTGTGGTACGTACACACTGATTTAAACCCAGCCAGAGCTCTGCTGTGCTTCAATGACTGACCACCAACAGAGCACAGTATACGTAATTAATCCAAAAGCCATTTGTAAAGTTTATAACCACAAACAGTTTACATAACATATGGCGGACAATTATCATGTTCCAACCAAACTCATTAACGCTGCAATCTTTATGGTAAAGATGTACCAGATCTATGCAAAGGAAACATCAAGGTTAGCTTAAGGGGACAAAATAAATAAATAAAAAAGCGATACAGAAGCCTTTCCTTAATAAACAAAATACAGCACCAACTTTTTGTAAACATGACATAATAATAATAATAATAATTAAAAAAAAATACAAACACTTCTTATGGTCAATGGTAAGAACCACCACACACACACACACACACACACACACACACACACACACACACACACACACATCTTTTTTTCTAACACAGTTTTTAACAAACTGTTCTGCTTCGTTGGGTGTCAGGGACCTAAGCTACAATGGGCTACCGCCATCTCAGAATGGCAGTAGCCCCGGGACCTGATGTGATGGTGCCCGATGTTGATGCATTGGGCATCATCGCATTCCCCATAGAAACCAGCAGGGAAGGAGGGATCGAAGATTTTTGCTGCGGCCCCTCCTAAAAGAAAACCCGCGCACCGGGTTTCTTCTGCGCTGCCCGGACCAGTGACCCCCTTCTCTCTTGCCCAGGTGCAGGGAGGGGAGGAGAGCCCTGCAGCAGCAGCCGGGGTTCCGCTCCCCGCTGGCTGCTTTGCAAAGGCAGGCTCTTATCGCAAGAGCTGCCCTTTGCGATACTAATCACATATGTTAAAACATATGCAATTAGTATCATTGCGGTAGCCGGCAGAGGAGGGAGGTAAGGGGTGGCAGATGTCAGTGCATCCGGCACAATTTACTTCATTTAATGTTTTCTGAACATTTTTCTTAACCCCTTCCTGACAGAGCCAGTTTTTGCGTTCCTGACAGAGCCCTTTTTTTCAAATCTGACATGTCTCACTTAAGTGGGGATAACTTTTTTTTGCTTTTACTTATCCCAGTGATTTTGAGATTGTTTTTTCGTGACACATTGTACTTCAAATTAGTGGTAAATTTGGGTCGATACAGTCTGTGTTTTTTTGTGAAAAATACCAAAATATCGTGAAAAAAATGGAAAATTTAGCGATTTGCAAAATGTTAAATTTTCTGCTTGTGAGACAAATAATCTTACCACTCAAAATAGTGAATAACTAACATAGGCCATATGTCTACTTTATGTTGACATCATTATTTCAACTTCCTTTTAATTTTTTGGGACACTAGGAGGCTTACAATATGAATAGCAAATTCTCAAATTTTCAAGAAAATTTCAAACACTGATTTTTTTAGGGACCAGTTCAGTTCTGATGTAACTTTGAGGGACTTGTATGTGAGACACCCCCATAAATGATGCCATTTCAAAAACTGCACCCCTCACAGTATTCAAAACAGCATTTTGGAAGTTTGTTAACCCTTTAGGTGTTTCACAGGAATTAAAACAAAGTGTAGGTGAAATTTCAAAATTTCTTTTTTTTTGCAGATTTGCAATTTTAATACATTTTTATAAGGAACACAGTACATTTTACTAGAGAAATGTGACTAAAAATTGATTCCCCCAATTCTTTTGTTTTCATAAATATCCTATATGTGGCCCTAGTGTGCACGGTGACCAAACCACAGGCTTCATAATAGAAGGAGCACCTACTTGATTTTGGAGCCTCCTTTTTATGAGATTATTTTTTAGGCACCATGTAGGTTTCAAGGCACCATAAGATGCTAAAAGTTAGGAACCCCCCCACAAGTGACCCCATTTTGCAAACTACACCCCTCAGGGAATTCATCTAGGGGTATAGTGTACATTTCAAACCCCCAGGGGTTTCACCAATTGTGGTACAACTGGGCAGTGAAAATGAAAAATTATTTTTTTTACACAAAAATGCAGTTCTGGCTCCAAATTTGTCATTTTCAGAAGGTATGAAGGAGACAAAGCACCCCAAAATCTGTGCCCCAATTTCTCCCGAGTACGGCAATGCCTCACATGTGACCAAAAAATACCAGTTGGGTGCATGGCAGGACTCAGAAGGGAAGGAGTGATTTTTGGATTTTGCAGCTCAGATTCTGGTGGAATTTTGGTGGGTGCTATGTCGCATTAGCAAGACCCCCCAAGCACCAATACAGTGGAACCCCCCCACAAGTCACCCCATTTTGCAAACTACACCCCTCAGGGAATTCATCTAGGGGTATAGTGTACATTTCAAACCCCCAGGGGTTTCACCAATTTTGATACAAGTGGGCAGTGAAAATGAAAAATTACATTTTTTTACACAAAAATGCAGTTCTGGCTCAAAATTTTTCATTTTCAGAAGGTATGAAGGAGAAAAAGCACCCCAAAATCTGTGCCCCAATTTCTCCCGAGTACGGCAATGCCTCACATGTGACAAAAAAATACCAGTTGGGTGCATGGCAGGACTCAGAAGGGAAGGAGTGATTTTTGGATTTTGCAGCACAGATTCTGGTGGAATGAATGGTGGGTGCTATGTTGCACCAATACAGTGGAACCCCCCCACAAGTCACCCCATTTTGCAAAGTACACCCCTCAGGGAATTCATCTATGGGTATAGTGTACATTTCAAACCCCCAGGGGTTTCACCAATTTTGATACAAGTGGGCAGTGAAAATGAAAAATTACATTTTTTTACACAAAAATGCAGTTCTGGCTCAAAATTTTTCATTTTCAGAAGGTATGAAGGAGAAAAAGCACCCCAAAATATGTGCCCCAATTTCTCCCGAGTACGGCAATGCCTCACATGTGACCAAAAAATACCAGTTGGGTGCATGGCAGGACTCAGAACGGAAGGAGTGATTTTTGGATTTTGCGGCTCAGATTCTGGTGGAATTTTGGTGGGTGCTATGTCGCATTAGCAAGACCCCCCAAGCACCAATACAGTGGAACCCCCCCCCAAGTCACCCCATTTTGAAAACTACACCCCTCAGGGAATTCATCTAGGGGTATAGTGTACATTTCAAACCCCCAGGGGTTTCACCAATTTTGATACAAGTGGGCAGTGAACATGAAAAATTACATTTTTTACACAAAAATGCAGTTCTGGCTCAAAATTTTTCATTTTCAGAAGGTATGAAGGAGAAAAAGCACCCCAAAATCTGTGCCCCAATTTCTCCCGAGTACGGCAATGCCTCACATGTGACCAAAAAATACCAGTTGGGTGCATGGCAGGACTCAGAACGGAAGGAGTGATTTTTGGATTTTGCGGCTCAGATTCTGGTGGAATTTTGGTGGGTGCTATGTCGCATTAGCAAGACCCCCCAAGCACCAATACAGTGGAACCCCCCCACAAGTCACCCCATTTTGAAAACTACACCCCTCAGGGAATTCATCTAGGGGTATAGTGTACATTTCAATCCCCCAGGGGTTTCACCAATTTTGATACAAGTGGGCAGTGAAAATGAAAAATTACATTTTTTTACACAAAAATGCAGTTCTGGCTCAAAATTTTTCATTTTCAGAAGGTATGAAGGAGAAAAAGCACCCCAAAATCTGTGCCCCAATTTCTCCCGAGTACGGCAATGCCTCACATGTGACCAAAAAATACCAGTTGGGTGCATGGCAGGACTCAGAAGGGAAGGAGTGATTTTTGGATTTTGCAGCACAGATTCTGGTGGAATGAATGGTGGGTGCTATGTTGCACCAATACAGTGGAACCCCCCCACAAGTCACCCCATTTTGCAAAGTACACCCCTCAGGGAATTCATCTAGGGGTATAGTGTACATTTCAAACCCCCAGGGGTTTCACCAATTTTGATACAAGTGGGCAGTGAAAATGAAAAATTACATTTTTTTACACAAAAATGCAGTTCTGGCTCAAAATTTTTCATTTTCAGAAGGTATGAAGGAGAAAAAGCACCCCAAAATATGTGCCCCAATTTCTCCCGAGTACGGAAATGCCTCACATGTGACCAAAAAATACCAGTTGGGTGCATGGCAGGACTCAGAACGGAAGGAGTGATTTTTGGATTTTGCGGCTCAGATTCTGGTGGAATTTTGGTGGGTGCTATGTCGCATTAGCAAGACCCCCCAAGCACCAATACAGTGGAACCCCCCCACAAGTGACCCCATTTTGCAAACTACACCCCTCAGGGAATTCATCTAGGGGTATAGTGTACATTTCAAACCCCCAGGGGTTTCACCAATTTTGATACAAGTGGGCAGTGAACATGAAAAATTACATTTTTTACACAAAAATGCAGTTCTGGCTCAAAATTTTTCATTTTCAGAAGGTATGAAGGAGAAAAAGCACCCCAAAATCTGTGCCCCAATTTCTCCCGAGTACGGCAATGCCTCACATGTGACCAAAAAATACCAGTTGGGTGCATGGCAGGACTCAAAAGGGAAGGAGTGATTTTTGGATTTTGCAGCTCAGATTCTGGTGGAATTTTGGTGGGTGCTATGTCGCATTAGCAAGACCCCCCAAGCACCAATACAGTGGAACCCCCCCACAAGTGACCCCATTTTGCAAACTACACCCCTCAGGGAATTCATCTAGGGGTATAGTGTACATTTCAAACCCCCAGGGGTTTCACCAATTTTGATACAAGTGGGCAGTGAAAAAGAAAAATTACATTTTTTACACAAAAATGCAGTTCTGGCTCAAAATTTTGCATTTTCAGAAGGTATGAAGGAGAAAAAGCACCCCAAAATCTGTGCCCCAATTTCTCCCGAGTACGGCAATGCCTCACATGTGACCAAAAAATACCAGTTGGGTGCATGGCAGGACTCAAAAGGGAAGGAGTGATTTTTGGATTTTGCAGCTCAGATTCTGGTGGAATTTTGGTGGGTGCTATGTCGCATTAGCAAGACCCCCCAAGCACCAATACAGTGGAACCCCCCCACAAGTGACCCCATTTTGCAAACTACACCCCTCAGGGAATTCATCTAGGGGTATAGTGTACATTTCAAACCCCCAGGGGTTTCACCAATTTTGATACAAGTGGGCAGTGAAAAAGAAAAATTACATTTTTTACACAAAAATGCAGTTCTGGCTCAAAATTTTGCATTTTCAGAAGGTATGAAGGAGAAAAAGCACCCCAAAATCTGTGCCCCAATTTCTCCCGAGTACGGCAATGCCTCACATGTGACCAAAAAATACCAGTTGGGTGCATGGCAGGACTCAGAAGGGAAGGAGTGATTTTTGGATTTTGCAGCACATATTCTGGTGGAATGAATGGTGGGTGCTATGTTGCACCAATACAGTGGAACCCCCCCACAAGTCACCCCATTTTGCAAACTACACCCCTCAGGGAATTCATCTAGGGGTATAGTGTACATTTAAAACCCCCAGGGGTTTCACCAATTTTGATACAAGTGGGCAGTGAAAATGAAAAATTACATTTTTTTACACAAAAATGCAGTTCTGGCTCAAAATTTTTCATTTTCAGAAGGAATGAAGGAGACAAAGCACCCCAAAATCTGTGCCCCAATTTCTCCCGAGTACGGCAATGCCTCATGTGTGACCAAAAAGTGGCAGGACTCAGAAGGGAAGGAGTGATATTTGGATTTTGCAGCACAAATTCTGGTGGAATGATGGTGGGTGCTATGTCGCATTAGCAAGACCCCCAAAGCACCAATACAGTGGAACCCCCCCACAAGTGACCCCATTTTGCAAACTACACCCCTCAGGGAATTCATCTAGGGGTATAGTGTACATTTCAAACCCCCAGGGGTTTCACCAATTTTGATACAAGTGGGCAGTGAACATGAAAAATTACATTTTTTTACACAAAAATGCAGTTCTGGCTCAAAATTTTTCATTTTCACAAGGAATGAAGGAGACAAAGCACCCCAAAATATGTGCCCCAATTTCTCCCGAGTACGGCAATGCCTCACATGTGACCAAAAAATACCAGTTGGGTGCATGGCAGGACTCAGAAGGGAAGGAGTGATTTTTGGATTTTGCGGCTCAGATTCTGGTGGAATGAATGGTGGGTGCTATGTGGCATTAGCAAGACCCCCGAAGCACGGTGAAATTATGAACCTAATATTCCATAGATGTGTGGTATATTTTAAAACACTCCTTTATACATAGGCCGGGTTTGTCGGGGCAAGTGTCACACTGGAAAATAGTTTGCTTTCTTATTCCCTTTTTATAGCAAACTTTGCACCTTTTTTGTGTCCTGCCCTTTTTTCCAGTGGAGGGGATTTCATCAGGAAAATGCTGCCCTGGTACAATACGGGGGCCAGTACTAGAAGTACTGGGGCCCTCTGCCTGCTGGTTCCCAAATATTAGGCCCTTTATGACTTCCTCTTGAAAGTGCATAAATGTCCCCCTCTGGCCGGTAGAACGGAATAGCACGTAAGCGTTATACAGTGCCATCTGGATGATATACACGGCCACCTTCTTGTACCAGATTTTTGTTTTCCGCAGGGCACTGTACGGCTTCAGTACCTGATCTGAAAGATCCACTCCGCCCATGTACCTATTGTAATCCAGGATACAATTAGGTTTTGAGGTGTGGGTACTGGTACCTCGTACAGGGATGGAGGTGGTACTGTCTCCATGAATTGTTGTCAGTATAAGGACATCCCTCTTGTCCTTATATTTGACCAACAACATATTTTCGGTGCATATTCCCCTGCTTTCACCCCTTCTCATTACTTGGGCAATGTGCGTTTTTGGGAGGCCTCTTTGGTTCTTGCGCACAGTACCGCAAGCTGCTGTACCTCTTGAACCAAGGGCCTTAAACAGGGGGATGCTGGTGTAAAAGTTATCCACATAGAGGTGATAACCTTTATCCAGGAAGGGGTGCACTAAATCCCAGACAATTTTCCCACTAACACCTACGAGGGAGGGGGGGCATTCTGGCGGTTCAATTCTTGAATCCTTCCCTTCATAAACCCTAAACCTGTGGGTGTACCCTGAGGTGCTTTCACACAGTTTGTACATTTTTATGCCATACCTTGCCCTCTTACTGGGAAGGTACTGGCGGAATTTAACCCTTCCTTTAAAATGTATAAGGGACTCGTCGATACAAATAAATTTTTCAGGGATGTACACCTCTTCAAATTTGGCACTGAAATGATCAATGACCGGCCTGACTTTGAATAGCCGGTCAAAGGTGGGATCATCTCTGGGTGGGCACTGTGCATTATCGGTGTAATGTATAAATTTAAGAATTGTCTCAAATCGAGTCCGGGGCATGGCCATACGGTAAAATGGAGTACTGTACAGAACATCTGTACTCCAATATTGCCTAATTTCTGGCTTTTTTACTATGCCCATATGAAACACCAGACCCCAAAACGTCATCATCTCTACTGCATCTACAGGGGTCCACCTAGCAAATGATGACGTGGGGTTTTGAGCAATAAACTGCTGGGCATATAAATTAGTTTGGTCCACCATTAAATTTATAAAATCATCAGAGAAAAATAATTTGAAAAAGTCAATTTCTCTGAGACCTGTGGAATCAAATTGGATTCCTGGCATGGCCAAAAACTCAGGAACCTGGGGCTCAAAATTGTCTGGTGGTGGGGTCCATACGAGATCAATTATTGGGGGGGGGGTCTCAGCTGCTCTACGGGGGCGTCTTTGAGGGGGTCCCTCATCACCAGAGGAGGAAGAGGAGCTTAAGGCGAAACCTTCAAATTCCCCGCTTGCATCACTGGCTGTGTCAGAGTCAGAAGCAAGCAGGGCATATGCCTCCTCCGCTGAATACATTCTCCTGGATGACTGGGAGGACATTTGGGAGGACATTTGGGATGCCATTTTTATTTTTGTGTTACTGGTAGTGAAATGTTTCAACACGTGTATAGTGTAGGGGGGGGTACAAACTTTATTTCAATCCGGGGGGTATGTAGTGTGTAGTGTGTATGTGGTGCAGAAAAAAAAAAATACTTTATACCAATAAAAAAAAAAAAAATGAAGGGGTTAAAAATAAAAAATTTAAGGGGTTAAAAAAAAAAAAAAGGTCCTGCGCCAAAAATTGAGCACAGATGTTGGTCAGTAACGTCTGTCACTGAACAGCGCTCAAAGGCAACAGGAATTTGATCAAAAAAAAAAATATATAGATCAACCCTGTACCGAAAAAGATGATCAGTGATGTACGTCACTGATCAGCGCACAGCGGCCACAGGACACCCACAAAATCACAGTGTGTGTAAAAAAAAAATTAAAAAAAGACCCCACAGCACACACACAAAAAAAAAAAAAGGTGATCAGTGATGCGACACTGATTACCAGTGAGGTGCAGCAGGTGCACAACCTTTGGTGCAACTGACAGGTATATATAAAAAAAAAAAAACCTCTGTACCCCCAAAAAAGTTGCTGATCACCTCAGATATAGTGATCAGCACAAAAGGCGGGGGCAGCAGACAAAAAATTTAGCACTCTCTATCACTCTCTGTCACTATCTCTCTCTATCTCTCTATCTCTCACTATCTATCACTCTATGACACTGCAGCAGCAGCACTGACAGGTATATCTATATATAAAAAAAAACCTGCGCCCCCAAAAAGTTGCTGATCAGTTAATTTATACTGATCAGCACAAAAGGAGGGGGCAGCAGTCAGTTATATCAAAAATATATAGCACAATCTGTCACTATCTCTCTCTATCTCTCTCTCTCTATCTCTCTCTATCTCTCTATAACTATCACACTGCAGCAGCACAAAATATAGCACTCTGTCACTAGGCCTCTCTATCTATCTCTCTCTCTCTATCTCGCTCTCTCTATCTATAACTATATCACACTGCAGCAGCACAAAATATAGCACTCTCTGACACTATCTCTCTCTCTATCTCTCTCTATCTCTCTCTATCTCTCTCTATCTCTCTCTATCTCTCTCTATCTCTCTATCTATCTCTCTATCTAGCTAGTACACTACAGCAGCACAATTTCACAGGAAGGCACAAGTAGCAACAGGATCCAGGAAGCAGTGTTGAAGCAGCGATCAGCACTCTCTGACACTATCTCTCTCTATCTCTCTCTATCTCTCTCTATCTCTCTATCTCTCTATCTCTCTAGCTAGTACACTGCAGCAGCACAATTTCACAGGAAGGCACAAGTAGTAACAGGATCCAGGAAGCAGTGATGAAGCAGCGATCAGGTAAGTATGGAGCAAGCTATGGAGCAAGGTTCTGGTCAGTATGGCGGCAGGGAGGTACGGTGACCGCACTGCACGCTATTCCAGACCGGAATGGCGTCTGCAGTGCAGTCACCGTTAGTTTAAATCCCCCTCCTTGGCTGTGATTGGTCCGTCGGTCCGACGAACCAATCACGGCCTTTGGGGGCGGGCGGGGTGCGGTGGGGTGACACCAGTGTCACCCTTACACCCCGCGGTGATTGGTGCTGTACTTTACAGCACCAATCACCTCTGATCCCGTGTCACCGGCGAACGTTATTCGCCGGTGACACAGGAAAACGCTGTAATTGGCTGTTCACACTGAACAGCCAATCACAGCGATCGCCGACGGGGGGGCGGCATCGCAGCCCCCCCTGGGCATGCACGGACATGTCTGCTGTCAGGGACAGCAGACATGTTGAAACTGTCACCGCGTCTATAGACGCGGTGACAGTTAAATGCCATGACGTACATTTACGCCATGTGTCGGGAAGTACTTCCCGACCATGACGTAAATGTACGTCAAATGTCGGGAAGGGGTTAACAGAAAAGGTTAACAAACAGTTTACATAACATATGGCGGACAATTATCATGTTCCAACCAAACTCATTAACGCTGCAATCTTTATGGTAAAGATGTACCAGATCTATGCAAAGGAAACATCAAGGTTAGCTTAAGGGGACAAAATAAATAAATAAAAAAGCGATACAGAAGCCTTTCCTTAATAAACAAAATACAGCACCAACTTTTTGTAAACATGACATAATAATAATAATAATTAAAAAAAAATACAAACACTTCTTATGGTCAATGGTAAGAACCACCACACACACACACACACACACACACACACACACACACACACACACACACACACACACACACACACACACACACACACATCTTTTTTTCTAACACAGTTTTTAACAAACTGTTCTGCTTCGTTGGGTGTCAGGGACCTAAGCTACAATGGGCTACCGCCATCTCAGAATGGCAGTAGCCCCGGGACCTGATGTGATGGTGCCCGATGTTGATGCATTGGGCATCATCGCATTCCCCATAGAAACCAGCAGGGAAGGAGGGATCGAAGATTTTTGCTGCGGCCCCTCCTAAAAGAAAACCCGCGCACCGGGTTTCTTCTGCGCTGCCCGGACCAGTGACCCCCTTCTCTCTTGCCCAGGTGCAGGGAGGGGAGGAGAGCCCTGCAGCAGCAGCCGGGGTTCCGCTCCCCGCTGGCTGCTTTGCAAAGGCAGGCTCTTATCGCAAGAGCTGCCCTTTGCGATACTAATCACATATGTTAAAACATATGCAATTAGTATCATTGCGGTAGCCGGCAGAGGAGGGAGGTAAGGGGTGGCAGATGTCAGTGCATCCGGCACAATTTACTTCATTTAATGTTTTCTGAACATTTTTCTTAATTAGAAACTTTAAGCAAAAGGGGTGCTGTAATAAGAATGTTTGGGAACCATTTGACTAAAAGGAAAACATAATTTACACATCCTTACAACAATTACTTGGAGCGGATTCCTACAGCCGCAAACAGGATGCTGATGCAGCATATTTGGATTTTTGTTGAGTTAAATAAAGCAGGTGTCTCTACAGCAGTCCACTGGCTCACAACACCAGCGTATACAAGATGCTGCTAGGAAGGTAAAAGTACAAATTTACTTTTAAATCTGATCCCCCCCAAGAAACTACTGTAGACGGTAAGTCAGACAAAACACACCTCATAATTACATCTTGTGAGTCAGGACTTTTTTTAAAGGGAGACATACAAATACAGTTGTGGTACAGGTTGAGAAACCCTTATCCAAGAAGCTCGGGACCAGATTCATTTTGGATAAAGGAATATTCCAGATTTCAGAAATTTTTTATATTTCAATGAGGTACAGTATCTTGAGGACGCCAGTGTTCCCTCTAAGCTGTGCGCGCGCGCACACAACTCGACGAGTGTGTGCACAGACATTACAACAGAGCGCACAAAGCAGAAGTGGTCCCTTTTTGCAGTTGTGGACTCAATTAATGTGTGTTTCACCCATTAACTACATTGTGGGCTGTGTTTTAAATGTTTAATACCATTGTGAAGTAAAGATAACACAAATGCTGAATATCATTTTCCAGTTATATATAAGTGACGCACAAAAATTAAAATTTCCTTCCAAAGTTGCACAGCCAAAATCTTTTGCCGCACACAGCCTTCATAAAATTAGAGGGAACATTGGACGGGACCCATGCCTGAACACAATATTTATGTTGTATAAACAGAAATTATAATCAACACATTTTAATTGTGTATAAAAAAAGGTTTCAAAACATGAAACAATTTGTGTTCTATTACTAAGCAATCATCATCTTGCACATTTAGTGCCAGTTACATATTATGTCCCCAGTAGTGCCAGATACATATCATGTCCCCAGTAGTGTCAGATACAGATGTGTCTCCTGTATTTTAGGAACCAGCAACAGGCTCTTGAGCCAGCCCTGGTTCCCAAAAAATGGGGGACAAAAGGAGTAGGGGTCCCCCATATTTTGGGAACCAGCACCAGGCTCCACTAGCAGGGGGTGTAATGCCATATCCAGGGGACACGCTAGATGGGGTCCCCCGTGGCCAAATCATTACCCACCCTAACTAGTCAGCTGGGAGTTTTGGGGAAGGTGTGGACCCCATAAATAAAGATGTCCCCCTCTCCTGGGCACCCCAGGTCTGGGCTGAAGCCCAGAGCTATCCCATGCACCCGTGGGCAGTGGGTGCAGGGTTGATAGCTGGTTTAAAACAGTAATATTGTCCTTTACAGTAGGTGTACAGGTCCCAGAAAGCCTGCCCCACATGCTTGTACTTGGGTGAACCACAGTTACCAGCATGTGGGTCATTAAAAGGCCTGGCGGTACCTATAGCCCCCCTGTAAAGGAGTTATTAAAATAAAAACACAGGTTTTAAAATATTTTGTTAAACTGCATCTTCTCTCTTCACCCAGCCCCCCCAGGGGTTCAGCGGCATCTTTACCTGGGGGTGACAGCCTTCTAAGCTCTATTAAATGATCACTGCCTTTTAGGGCTTCAGGCTCTTCATCTGTGTTCTTCACCTGGGGCGGCGGCCTTTTCTGCTCTTTTGCATGGCTGCCGCCTCCCAGGGCTTGTTCTTTAGGAGCTCTTCTCCGCTAATATAGCCAGCTCTAGGGGACGGGGTGATGACACGGCAACGCATGATTGGCTTGCCGCGGCCATTTCGAATTTTTTTTTCTTTCACCGCTGCGGCTGATGGATGACAGTAGGACCCGGACCGCCGCCCCTGGAAACCCGGGCTGCTGCAGTCACCACTGAGAGGGTGAATAGGGTCATAGGTGCTGCATCACCCACCCACATGCGGGAGATGTGCAGGACCTCCTGAGCAACTGCACTTTGTTATTCGAAGGGGTCATTCTGAATAGTGGGCTGATTCAGAATGGCAGGGCTTCACATTTAAATTGCTCTGTGGGCTACACAAACAGCAAATGATACAGTGTTCTCACTGCCAGTGAGAAATACACGGCTTTTACCCGGCATTAAAATGCTGGGAACTGCAGGGACTGACCCCCGTTCTCACTGCAAGGCAAATTCCCGGATGAAGACGTTATACCTGGTAATTTGCCTTGTAACACAGGTTTTTATGCCGTGAGAACGGGTCTACCCATGTCTGCATACCCGGATTTCAAACATGGGTAAAAAAGCAGGGGTTTACCCGTGTATGAGATCCGAGTATGCGACCCGTTCACACTGCAAAAAAACCTGTGTTAAAAGGCAAATTTCCAGGTCGACATGCTAGACCTGGGAATTTCGCTGCAGTGAGAACGGGGTTATTCATGAATTTTCAGGCAATTCTGAGTGATTTAGTAAAATCTCTTAAAAAAAAATGCTTGAATGAATGTCGCTCCGTGTGTGGGGCCCATTATAAAATACTGCTGCAGAAGGTGAGTAATTACAGACTAATTAAGCTAATTGGATATTTCCAAATGCTTAGTTAAGCTGGGTACACATATATACAATCCCTGTTTTCTTGCGACCGTTCGACCGACCATAGACGCAACGGACCGTCCACAAACAGCCGATCCACGCGTACACACCTGTACAATTTTACTTGTGACGTCCGATGTACTCCCGTCCAAACAGTCGCAAGAAAAAGATTGTACCACCGTACACACTCTCTCGAATTGGGCTTTTGAGACAGTGGGGCAGATGTATTAAGCCTGGTGAAGAGATAAACTGGAGATAAAGTGGAAGGAGATAACGCACCAGCCAATCAGATCCCCGTCATATTTCAAACACAGCTGAGTGGCTGGTGCATTAACTCTTCCAAGGTACAGTATCTCCACTTTATCTCTTCTCCAGGCTTAATACATCTGCCCCAGTGTAGGGGCTCTGCACACACTAAATTAACTGATAATAAATAGTGGAGATTTGGTTCATGAATTGATCAATGCATTTAAGCCTGCAGCCCCCTTCAAGGGACCCCACTTTTCTGCAGGTCCTAACACTATCACTGAAAATGGCTACAATACACATAGCTATCACATCAATGTTTGATGTGATAATCACACACACACACACAAAATTATCATAAGGGCATACCAAAACAAAGAGGTGTTAGTACAGAACCTAAACAAAAGTCGGGGTACGCAGCCAGCAGGGTGACTATGGACAGATATGGCAAACTGCTATAAAGACGGGGGAAAGTGTCTACAGTCAGTTTGCGGTATCGGTCCATAGTCACCCTGCTGGCTGACTGTAGAATGCTTTCCCCCATCTTTATAACAGCCGTCAGGGTGACTATGGACAGATAAGCAAACTGCTATAAAGATGGGGGAAAGTGTCTACAGTCAGTTTGCGGTATCTGTCCATAGTCACCCTGCCGGCTGACTGTAGAATGCTTTCCCCCGTCTTGGGTGCATGTACATTATTATTATTTCTTTAAATATACATGGGGAGAGGTGAACGCTTCTTGTGCTATAGGAGAGATCATGCAGCTATGGAACGTGCGTACACACTGCACTTTTGTTCCGATATGGGCCCGTCCGGTCGGATGAAAATTAAACAGCACTGAACCTTCGACCGAGTATGGATGGACAAGACCGTTTTTTGGCCGTATATCGATCGTACAGAGTGAGTCGGGACAGCGTACACACCTATACAATTGAACGGCCGTCCGACCCAGAACAGAAGAATGGCCCGACGATTGTATAAGAGTGTACCCAGCTTTAGTCCTCATGGGGGTGCCACTGGGGTCCCAGAGAAAACCCTACAAAATGTTCCTAAAATTAACAATTTAGAAAAAAATATATATATACACATTATATACCAAAACTGCTTGCAATTGAATTCCACCCTTAATGTCCGTTTTAGCAATCTGTGCAGCGCACTGCTTTGTCTATTGTTTATAGGCAAATGGCCCTTTACACATTATCAATATCTGACTGAGATAAATAGGAAAATACACAATATTTTATTATAAAAAAGCATTTACGCAATTTAGTAAATAAGCTTCTGTGACACCGTCCCAGCATACTTGCCTACTTTTGAAAACTAGTTTCAGGGAGATTGTAGTTGGTAGTAGAATTTTGCACAGCGCCCCAGTGTCATGCTCCTCCCAAAGGGCGTGTCTAGTTCCATATATGGAGAGATTGTGAACGAGGCACCTAGAAGTTAGGGTGTATAATGCTACATCTGAGAGAAATCTTTTAAAAATTACTTTTATCCAAATGTAGATGAGCCCCAAAGCAGTTAGTAAGAGATACTATACTTGCCAAAGTGCTGGGAAATGGTGCTGATGGTTCACTGTAAATGTATCTGTCTCTCATTCCTTTTTCCCCAAAAAATGTAACAGTTTAATGTGGGCTTGTTGAAATGAGGGAGATTGTTAGACTAATGAGGGAGAGAGGGAGATTGCTGCTATTTCAGGGAGTCTCCTGCAGAATGCAGGAGGGTAGGCAGCTATGCATCCCAGTTGCCTGGAGGCAAGATAAATTTTGGTGGCAGATAAAAGCAATGTGTAATAATTTGATAAAAATCTGACCACTATCACTATGGAGGCCATTACTTTTATATGTATAGCAATGCAAACAGAATACATGTCAGGCATGTCCAAACTATGGCCGTCCAGCTGTTGTGAAACTACACATCCCAACATGCCTTGCAATAGTTTTAGCATTCCCTAATAGCAAAACTGTGGCAAGGCATGATGGGACTTATAGTTTCACAACACCTGGAGGGCCATAGTTTGGACATGCCTGACATAAGCGATGACCTTGGTTATTTCTGGGTCATCACCTTTCACACCGGAACATGGTTTTCTGGCTTAGAGTGGGCACTTGAAGATGATGTCATATCCAAGCGCTTTTGTGCCTCCCCAAAGAATTATTTTTAATCATTTCCATTCAAACCTACTGTATGCTGGGGCACTGACCCAGATTGGAAGACCCAGTAATTACCCGGGTCATTTGAAGGGGCTCAGACCTGGGGCTGTCAACCTCTGTCATTCCTTTTAGAAATAATTTGTCCAGGATAGATGTGCCTGCACAGCAAAAAGCCTAGGGTTTGACTTATTTCTGAAAGTGGTATTACACACCCAGCATTGTCAGAGTGGTATACCTCCATTGTGTTATTGTTAAAGCACATGACTAATAAATTATATTTCAAATAACTAAAAATTACGTCTACATACTCTAATATTGCATTAGATATTCAATATACAGTAAAACAATATCAATGGCACAGTAGAAAAAAAAGATAGCTAGCAACGGTACAGGGTGGGGGAGGGAAGAACACAATCAATATCATCACAATGCACAGAAGAAAACCCCCGGTCATTAAAAGACCCAAATAACCATTCAAATGGAAATAACAAAATACCAATTTTAAAAAGAACACGTCTATAAAGCCTCAAAACACACACAGCAAAAATCTGATTACTGGACTGACGGCAGTAAAATGTCACATTGTCACTGCATTACTGTGCACGGAGTCTCATGTCAATAAAGTTTATATAAAATGATATGGCAGCCACATCAACGTGCCTATTGTATATAGAACTTCAACGTTTGTCCTGATACCATGTGTTAAACAAATGACCTAGGTTAGCATTAACTATATGGAAATATTAATATTTGCACACAGTAAATGAACAAAGGAGAGGTATTGCATTTGATATGAAAGTATTATTACAACCAGTTGAGCGAATGCAGCATGTTTCCCTTCTGCTTAGAAACGTGTGCTGAGCTTTGTGTATTGCTGAATCCCTGAATACAATTTAAGTATTGACCTTTACCAATACCAATAGCTGATCTGTCTATTCGGGCTAGGGAATGAATGATTGGTGGGTGTTGGTCTGTGTTGTGGTTATGAATATCTGAGCAGACTGGTTTTATTGTGTGATTGATCCTGTTTTATGTGAGGGAAATGAGACTGTATGCATATTATAGCCAGCATCACACACTGTATTTGCTCCACTCCCAGACTGCTGCTGAGGTCTATTCTTCGTCTTGACTCCATGCTATGAAACACAGTGGGTGTGCTAAGCAGAGTAGTGGGGTGTAAGCTACATTTCATTAACTCTTCTAAGCCTGGAATATTGCAGATACCGGTAGTAATACAAGCATCCCTCTGCTGTAGATAAGAGCAGTTATTTACCAACTTTTACTAACCAGGGTAAACAAATGCCATCCTAAATTACAGACAGGCCACCTGCCAGGCTGCCACCCTGACCTACATAACAGAACAATGATGGACAGGGGAGAATCCCAGAGGCATCACTATGATCTTCCCATACAGAACGTGTTGTTCCATAAACGTGTGCAGACAAATAAACGGTTTAAAAACCAAAGTCATTTGGAATGGGGTGCGTGTAGTCTGCGTGTCGACAATCTGAATTTGAACAGGCATAGCAGTTGCTGCAATGTCGGCAAATATAAAATGAATGCTTCATGTGTATAATAATAATATTTTCCCAGCATAACATAACTTATACTGCCAGCATGAAAGAGATATACAGGCAACTACTGTGTTGCAGTCGCTGGGTCCGACCTGATTGATGTGGCCAATGAAAAGCCGATTTCTGGCACAAACATAAACCAAAAAGGACTGAAATTAAAAATATTAAAGCACAATCTGACAATTCGTGGAAATCACATTTATATTCGCCATTATACGTTTATGATGCCCTCATATCATCCCCCCCCCCCCATGTATATAATAAAGTCTTACCTTGGTAGCACAGGGTAACAGCAATGTTGGTGAGCAGAGCACAGAGGCATCCAGGAAGGATAATACAGGGCTGCTGACTAATACACCTGCTTCTTCACTACTGCTGTCTTCTTGTATTAGAAAGAAGAAAAAAAAAGGCTTACAAAAAGGGCAACACCCTTTGTCTGGGTCACTAAGCTTTCCTTGTGAAGAGCTAGTACTTAGCCGTGCAGATAACGTTGCAGGGGAACCTTGCCTTTACAAGACAAAACACCCTACTCCATTCCTGATAGAGAACATGCAGCACTATCAGCCGGCATTCCATGCTCAGCTCACAGGGGCAGCAGCCTGCAATGATGGGAGATGGCACTCAGGCATCCTCAGCTATGCTGACTATCAGCTGTCTCCCTACACTGCTGCACCTTTGAATCTACATATACTGTATATTCCCCCCCCTATTAAATCAAGACTAGGCAGGCAGGCATAATAGAGCACACTGCTCCCAGGGAGGAAAATGGCTGCAGAGCAGCAGATAGCTCATTGGGTTGCATTAGCTTTTTGTAACTATAGCAACAGCCAACAGACAGGCGTACACAGCAAGCATGGCTGACCATGTGCAGGTCATCAGCCCTGAATGCTAATTTCTTTCAATTACAGTGTGCTTCATCCATGTCGCTTAACATTTTAATTGTGTCACTTCAGAACATGCCACTACACTGCACAGCCCCTGTTTGTCTGACTTAACACTTTTGCTGCCAGTGGAATTCAGTATTATTATTATTATTATTTTTTTAATAACAGTCCCAATACCACTTTTATAATTCGTGACCTAGGAAGCAGCTTACTGGGTTAAGTATGGATATCTTAATATCAGCATGACCCAGCCTTCCATCAGGTATAACATGCTTTGCTCCGTGACTTTCTTTTTACTTTAAGATTTTCATCACCTGTGCCGAAACTTCTTTCTTATCAGATAACTAGTTCAGCACAGGTGAGGAGTCCATGAGCAGAGTATGTTATACCGGGTGGCAGAATCGTGATTGGAAAAGAGAAAAGATTTGCGCCAAAGTAAAACAAAAATACCATGGGGGAAATGTAATAGGATGAGAGAATCAGAAAGTGAGAGATTTGGTAAGTTAAGGTGCGTACACACGGGGGCGATTTTGTGCTGAGAGACCATATTGCCCGCAATGGGAGTGTGCACCGGCGATATATCACCGGGTGCGCTCTCCCGTTTTTGCCCCTGTGGTGATCGCTGGTCGCAGGAACATGCTCCTGCGACCAGCTGATTTCCACTGCCGGGCTCCCCCTGGCAGTTTCTTTTTCATCAGCGACCATCTCTGGTCGCTGATGAACAGGAGAAACTGAGCAATATATTGCTCAGCAATATATGGCTGAGCAATATATCTCCCCCGTGTGTACACAGCTTAATCTCCATTTTTGTTTTAAAGCGGCAATCATTTACACTGCAAAACCAGTTTGATTTTGCAGTGTAAATGATTGCCGCTTTAAAAAAACTGGAGATTTCTTACCAAATCTCTCACTTTCTGATCTCTCATGCGTTTAAATTTCACCCTATGTGTTGTTATAGATATGCACAAACCTAATTATTGTAAGAATTGCACTAAGTATTAAACAGGACGGATGGCTGCAGGGCATGTTAGTGAGATCAATGATTACATCACTTTTCTGTCATTTTGTGAGAATCTCCTATAATAATCAGGACTAGTTGTGACAGACTTTCCACCTCGGTGTATTAAATGAACAATGAAATAATATAATTATACAGATTATTTTGTGTAGGTTGATTATAATGTCAAACCTCTGAATGATTTGATAATTGCAAAACTGAGGCGATTATTAACACTCTGTTTTGATGTGGATATTCTTATTTTTGATGAAATATCCCCACTATGGGCCTTATTCAGATCTGAGCTCAGTACAAATTTGTTAGGAAAATGGGCAAAACCATGTGCACTGCAGGTGGAGCAGATGTAACATATATAGAGAGAGTTAAGGTGCGTACACACGTACAGATTTTTCTGGGAACAATTTTTTGATTGTCATTTGCTCCCATAAATTTCCAGGTTTTTGTTCCCACCAGATAGATCAGACAGAAAAATCTGTACATGTGTACGCACCTTTAGATTTGGGTGAGTTATTTTGTTTTTGTGCAGGGTAAATACTGGCTGCATTATTTTTACACTGCAATTTACATTTCAGTTTCAGCACACCCCACCCAAATTTTACTCTCTTTGCACAGGTTACATCTGCTCCATCCAGTGAAGATTAATGCTTTGGACACACAGTTAAGGGTCCCAACACTTGTGAGATTTTGTCAGATTTCACCCAATTCAGGTGGATTGGGTCAATTTATCTGACAAAATGTTATGTGCTTGTCTGACAAAATCTTATGTGCCTGATGTGTAGGACCCAATGCACAATCCCGTGCCATTGGGTATAACCAAGAGATTGCTCCTCCTGCACATAGGATAAATCTCGAGTCAATCAGGTCCAACTTGTTATGGCAAAGCCATACACATGCAGATTTATCTTCAGATCTGGCTGGTTGGAACAAAAACATGATTATGGATGAGAGCAAATGACAGTTGACCATTTGCTTGGAAATGCTGGAAAACTGACAAACTGTCACTCATCCATAACCATGTTTTTGTTCCAACCAGCCAGATCTGACGATAAATCTTACGAGGCACCTTTAGTTGGACAAGTTTAAGGGGGCCTTAAGATATTCCTTTCGATTTTGACTGTATAGTCAAAATTGAATTGAAATCGAATGGTTTTAAACTTTCAGCTGCACTTCTTGATTTGGGGAGAAACAGATAACAACAACAAGAGGTGAAGAAGCCAGTGCTGTAGAAGACAGCTGACAGGGCCCATTTATCATTGTAGCTATTTCTCCCGGAAACACCCATTTTCAGAGGTTAGCCACAAATATAGTTCTCCCCGGAATGTATGAAGGAGGGGCCAATACCTGTGTGATCTTTCCATTACGGCACGCAGCTGCGTCCCCCATAGGTTTTTTCAGATGGAATGCTGCCCGATTTATTATCAATATTTGCCTCTGCAGCTACTGTTATCTGAAAATGATGGTAGCCCATTGTAGTCTATGGGCAACTTACCACGTAGCAAGCCGGGCAGAGGGTTTCCCGGAACCCTCCATGGATGTGGCCGCTGTGTATGTGCAGTTAGTGTGGCCGTGCATCGCAGACCCGCCACAGACCAGCCCCTGTCCCTGCACGTGCTTATTAATATGGTTTGATCGCATATTGCAATGCAATCCTGGGCGATAATGACGTACTTAGATTGCATTGAATAGGTAATCATTGTTAAATGGGCCCCTAAGTGACCTCTCTCCTAGCTAGCAGCTGGGTTACTTAGCACTACCATGGCAGAATATTGTAGAACTCTATTAGTGCTAGAAGGCAGAAAAATCTCTTTATATATATATATATGATAACAGCAATGCACTGATCTCAGTTACATACATTTGCAATTGCAAACATATGCTAAGCCACATACATGACAAGGCATCTTTATTTCTAAATTACATGGTGAAGAACCATTCTGGAAGCCTTGATGCAGAAAGATGGACCCAGACACGTTCATTTTCCAGACCGATCCTGATACCATCGGTTCCCAGTCCAACCCTAATAGCATCTGTTCCCAGACCATCCAGGATACCAGTAGTTCCCAGACAGACCCTGATACCACCGGTTCCCAGATCGACCCGGATACCATTGGTTCCCAGATCGATCCTGATAGCATAGGTTCCCAGAATCTGCCAATTCTATGTTACAAAAGTATCCCTGAGAAACTACCAATCTTCTAGCAGTGGCACATTAAACACACACCCACTCCCCCCCCACCCCCGGTGTTGGTGACCCGGCGCATCAAACCCCCCCCCCCAGCAGGTGAGCAGTGGGGTGCGCCCCCCCCCCCCTCCGCCTGGGGCGCTGGAGTGAATAGCGGCCCTGCCCAGCGATGAGCGCTGCTGCGTGCTCCCGCATCATCACCAGGAAAGCCGTTCATCTGCTTGTTATACCAGCAGATGAGCGGCTTTCAGGACAGCGTTGCATAGCGCTCCGCTATGCAACGCCGTCCTCCCCCACTCTGTCGGCGCCGGGCAGGGGGAAAGCCGCTCAGTGTGTATGCACTGAGCGGCTTTCCCCGCAGCGATGATTGTCGTCATCGCTGTCCATACACGCTGGGCATAGTCGCCCAGTGTGTATGGACCTTTAGCTTCCCTTTCCCTGTGTCCTCCACTTCCATTTCCTTGCGGACCACAGGGAAAACAGCAAGACCAGCCCGTGACATATGCAAGGAAATAAAGGTATTTGCTATTAGATACTGCAGCATAATTATATGGACACTTGAAACATTTATTATGGTCACAAGTGGTTTGCTAATATCAATAGTGATTATCATACCTATTTCCTACAGTCCACCATGGTTTGTCTGTCTTGTTTTATACTCTCCATCCAGTTCAGTTTAGTACATTTTAGAACTAATGCTTGGCGTGAATGATAAATGACAGGAACAGGGTTATTATTTGACCTTTGTTTGAATCTACAATGTGTAGCATTTATCTTGATCCAAAAATCACTGGTGGAGGTGGGCACTTTTTGCAGATTATGTTATTACAATCCTGTTTCAGAGATCTTTGGTCTTTTGGTTTAAGAATAATACATTGAAGTCTGAAACATATAGGGGAAAATTTACTAAGAATAGGAACAGGAAAAATCGTATTCGTATTCTTAATACAAATAAATACGACTGGTGTAGTCATATTTTCATTCGTATACCGGAAAATAATTTACGAATCAGTCGTATTTGACTGATTAGTATTATCCTATGGTGTATTGATTCGTATTTTAAATACAAATTCGTATTGGCAGTCTGCATGGATCAGTCAGATCCGTGTAGGCTTCAGTGTAAAAAAAAAAAAAGAATAAAAAAAAAACGTCGTGGGGTCCCCACAGCTATAACCAGCCCCAGGCTCACAGAGCCAGTCCTGGTTGTAAAAAAAATCAGGGAAAAATTTGCATTTTTTACAACCAGCACCAGGCCCAACTAGCCAGCAGGGTAATGCCACAGCCGGGGGTAGACTTTTTATACAAGTCCCCCCGGCCAAAGCATTCACTCTCTGACCAGTCAGCATGGGCAGGGGTCTTAGAGAACCACAAGTCCCAGCATGCGGCCCATTAAGGGCTTGCTGGGACTCAGTTCCCAGTTCCACAGCAAAACCAATAGTTAAATAAAAGCATACTGACATTAAAAATGAAACTTTATTTCACACGGAGCCCATTCGTCCATACTTACCTATCTTGATTGAAGATTGGTCCCCTTGTCCAATAGAATTCCAGTATGGGTACCTGTGGAGGCAAACCATACTTACATCTCCTAGGCGTGGATCGGTCCTCTTCTTTCCCCTTAGGCATCCACGTACAAAAAAAGAAATCGCCGGTACCTGAGCCATCACAAACACGGAGGAGAAGCAGAATGTGTTTACATCCTGCGGCTCCTCCTCCCGAATACCGCTATTGGCTGGCTTGTGGCCTAGTGGCTCCTAATAGCAGCAATAGCGGCATTCAGCGCTTCTCATTGTTCGCGATGGTCCGGGTGTTCGGTTTATTTTTTTGCCAAGTACGGTGGACTACTTCTGGAGTGAAGAGGACAGATTTACAGCGGAGGAGCCTGTGAATATAATTTCCTTCCACAGGTTCCCCTATGGATTTCTTCGGACACCGGACCATGGAAGCCCAGGACACCGGACCCCAGGATACCGGACCCCAGGACCAATGTGTGTATTAAAGTTTTATTTTTCTAGTGTCATTGTGCTTTTATTGAACTATTGGTTTTGTTGTGGAACTAAGAGTTCAAGCAATCCCATTAATGGGCCACATGCTGGGACTTGTGGTTCTCCAAGTCCCAGTATGCGTTCCAGGATTGCTGGAACTCATAGTTCCACATCAAAACCCAATGGTTTTTTTTGTTTGTTTTTTTACACTTGAATCAGCCCGGGGGTACCGGGGACAGCACCAGGCTTCAGCCTGGGCAGGTAAGTTCCGGAGGAGGGGGGACCCCTTCATTGGGGGGGTCCCCACTCCCCCAGGACCCCTGCCCAGGCTGACTGGTCGGTAGAGTTAATGGTTTGGCCGCGGGACCTTATATAATAAGTGTCCCACGGCTGTGACAATACCCTGCTGGCTTGTTTGGCCTGGGGCTGGTTCTTAAAATACAGGGGGGCCCCTATTCATTTTGTCCCCCATATTTTGGGAACCAGGCCTGGCCCTGGGGCCTGGGATTGGTTTTAAAAATCAGCGAAGCCCTACGCAAATTGTTTCCTGATTTTTTAGAACCAGGCCCGACTCTTTGAGCCTGGTGATGGTTACGGCTGTGGGGGGACCCCACGCCGTTTTTTAATTCATTTATTTGTCTTCTTTTTTACACACTGAAGCCTGCACGGATCTGATTGATCAGTGCAGGATAAAGCCAAATACACCAGGAAATTGAAGTCTATTTTCCTGGTACATTTGGCCGACAATTATCGGCCGTTTACCGATAATTAGCGGCCATATTTTAACTTGGTTATTCCCCTTGTGCTTTCCACATGTCTGAGAAATATACAGTATATAGCAAAGAAAACTATTACCCCATGAACTGTAAACACTGTGCGCACCCATGTAAATTGCGGCGTGACACAAAACCTTTAGCTAAAAAAATATATCTTTTTTTTTAAATACATGCCGACCCCCTAGATTGAGGGGGTCCCAGTGGTACTGACCCCATGAGCTCCCCCTTAATCCGACCCTGTGTATACACACTGTGTGATTTGTGCTCAGAAATTTTGATTATATAGTGTTTACACCTTTAGTGTTTAGCGGTTTTATCTACAGTACATCTTCATCTGATTACAAACATTTGTTACTGGTCTCTTTCTTGGTACCTTATACTTCACATAGTACACACATGCAATTAACCCATTCACAACCTTAATGCTGTATTGTCAGTTACACTTTCAGTGTTTCCAGCTGATCTACATTTTTTCTATTCGCAAACATTTTTCTTATTTAAAATAGCTTTATCTTTTTGATTTTTTTTTAGCTTAAAAATATATATATTTGTTTCTCTTCTTTTTAAATACTTCAATTGTTTTCTGCTACTGTTGAGTATACTGCACTGCCTATTGTCTCAAAGCAACAATAATATCCGTACACAGGGACGGATTGGGAGGGGGGGGGGGCATAGGGGGTCAGTACCCCTGGGCCCCCCTCTATCTAGGGGCCCCTTGTGGTTGGCATGTATTTTTCAAAAAATATATATATTTTTTTTTTTAGCTGAAGGTTTTGTGCATGGGAGTGGGGTAGTGCTGCAGCTTCGCCTATCTGCCAATGTGACAATGATTAATGGTGTTGAGCATCAGGAGCCAAGGCACACTGACTGCACAAGTGTGCAGTGCATTACTGGGAGTTGACTCATGTCCCATGAGACTTTGCACAAGAGGTCAGAGGCTGAGAGGCTTGTGCTGGGCTCTGCTTGGTGTAGCTCATAATATTCTTCTCAGGCCCATGGAGGACAGCAGCAGCAGTGGCCTCTTCATGGGAGGGTTTTTAATTAGAGGCAGCGCTGAGCCTGTCAGGGCTCCTACAGAGTAAGGTACATAGGGACAAACACAGGCTTTTCCTGTGGTATATATACTTTTTTCTTCTTTTTTCTTCTATTTTCTGCACTGGCACTTTACACACATTGGGCACATCCTGATGAAAAGGCTACTCAGCCTTGAAACGTTGATGGAACCCGCATGATGTCACTTGTATTTGTTTGATGACAATATAAAGAATCTTTTTCAAAATCCGTGAGTGCCACTCATTCTATTGGCCAGGTGGCCAGTGGATACTGTATACTACATTGCCTAATTGGGAAGGCACCACGGTAGTATACCCCTTCGTCTGGAGTGCCGAGCAAACCAGGCCTGATGACAATGTGTAACCAACATTGAAACGTTGCTGAACAAATTTCCAGCATTCGAGTATTTCTTTTGAGTGTCCGTATGTAGCTGTCGGGTTTGCTTGGCTATATTTCCGAATTGGGATGACATGCTCCGGACCAAGATATGTGATTTGAGCAGAGTGCCGGCTGGTCGATTATGTATAAATATATATATATATATTTATATTAACACCCCCCCTCTCTGCGGTTACCCATTGACCAAGTTTATACTGCCTCTACTCTATGTTTTGACAGTGTAATATTCTCCTGTGCAGTTTGTGACCAGTAATGACAAGTGGGAGGGGGCCCCCCTGTCTAAAGTGACCCCAGCCCCCCCAAAGGCTTAATCCGGTCCTGTCCGTACAGTAGCTTAAACTCTGTTGTTTTGACTAATTGCAACATGTCCAGTGACATTTCTGTCCTTCTCTTTAGCGGTTATATATTTCGGGAAGGTTTTCTACATTGTGGTCCTTGTGTCAATGAGTAACCTTCTACTGACTTTAATCAGGTGCCGGACGGCCTCCCGACAATCTGGATTCCATCAGTGATTAAAATTACGTTGGAATCTGAACTGTTATATTTCAACAGTTGGGATCCAGACTGACAGGGGCTATTCTCCCTCGTGAGGGTCCACAACCCCCATTGATGGTCAATAGAATAGGTGGTAAGTGCAGTGAGCCTAGCCCGCAAGGGGCTTCATTGTGCTCACCAGCCAGTTCAGGATTTCTGACGTCGGACTAATGACTGGCGGTGCTCTATACCCCATCCCTTTTATCCCCCTTATCACTCAAAAACAGCCAAAGTACAATTTGATGGCTATAATTTTACAATGAATTCTATATCTCTCATCTCTTGTACATTACAATGATGAATTAACATTGATTCCCACTGATGCATGTTCCCCATTTGTGTATTCTGTAATCATTTTTATTGTTTAAGAGGATAATATTTAACTTGTAGTCATAAGCCATTGCAAAAAGGTGTGGTGACCAGTCTGGAAGTATCTGGGAAGATCTTGTCTGGGCAAAGTAGGTGGAAGCTCACTAACAGGATTACGTTCCAGGTTATACTTTCAATATGCGTAGTAATATAAGAAGCATTGTCTTTTATAAAATATGACAATGTTTTCCCAAATGACTCTGCTCTCCTATTTTTTTCCCATATATGTAAGTCATTGTGGTATTCAGGTGTGTCCCCTTAATCCTCTCTGCATCTATTGTGGACTATCAGATCATAGATTATTTATCTATCATAATTAATTTCCACAAAATTATATTTTTAGCAGAAACATTTAAGTTCAGTAATAATAAAAACAAGAACTATAGGCTGCAAAACTATTTCTAAGTTATTTGGCACTGACCTAAATTAAGAACGAAGTTCTATTACTATACATATATAATACTATTTTAGGTCATATATAATATATGCAGTGCTTAAGGGAGTTTTGAACTGAAAAATATTCATCCTGCTGTAGCAGTTTGAAACGTAAAAACTGCACACACACACCCGGATCAGACGGGGTTCGTCCCTGGACGGCAAGCCTCAGACAACACCAGAAGAGTGTTTGACCTGGTTGACTCTCTTTCTGCGGAGCAGGACCTCCTCCTCTTATCCTTAGATGCTGAAAAAGCTTTTGATAGATTAAATTGGAAATATATGGAGGAGGTGTTGTCACGCTTTGGCTTCAGAGATCGAATTCTCACATCGATCCTGTCATTGTATAGTTCCCCGTCGGCCCGGGTGTTCACCAACGGTTTCATATCCGATCCGTTTAAAATTTCTAACGGGACCAGACAGGGCTGCCCCCTCTCCCCGTTAATCTTTGTCCTGTCCATAGAACCTTTAGCAATCTCCATTCGAAATGACCCTAATATACCAGGTCTGCACACGGGCCCTGTCAACCATAAACTCAGCCTATTCGCGGACGACGTACTCCTCTTCGTGACCAACCCTATTACCACCCTCCCACTTCTCCACTCAAAGTTGTCTTCCTATAGTGCTGCCTCCTTCTACAAACTTAACACTACTAAAACGGACGCCCTCCCGATAAATCTCAACAACTCACTGCACCAACTGAAAGGCACATACAAATACAACTGGCAAACCGATTCAATAAAATACCTGGGCATCCATATCACACCCCTCATGGCAAATGTATTTGATGCCAACCTATCCCCCCTCCTTACCTCTCTTGCTGCCCTATCCAAGTCCTGGCTATCATTTGAAATCTCCTGGCTGGGACGCATGGCAGCTTTCAAGATGTCGCTACTTCCTAAATTAATGTACCTGTTCCGCACCATCCCCTATATTTTCCCTAAAAAGTCTTTACAACTTGCCACCTCTATCCTGATGAAGTATGTCTGGGCGGCGAAACCCCCTGCAATGGCCCGCTCGAAGATGTCGATCCCCAAAGCTTTTGGGGGACTCGACCTCCCTGATTTGCTCCAATATCACTCAGCATGCCTACTAGCCCCAATTAAACACTACAACGACCTTAGTACCACCAGGGCATGGGTAACCATCGAACAAACCCGCTCACCCCAGATCCCTCTCTCGGACCTCCTCAAGATCCCGAAACACGTTAGACCCAACCTTCCGAACTTACTTCCATCCACTAAAGCATCCCTCCACATATGGGACCAACTTACTACCAAGCTTCCCCCTCCGAACTCCCTCATCGCCACCCTGCCTATCACCACAGTGGCGAAGTTAATTCCCAACCTCCGTCTGTCGACCTGGAGAACCTGCGGGATTATCTCCTTAGGTGACGCCCTGGACGCTCACTCCATGATCCCTTTCACATCTCTCCAGCATCAATTCTCACTCCCCGAATCGGAACACTACCATTACCTGCAGCTCGCTCACTGGTGGAAAACCCATTTCCATAATTATTCCTCCCCAAATGCCCTCTCTCAGGTAGTTCTCACTAGGCCTAGCATGGTGCACTCCAGAGGGGACATCTCATTCTGGTATAGAGCCTTGGTGACCCCCTCTGAGTTCACCAGGACTTCAGCCCATAGGAAATGGGAGTCAGACCTAGGCGGTCCTTTGTCACCTGCCCAGTGGCGCAAAATATTTTTATCTTCCTACACAATGTCCCGCTGCCTAAACCACACCGAGATGCACATTAAGTTGATAAACAGACTCTACCTAACCCCTGATCGCCTTCACACTTTTTGGCCATCATGCTCTAACCAGTGTTGGAGGCAGTGTGGATGTGTGGGTAACATATACCACATTTTTTGGTCCTGCCCAAAACTCCGGGAGTACTGGGAGGGGGTTTTTAACTTGATCTCTACGGTCCTCCAGATAGCTATCATCCCCTCTCCGAGTATCGCTCTGTTCCATATATACCCCCAGGATGTCCCAATACAGAAGACATATGTTCTTGGGCACATTCTCATCGCAGCACGTTCTAATTTGGCTCAGCAATGGAAACAACCCTCCCCCCCATCCCTCCTTAAGGTTATTCTGAAGACTAACCACCACTACCTCATGGAAACCAATGCCCTGCCTCTCCCATCCAGTCCCTCCCCCCCACACCCCCGTTGGTTTCCTTGGTACAAGTATACCACGGAGGGAGAGGGTGCCAAACTTCTCCCCTCCGGTGCCACTCCGCGTACACCACAGTTCTGCTTGAATGAATCTCCTGATGCCTCCCCACCCCAAGCCCAATGCCTCAGGTCTACCCCTTCCACTTCGTATGATGTTGAGGGCCACCAAAGCGGGGCTTTAGTTTAGATTAGATTACACTGCATGTTAGATAAATACTGTGCATTGGAATTATTGTATTTTCTCAAGTTTTATATGGTTCATACCTATGCTGTTTTATTTGGTCACTCTGCGCAGTGACGTGTTACGGGTTATTTACCAATTTGTACCCCCCTTTCGTTTGCTATCCATGTCCCCCCCCCCCCCTTGAATGTCCCCTCTTTTCTTTTGTATCCCATATAAATTTTCTGCACCAATAAAAAAAAACTTATTGATGGAAAAAAAAAAAAAAACTGCACACACACACACACATATATATATATATATATACATACACATACATATATATATATATATATATATATAGAGAGAGAGAGAATGGAAATACAGTGCCTACTATTGTATAGCTCCACCCAGAGCCGGCCCTAGGCATAGGCAAACTAGGCAAATGCCTAGGGGCACCAGCAGCTTCTGCTTCTGCTGATTAAAAGGATATGGAGCATGCCTATATTCTGTGTGTGAGTGAGGCTGTATCTACATATTAAATAGGGTATTCATGGAAATCACTGTAACATAGCATTCCGTATGCAGGTACAGCCACAGTCGCACACAGAATATAGGCATGCCGCATATCATTTTAATAATCGGAAGCTCCTTGTATGTCCTGGTCACATAACAATGCAAATATGATGAATTTTTAGCAAAAAAGGCACCCAACGTTAGCAGAACTGGCCAGGAGCTGCATGGCCTATAGGCAAGATGTATGAGGAAACATCTGTATCTAGGCAGAGGTCACAGTATTAGCGACTGTGCGAGTGCTGTCTGCGGGTAGGTTGGTTGTGCAACAGTGTTCGGCATATGTCTAAGGGGCATTATGTGTGTCATGTATAAATGCATTCATAATGTTCAACATATGTGTAACAGGCATTATGTGTGTCATGTGTATAAGGGTATTAATAATATGCAACATATGTGTAAGGGGCATTATGTGTGTCATGTGTATAAGGGTATTAATAATGTGCAACATATGTGTAAGGGGCATTATGTGTGTCATGTATAAATGCATTAATAATGTGCAACATATGTGTAACAGGCATTATGCGTGTCATGTGTATAAGGGTATTAATAATGTGCAACATAGGTTTAAGGGGAATTATGTGTGTCATTATGTGTATGAAGGGCATTAAAAAAGGTTGGCAAATGTGTAAGGGGCATTATGTTTAGAAGGACATTAATAATGTGTGTCATGTGTAAGGGGCATTACTGTGTGGTATTATCAGAAAGGGGTAGGGGGTACAAATTACCCAGGCTAAAGTCTGATGGAAGGGCCCAGTGGGGGCCCGGGCCCTATCCCCTTAAGTGACAGCAGCAGCTCTTCTCCTCTTCTCTTGCAGTGTGGCCATGGAGGTGCTTAAAATACAACATTTTCTCATAATGTGAATAATGTGAGAAGTAATGTACAGTATATAAGGTAAAGTGGTACTACTGTGTGATGTAACGTAACTAAGGGCAGGGCCGTTTCTAGAGGCGGACAAGCCGTGCAGCAGCCCGGGGCGCCGCACGGCTTGTCCGCCTCTGTAAACAGCCAGGGCGCCCGGCAGCTCCCCCCAACGCC
Organism: Crinia signifera; assembly: GCF_055691185.1. Taxonomy (NCBI): domain Eukaryota; kingdom Metazoa; phylum Chordata; class Amphibia; order Anura; family Myobatrachidae; genus Crinia; species Crinia signifera. The sequence goes on from NC_139217.1 coordinate 85,010,323, forward strand.
GACGCACACGCTGCCGCCGCCTGCCGCGCTTCCATCCCCCTCTCCCCGGCCGCCACAGCACAGCCCCAGGCTGATTTCCCTGGGGAGGGGAGGAGAGCGGAGCGCATCGCCCGTCTCTCCTTCCCCTCGGTCACTGGGCTGTCAGCCAATCAGAGCTCGCCTCGCGGGCCGGCAGCCAATCAGGAGCCAGCCCGCGAGGTATGAATGGCTGACGGCTCAGGTAGTGGTACACACAGTGAAGGGGAAGGGAAGGAGAGACGCTCCGCTCCCCTCCCCAGGAAAGAAGAAGAAGCAGCAGCAACAGCACCACCAGCGATGGCAGGGGCGGGGGACTTGTGGGTGAGTTGTGCTGGTTCTGGCACTTTGGGGGCATATGTGTGGCACTTTGGGGGCATATGTGTGGCACTGTAGGGGCATATGTGTGGCACTGTAGGGGCATATTTGTGGCACTGTAGGGGCATATTTGTGGCACTGTAGGGACATATCTGTGGCACTGTGGGGGCATATCTGTGGCACTGTGGGGGCATATTTGGCAGTGTGTGGGGCATATATGGAACTGTAGGGGCATATGTGTGGCACTTTGAAGGCATATCTGTGGCACTGTGGGGGCATATTTGGCACTGTGGGGGCATATTTTGCACTGTGGGGGCATATATGTGGCACTGTTGGGGCATATCTGGCACTGTAGGGGCATATGGCAGCGGCGTGGGACTGGAGGGGGAGACCCAGGGCGAGAGACAGCGAGTTGTGCTGCTTGTGGCACTGTTGGGACATATGTGTGGCACTGTGGGGGCATATGTGTGGCACTGTGGGGGCATATATGTATGGCACTGTGGGGGCATATCTTGCACAGTGGGGGCATATTAGTAAACGGTATCAGTTGCACGGCAGCGGCGCGTGGGGCATAATGTGTAATAGGCATTCGTGTGGGGAGTATTGTGTAATTGCCATCACAGTGTGGGTGTAATGGGCATCACAGTGTGGGGTCTAATGGGCATTATGGTGTGCGACATAATGTGTAATTGTCATCACGTGGTGCGACATAATGTGTAATAGTCATCATGGTGTGCGGCGTAATATTTAATTGTCATCACAGTGTGCGGCGTAATGTGTAATTGGCATCACGGATAAAAGTGTATAATGATTTAAGTAGCCTGTCATTGTTTGGCCTTGATCTGTTAGGCGTACTAGGTCACTGTGTGGGCCTTTATATTTTTATGTCACTGTGTGGCCTTCAGCCCGCCAACTTAAATGTGGGAGGACAATGACAATTCCTGCGGTAACCATTGACTGAACATGCAGGTTGCAAAAGTGAGATGTAAGGTACTTGTTTTCCTGCTAGACCACGCCCTTATATTAAGCCACACACCCCTTTAAAAATAAACCATGCCCCTATTTCGCCGCGCGTGCCTTCAGCGCGCACAATTTCTTCTGTATATTTGGGGGGGGGGGGGGGGGGGCGCATTTTTTATTTCTTTGCCCTGGGAGCTAAATTGCCTAGAAACGGCCCTGACTAAGGGACACCATCGCATGATAAATAAAGTTGCACTACTGTGTGGCATAATTTGAATTGGGAGTAGTATTGTGTGGCCATGCCCCTTCCCAGCAAGAACACACCCCTGTTTGGGATGCGCATCGAATGTGTGCACTGTTTCTATTTAACCCCTTCCCGACATTTGACGTATATATACGTCATGGCCGGGAAGTACTTCCCGACACATGACGTATATATACGTCATGACTTCTAACTGTCACTGCGTCTAGAGACGCAGTGACAGAGGGACGATGTCTGCTGTCCCTGACAGCAGACATGTCCCTGCATGCCCAGGGGGGGCTGCGATGCAGCCCCCCCGTCGGCGATCGCTGTGATTGGCTGTTCAGTGTGAACAGCCAATTACAGCGTTTTCTGTGTCACCGGCGAATAACGTTCGCCGGTGACACGGGATCGGAGGTGATTGGTGCTGTAAAGTACAGCACCAATCACCGCGGGGTGTAAGGGTGACACTGGTGTCATCCCACCTCACCCCGCCCGCCCCCAAAGGCCGTGATTGGTCCGTCGGACCGACGGACCAATCACAGCCATGGAGGGGGGTTTAAACTAACGGGGACTACACTGCAGACGCCATTCCGGTCTGGAATAGCGTGCAGTGCGGTCACCGTGCCCAGCTGTCGCCATTTACTGACCAGAACCTTGCTCAATACTTACCTGATCACTGCTTGGGATCTTGCTTCATCTTGTGACATCCTGTGCTGTGTTGTGCTGTGTTGTGCTGCTGCAGTGTCATCGAGTTAGAGAGAGAGAGAGATAGAGAGAGAGAGATAGAGAGGCCTAGTGACAGAGAGTGCTATATTTTGTGCTGCTGCAGTGTAATAGAGTTATAGATAGAGAGATAGAGAAAGATAGAGAGAGAGAGATAGAGGGGTGAATTTATGAAGCTTGGAGAAGTGTTATCTATCCCCATAAAGAACGTTATGAGCAAGGTGATAATGGTTCAGCCAATCAGCTCTTACCTGTCAATTTACATATTGTAGCTGATTGGCTGAACCATTATCACCTTGCTCATAACGTTCTTTATGGGGATAGATAACACTTCTCCAAGCTTCATAAATTCACCCCAGAGAGAGATAGAGAGATAGTGACAGATCGTGCTATATATTTTTTTATATAACTGACTGCTGCCCCCCCTTTTGTGCTGATCAGTATAAGTTAACTGATCAGCAACTTTTTGGGGGCGCAGGGTATTTTTATATATATATATATATATATATATATATATATATATATATATATATACCTGTCAGTGCTGCTGCTGCAGTGTCATAGAGTGATAGATAGTGAGAGATAGAGAGATAGAGAGATAGAGAGAGATAGTGACAGAGAGTGATAGAGACTGCTATATTTTGTGTCTGCTGCCCCCCTTTTGTGCACCCCCAGCAACTTTTTGGGGGTGCAGGGGTTATTTTTCATATATATAACTGTCAGTGCTGCTGCTGCAGTGTCATAGAGTGATAGATAGTGAGAGAGAGAGAGATAGAGAGAGATAGTGATAGAGAGTGCTAAATTTTGTGTCTGCTGCCCCCGCCTTTTGTGCTGATCACTATGGCCCTTATTCTGATTGATGCGGACTTTACCGCGTACTTACGGATCGCGTCTTTATGACGTCTGCGCATGCGTGGAGAACGCTACGCGCATGTGCCACGCCTTGACTCGGTACCAGTTCGGCCAAATCCCGTCCAAAACTGTTCACCGCTATCAGTCGGGAAATAGGGGCGTATTATGGGCGTCATGCGGAATGACACATGGGCGTAGTTTCAAAGTGGGCAAAACGGGGCGGAAACATGGGCGGACACGGGGGAGTACACTTATGTTGGGGGGCGTACATTCGGAAACCACTCCGAATGCACGCGATGAAAAAAGGGCAGAAATGTGCGGTGTCCACAAGTGTACTATTGCTTTGCGGACACCACTCGTTCATGCGGTAGGCGAACGTACGCCTAATGACTACAACCATTAACACCTGAACCCAATAGAATCTACTCCTTTACTCATTACTCACTAATAGGACGCTTGTCAGTGCTTTAATTGAAACCATTGCACTTACATTGCTGTAAGGGTTAATGTGTGCTATGCATGTGTTAGGCATGCTTGTAAGGATATATTGGAATCTAATTGATTCCAATTACAAATAAGCTGTTTTTTATGAGGGTAGGTAATTGAATAAGTGGGTCATGTGATGTATTGCAGAAGATACTTCATAGTGGGTTGTTTGGCGGAAATCCTCCGCTTACGTGCGGTAGCACCGCTTGGCTCCCGTTCGGATGCGGTATTCCCGAGCATACTCTGTAATACTCTGTAATACCGTGCCGAATCGGAGTGTTTCTCCCGCACACGCATGATTTGTATGTCGTCCGTAAACACGCCCTGTTCTTAAAGAGTGAGTCCGTCCGAATGCGGAGGACACGTGGGCGTTTGTACGGACGATGGCCGCATGCGGAAAAACACCGTGGCGTGCGGACCGCTCCGTAAGAATGCGGGAATTTCCGCACAGATCAGAATAAGGGCCTATATCTGAGGTGATCAGCAACTTTTTAGGGGTGCAGAGGTTTTTTGTTTTTTATATATACCTGCCAGTTGCACTGTCAGTTGCACCAAAGGTTGTGCACCTGCTGCCCCTCACTGGTAATCAGTGTCGCATCACTGATCACCTTTTTTTTTTTTGTGTGTGTGCTGTGGGGTCTTTTTTTAATTTTTTTTTTACACACACTGTGATTTTGGGGGTGTCCTGTGGCCGCTGTGCGCTGATCAGTGACGTACATCACTGATCATCTTTTTCGGCACAGGGTTGATCTATTTTTTTTTTTTTTTTATCAAATTCCTGTTGCCTTTGAGCGCTGTTCAGTGACGGACGTTACTGACCAACATATGTGCTCAATTTTTGGCGCAGGACCTTTTTTTTTTTTTTAACCCCTTCAATTTTTTTTTTTTTTTTTAACCCCTTCACTATACACGTGTTGAAACATTTCACTACCAGTAACACAAAAATAAAAATGGCATCCCAAATGTCATCCCAAATGTCATCCCAGTCATCCAGAAGAATGTATTCAGTGGAGGAGGCATATGCCATGCTTGCTTCTGACTCTGACACAGCCAGTGATGCAAGCGGGGAATTTGAAGGATTCGCCTTAAGCTCCTCTTCCTCCTCTGGTGATGAGGGACCCCCTCAAAGACGCCCCCGTAGAGCAGCTGAGACCCCCCCCCCCCCAATAATTGATCTTGTATGGACCCCACCACCAGACAATTTTGAGCCCCAGGTTCCTGAGTTTTTGGCCATGCCAGGAATCCAATTTGATTCCACAGGTCTCAGAGAAATTGACTTTTTCAAATTATTTTTCTCTGATGATTTTATAAATTTAATGGTGGACCAAACTAATTTATATGCCCAGCAGTTTATTGCTCAAAACCCCACGTCATCATTTGCTAGGTGGACCCCTGTAGATGCAGTAGAGATGATGACGTTTTGGGGTCTGGTGTTTCATATGGGCATAGTAAAAAAGCCAGAAATTAGGCAATATTGGAGTACAGATGTTCTGTACAGCACCCCATTTTACCGTATGGCCATGCCCCGGGCTCGATTTGAGACGATCCTTAAATTTTTGCATTACAACGATAATGCACAGTGCCCACCCAGAGATGATCCCACCTTTGACCGGCTTTTCAAAGTCAGGCCGGTCATTGATCATTTCAGTGCCAAATTTGAAGAGATGTACATCCCAGACAAATTCATTTGCATAGACGAGTCCCTTATACATTTTAAAGGAAGGGTTAAATTCCGCCAGTACCTTCCCAGTAAGAGGGCAAGGTATGGCATAAAAATGTATAAGCTGTGTGAAAGCACCTCAGGGTACACTCACAGGTTTAGGGTATATGAAGGGAAGGATTCAAGAATTGAACCGCCAGAATGCCCCCCCTCCCTCGTAGGTGTTAGTGGAAAAATTGTCTGGGATTTAGTGCACCCCTTCCTGGATAAAGGTTATCACCTCTATGTGGATAACTTTTACACTAGCATCCCCCTGTTTAAGGCCCTTGGTTCAAGAGGTACAGCAGCTTGCGGTACTGTGCGCAAGAACCAAAGAGGCCTCCCAAAAACGCACATTGCCCAAGTAATGAGAAGGGGTGAAAGCAGGGGAATATGCACCGAAAATATGTTGTTGGTCAAATATAAGGACAAGAGGGATGTCCTTATACTGACAACAATTCACGGAGACAGTACCACCTCCGTCCCTGTACGAGGTACCAGTACCCACACCTCAAAACCTAATTGTATCCTGGATTACAATAGGTACATGGGCGGAGTGGATCTTTCAGATCAGGTACTGAAGCCGTACAGTGCCCTGCGGAAAACAAAAATCTGGTACAAGAAGCTGGCCGTGTATATCATCCAGATGGCACTGTATAACGCTTACGTGCTATTCCGTTCTACCGGCCAGAGGGGGACATTTATACACTTTCAAGAGGAAGTCATAAAGGGCCTAGTATTTAGGAACCAGCAGGCAGAGGGCCCCAGTACTTCTAGTACTGGCCCCCGTATTGTACCAGGGCAGCATTTTCCGAACGAAATCCCCTCCACTGCAAGAAAGGGCAGGACACAAAAAAGGTGCAAAGTTTGCTATAAAAAGGGAATAAGAAAGGAAACTATTTTCCACTGTGAAACTTGCCCCGACAAACCCGGCCTATGTATAAAGGAGTGTTTTAAAATATACCACACATCTATGGATTATTAGGTTCATCATTTCACCGTGCTTCGGGGGTCTTGCTAATGCCACATAGCACCCACCAACATTCCACCAGAATCTGAGCTGCAAAATCCAAAAATCACTCCTTCCCTTCTGAGTCCTGCCATGCACCCAACTGGTATTTTTTGGTCACATATGAGGCATTGCCATACTCGGGAGAAATTGGGGCACAGATTTTGGGGTGCTTTTTCTCCTTCATACCTTATGAAAATGAAAAATTTTGAGCCAGAACTGCATTTTTGTGTAAAAAAATGTAATTTTTCATTTTCACTGCCCAGTTGTATCAAAATTGGTGAAACCCCTGGGGGTTTGAAATGTACACTATACCCCTAGATGAATTCCCTGAGGGGTGTAGTTTGCAAAATGGGGTCACTTGTGGGGGGGTTCCACTGTATTGGTGCTTTGGGGGTCTTGCTAATGCGACATAGCACCCACCATCATTCCACCAGAATTTGTGCTGCAAAATCCAAATATTACTCCTTCCCTTCTGAGTCCTGCCACTTTTTGGTCACACATGAGGCATTGCCGTACTCGGGAGAAATTGGGGCACATTTTGGGGTGCTTTGTCTCCTTCATTCCTTCTGAAAATGAAAAATTTTGAGCCAGAACTGCATTTTTGTGTAAAAAAATGTAATTTTTCATTTTCACTGCCCACTTGTATCAAAATTGGTGAAACCCCTGGGGGTTTGAAATGTACACTATACCCCTAGATCAATTCCCTGAGGGGTGTAGTTTGCAAAATGGGGTGACTTGTGGGGGGGTTCCACTGTATTGGTGCAACATAGCACCCACCATTCATTCCACCAAAATCTGTGCTGCAAAATCCAAAAATCACTCCTTCCCTTCTGAGTCCTGCCATGCACCCAACTGGTATTTTTTGGTCACATGTGAGGCATTGCCGTACTCGGGAGAAATTGGGGCACAGATTTTGGGGTGCTTTTTCTCCTTCCATACCTTCTGAAAATGAAAAATTTTGAGCCAGAACTGCATTTTTGGGTAAAAAAATTTAATTTTTCATTTTCACTGCCCACTTGTATCAAAATTGGTGAAACCCCTGGGGGTTTGAAATGTACACTATACCCCTAGATGAATTCCCTGAGGGGTGTAGTTTGCAAAATGGGGTCACTTGTGGGGGGGTTCCACTGTATTGGTGCAACATAGCACCCACCATTCATTCCACCAAAATCTGTGCTGCAAAATCCAAAAATCACTCCTTCCCTTCTGAGTCCTGCCATGCACCCAACTGGTATTTTTTGGTCACATGTGAGGCATTGCCGTACTCGGGAGAAATTGGGGCACAGATTTTGGGGTGCTTTTTCTCCTTCATACCTTCTGAAAATGAAAAATTTTGAGCCAGAACTGCATTTTTGTGTAAAAAAATGTAATTTTTCATTTTCACTGCCCACTTGTATCAAAATTGGTGAAACCCCTGGGAGTTTGAAATGTACACTATACCCCTAGATGAATTCCCTGAGGGGTGTAGTTTGCAAAATGGGGTCACTTGTGGGGGGTTTCCACTGTATTGGTGCTTGGGGGGTCTTGCTAATGCGACATAGCACCCACCAAAATTCCACCAGAATCTGAGCTGCAAAATCCAAAAATCACTCCTTCCCTTCTGAGTCCTGCCATGCACCCAACTGGTATTTTTTGGTCACATGTGAGGCATTGCCGTACTCGGGAGAAATTGGGGCACAGATTTTGGGGTGCTTTTTCTCCTTCATACCTTCTGAAAATGAAAAATTTTGAGCCAGAACTGCATTTTTGTGTAAAAAAATGTAATTTTTCATTTTCACTGCCCAGTTGTATCAAAATTGGTGAAACCCCTGGGGGTTTGAAATGTACACTATACCCCTAGATGAATTCCCTGAGGGGTGTAGTTTGCAAAATAGGGTCACTTGTGGGGGGGTTCCACTGTATTGGTGCTTCGGGGGTCTTGCTAATGCGACATAGCACCCACCAAAATTCCACCAGAATCTGAGCTGCAAAATCCAAAAATCACTCCTTCCCTTCTGAGTCCTGCCATGCACCCAACTGGTATTTTTTGGTCACATGTGAGGCATTGCCGTACTCGGGAGAAATTGGGGCACATATTTTGGGGTGCTTTTTCTCCTTCATACCTTCTGAAAATGAAAAATTTTGAGCCAGAACTGCATTTTTGTGTAAAAAAATGTAATTTTTCATTTTCACTGCCCACTTGTATCAAAATTGGTGAAACCCCTGGGGGTTTGAAATGTACACTATACCCCTAGATCAATTCCCTGAGGGGTGTAGTTTGCAAAATGGGGTGACTTGTGGGGGGGTTCCACTGTATTGGTGCAACATAGCACCCACCATTCATTCCACCAAAATCTGTGCTGCAAAATCCAAAAATCACTCCTTCCCTTCTGAGTCCTGCCATGCACCCAACTGGTATTTTTTGGTCACATGTGAGGCATTGCCGTACTCGGGAGAAATTGGGGCACAGATTTTGGGGTGCTTTTTCTCCTTCATACCTTCTGAAAATGAAAAATTTAGAGCCAGAACTGCATTTTTGTGTAAAAAAATGTAATTTTTCATTTTCACTGCCCACTTGTATCAAAATTGGTGAAACCCCTGGGGGTTTGAAATGTACACTATACCCCTAGATGAATTCCCTGAGGGGTGTAGTTTGCAAAATGGGGTCACTTGTGGGGGGGTTCCACTGTATTGGTGCTTGGGGGGTCTTGCTAATGCGACATAGCACCCACCAAAATTCCACCAGAATCTGAGCTGCAAAATCCAAAAATCACTCCTTCCCTTCTGAGTCCTGCCATGCACCCAACTGGTATTTTTTGGTCACATGTGAGGCATTGCCGTACTCGGGAGAAATTGGGGCACAGATTTTGGGGTGCTTTTTCTCCTTCATACCTTCTGAAAATGAAAAATTTTGAGCCAGAACTGCATTTTTGTGTAAAAAAATGTAATTTTTCATTTTCACTGCCCAGTTGTATCAAAATTGGTGAAACCCCTGGGGGTTTGAAATGTACACTATACCCCTAGATGAATTCCCTGAGGGGTGTAGTTTGCAAAATGGGGTCACTTGTGGGGGGGTTCCACTGTATTGGTGCTTGGGGGGTCTTGCTAATGCGACATAGCACCCACCAAAATTCCACCAGAATCTGAGCTGCAAAATCCAAAAATCACTCCTTCCCTTCTGAGTCCTGCCATGCACCCAACTGGTATTTTTTGGTCACATGTGAGGCATTGCCGTACTCGGGAGAAATTGGGGCACATATTTTGGGGTGCTTTTTCTCCTTCATACCTTCTGAAAATGAAAAATTTTGAGCCAGAACTGCATTTTTGTGTAAAAAAATTTAATTTTTCATTTTCACTGCCCACTTGTATCAAAATTGGTGAAACCCCTGGGGGTTTGAAATGTACACTATACCCCTAGATCAATTCCCTGAGGGGTGTACTTTGCAAAATGGGGTGACTTGTGGGGGGGTTCCACTGTATTGGTGCAACATAGCACCCACCATTCATTCCACCAAAATCTGTGCTGCAAAATCCAAAAATCACTCCTTCCCTTCTGAGTCCTGCCATGCACCCAACTGGTATTTTTTGGTCACATGTGAGGCATTGCCGTACTCGGGAGAAATTGGGGCACAGATTTTGGGGTGCTTTTTCTCCTTCATACCTTCTGAAAATGAAAAATTTTGAGCCAGAACTGCATTTTTGTGTAAAAAAATGTAATTTTTCATTTTCACTGCCCAGTTGTATCAAAATTGGTGAAACCCCTGGGGGTTTGAAATCTACACTATACCCCTAGATGAATTCCCTGAGGGGTGTAGTTTGAAAAATGGGGTCACTTGTGGGGGGGTTCCTAACTTTTAGCATCTTATGGTGCCTAGAATCCTACATGGTGCCTAAAAAATAATCTCATAAAAAGGAGGCTCCAAAATCAAGTAGGTGCTCCTTCTATTATGAAGCCTGTGGTTTGGTCAACGTGCACACTAGGGCCACATATAGGATATTTATGAAAACAAAAGAATTGGGGGAATCAATTTTTAGTCACATTTCTCTAGTAAAATGTACTGTGTTCCTTAGAAAAATGTATTAAAATTGCAAATCTGCAAAAAAAATGAAATTTTGAAATTTCACCTACACTTTGTTTTAATTCCTGTGAAACACCTAAAGGGTTAACAAACTTCCAAAATGCTGTTTTGAATACTGTGAGGGGTGCAGTTTTTGAAATGGTATCATTTATGGGGGTGTCTCACATACAAGTCCCTCAAAGTCACATCAGAACTGAACTGGTCCCTAAAAAAACCAGTGTTTGAAATTTTCTTGAAAATTTGAGAATTTGCTATTCATATTGTAAGCCTCCTAGTGTCCAAAAAAATTAAAAGGAAGTTGAAATAATGATGTCAACATAAAGTAGACATATGGTCTATGTTAGTTATTAACTATTTTGAGTGGTATGATTATTTGTCTCACAAGCAGAAAATTTAACATTTTGCAAATTGCTAAATTTTCCATTTTTTTACGACATTTTGGTATTTTTCACAAAAAAACACAGACTGTATCGACCCAAATTTACCACTAATTTGAAGTACAATGTGTCACGAAAAAACAATCTCAAAATCACTGGGATAAGTAAAAGCAAAAAAAAGTTATCCCCACTTAAGTGAGACATGTCATATTTGAAAAAAAGGGCTCTGTCAGGAACGCAAAAACTGGCTCTGTCAGGAAGGGGTTAAAATATTGCGAGTAGGAGCATCAAAATGATGACTGCTATGATGAGGGTCAATGGTGCTGGGAAAGGGGAGCAGGGTCAGAGGTGGAACTAGTGGCGGTGCTAGGGGTCACCAGCCAAAATCTTGCCTAGGGCGTCATTTAGGCGGAACCGGGACAAGGGATCTACAGCAAAAAGATAGACAACCATTAGGTCGACACCATTAGTTCGACAAGCAAAAATGAAGTCAGTCATTTAGTTCAGTATGACAAGGAAAACACTGAACGCGTTTCATCATAAAGACTTCCTCAGGGGTAACTTTCCATAAGTTGTTAAACAGTAGATATAGCAATTCACTACAGGTATGTCCCCTTCTGGCAAGGGTAAAAATAGATGGACCTCTTAAAGATCTTTAATATTGATGCATAATTAAACGACATCAATTTCCATAAAAGTTCTTTTAAAATCAACTGGTCTTGAAGGGATTTTTTCAAAAAAATCCTCAAATGTAGTCAGAGCAGGACAAACTATCTGTTTCCATTTCTATTCTTCCCCCACTAACAGGGGGGACTAATAGAGTTGCTGCCCAAACCTCTTTTAGCGCATTGAAAGGGTACCCCATTTTTGTTATTTATATATATATATATATATATATATATATATATATATAAACACTTTGAGGTGTATTCAATGCGGTGGCGAGGGGGGTTTGTACGGCGAGGATGGCTTATTATTGGCAAGGAAAAGCCATCCTCACCATCCAACACCTCACTGTATTCAATGTTTTGGCCGAATCCTCGTCGTCAGATCCTTAATCGGAGAGGTTCACCACAAAAGCAGCGAGTTCGCTGCATTTTGTGGTGAGCCCCGCTGTTTTGATGGCCACACTCGCCGTTTCCACCTCACTGAAAAGAACCAGCATGGTGGAAATGGCGAGTGAAGGGGAGTCAATGGAATACTCTGACGGCGAGCTATCGGCACTGCTCACCATCAAAGCTCGCTGTCAGAGCATTGAATACAACACTAATGGGTAATTAAATTACAGGCCCTTTATCTTGCCCTGTAAATTAACGTTCATTAACCCATCAACATAAATTCCTGACCTATGGGTTAACACATTCATGGCACCTGTAATCTGGCCATTTTAAGAAAATAAATCCTCGTTAACAGCAGCCTACCGGTTACCATGGGTTCTCACTGAATAGCTCCATGTACTCAATTAACCAGAGGAAATTACCGCATCTAATTGAATTCCACCCTTAAACTATATATTTTGATTGTTAATTCTCAAAACACTAAGGTGCCCCTTCATTATCACTTAAGGGCCCATTAAACATGCAAGTCGCTAGTTTTTGGATGTTTTAGGTAATGGGCCCATTCGTGATTACAGGCCTAATATTCAGAAAACTCCCAAAACTGAAAGATGGAGCTTGCTTTTGAGAATAACGCCATCTTCGCATGGTGCTAATTCCTGGTGCACCTTATGGGAATCAGTTCTGGGGTTGCAAAGGGGGATCCCAGCAGATCCCTACACTTCCTACAGCCATATGCAGCATCGGGCCGGAATAAGGGGGGGGGGGAGGGGCACAGGGGGTCAGCACCCTGGGCTCCCCTATATATATATATATAGGGGTTGGCATGTATTTTTTTTTAGCTAAAGGTTTTGTGCATGCAGTGCTGCAGCTTCGCCTATCTGTCAATGTGACAATGATTAATGGTGCTGAGCATCGGGAGCCAAGGCACACTAACCGCACAAGTGTGCAGTGCATTACTGGGAGGTGACTAAGTCCCATGAGAATTTGCACAAGAGGTCAGAGGCTGAGAGGCTTGTACTAAGCTCTGCTTGGTGGAGCTCACCATAGGCTTCTCAGGCCCATGGAGGACAGCAATGGAGGACAGCAGCAGCACTCATCATGGGAGGGTTTTTAATTAGAGGCAGCTCCTACAGAGTAAGGTACAGAGGGCCAAACACAGGCTTTTTAGGTGGTATCATATATATATATATATATATATGTTTATAATAATCCCCCCTGCAGTTACCCATTGACCAAGTTTATACTGCCTTTACTCTGTGTTATGACAGTGTAATATTCTACTGTGCAGTTTGCGGCCAGTAATGACAAGTGAGACGGGGCCCCCTGTCTAATGTGACCCCGGGCCCCACGAAAGCTTAAACCGGCCCTGTGCAGGATTACTACTGATCGTGGGAACAGTTGCTTTTCGAAACAATGCTGAGTTCCACCAGTAATTGGGTATCCCTCGACAAAATTTGTCCCTTAAAGCTCAGATGTAACAGAAAAAAGATGTAGTAGGATCATCAAAGTAGAACATTGCTTTACACAAATCATAAGAAATAAACAATTTCTCTTTTATCTTTTATTTACACAGAGGACATTTGTATTTCATATTCAATTTAGTGATTTGCTTGTTCTTGATAAACAATGTTTTGGATAGACCTAGGCAAAATGTTAAAATGAAAAAGTTCAAATGCAAATTCAACATTGAGGTTCCCTATTTCAGCACTCAACCAGACCTCCAATCTGTGCTGCATTGAGTGAGCAATGAGACGTAGGTGTTTGTGGAGGAGTTAGCATTCCTAATCATTCCTTCATGTTTTCTTGCTAATAATTCTCTGCTACTTGTTTACATTCCCTGCTGTATGTGCAAACACATCAGAATATAAATGCTGATAACAACTCTATTCCCTCCTTATTAGATTAAGTGCAGTAGCGCAGGAGAACATCTCCCCAAGGACAGTGTCACATGGTTCCATCTGTTCCATCTAGAAAAGAGCAGTGTTTTGTTAGCGCTCAGCCACATTTGTGGTGGCAGTGTAATGTTATGGGGCAGAGTTCTTTAGTGTCACACTGGCTCATCTAAGCTCTGAAGATATTGCATGCTAAACTCAAGGTGCCCATACATACTGTACATATAGTAGTGCGACTTCTCAGAGGGGAGAAGTCGCATGTGATTTCCCTTGACTTGCCTGGCAGTTTTTTGAGCGGCAGGACTGCCTACGATACACCCTTTTGATGTATCCCATCCAAGCCTCCCGGAAGCTTGGCGATCAGACATATGTATAGTGCAACCCTTCCAATCTTCAGGCTCGGATCCGATGCTCACAGGACCGCACATTGAATCGGACTTTTGGGATTATTCTGGTTCACTCGCAAAGAAAAATTCACTCTCTAATGGACAAAACCATATGCACTGCAGGTGGGGCAAAAGTAACGCGCAGAGGCAGAAACCCCCCAGGAATCTAAGTCTGAAAGCTGAGGGTCCCCTCTTTCCATGGGTACAAGAATTTAAAAAATCGTCCCTGGGGAACCGGAGATATCTGACTTCAAAGGAGTGGTCCCCATCCAAGCCTGTTAATTGCTCTTCCCAGTCAGATATTTCAGGTTCTGTCTGACTTAGAGTTTTTCTGAGGACTCTTCCCCTTTGAGGGACACTAGTAGCTTGTCTCTACTGTTCCCAGAACCAGAGATATCAGCCTTCCAGCAGCTGGTTACTGCTTCAGCTCCACACACCTGGTATGTAGTTTTATATTCTCGTTGGCGGATTGCTCTGCCTCCTGAACTCTGATCCCCTAGTGGCAGGTGGGATTCTCTAGTTTTTAATTCCATTAAAAGCTAAGAAATCTAGTTCCAGGAACTGGAGATATCTGCAGTCAAGCAAGCTGTCCTCCCACCAGAAAATTCTGAATAATAAGCTCACTCCACTATACACCCCTCCTCTGCGTATTAAACATCCTCTACCACCCTGGTAGTTATGCATCAGGGCCCCTTCATTCAGCCCAATGCCCCCTTCTCCCACCTCATCTCCCAGCATCTGTGCAGTAAAGGGGTAATTAGTAAAAATTACTGATCCAGGCCCTACATGCTGAGCGGTTTATATAATACCCCTATCACCCGCAGGACATCAAAGCTTCCCCTACCGCTGGAGGATCGGTAGGGGCCCCAATACATTGCTATGCCCAGGGTTGTACACTGCTGTTAAATATATATATATATATATATATATATATCTATCATTATTATTATTATTTATATACATTTGGTCTATCTATAATACTTTAACTGACTCGGCATATACTGGGTCACCTAAGTGTCCATCTCCGTGCCTCTCCGGAAACCCCCTTCTGAAAAGCCTGAATTTGCCCCTGAGAGAGAGTTAAATTTGGGTGGGGTTTGTACTTTAAACTGATATATATGTTGCAGTGTACAAATAAAGCAGCCATATTTACCCTGCACAGAAACAATATAACACCCATATCTCTCTCTGCACATGTTACATCAGCCCCACCTGCAGTGCATATGGTTGTGTTCATTAGAGTGAATTTGCCTTTCAAGTGAGCCAGAATAACCCCCCCTGATGTCAAACACATGCGATTTTGACACTTTTTATACAATTTCTCGTCCAATCCATTGGTATCGTATGGAAAAGGCCCAAATCACTTTGACCTACATGAGTTTGGGGAACAGAGGGAAGTGATGATGCCTGCACTCTGTTTGTAGGGAGGTGGTGATGGTGCCTGTGTTGTCTGTCTGTCTATCTGTGGGTTGGGGTGGGCTGTATGTTTGAGATTTATTCTGGAATTTTTTTTGATCATTGGCCTGTAACCAATTGGAAACCCCCTTTTTAAAATTCTGTATTTTGACACTGCTGCACTTTTGTAAATTATTTAACAGTTTTCACAACAATTTGAGTAAATAAATATGAGCCAGCAAATATTAGTCTGTCAGTTTTTTTTCTATTGCTCCCTACTTTAGTATATTGCAGTATATTGCAGACTTTCCAGAATATATTGGGAACTTTCGATGTGTTTTTTTCTTGACAACATACTTTAGAAATAAATAAATAGTGCAGGTACTTTAGCTTGCAGAGAAGCTGTCACTTTCAGTACACTCAGAGCTTCCTGGCACTACTTAGCTGTAATCTTCTTTATACATAAAGGTGATTGAGTGGGGGATGAGCAGATTCTCTGTAAGTATACATGTGTAATTGTTTATGAAAGAGTTAAAGCCGGTTTTTGCCCCTGTTTCTGTATGTAGGCATTTTTTCTTACTGGCTGTGTACTTGTAACCATATGTATAGAATACCAGCGCATATGTCCATGGAAATATGCTGGAAATGCCAGCCAAATATGCATATTGCTATTTTATTAATCTACCGTTGAATTGTAAAGTGCACATTACAGGAAATATCCTTTCAACCCTCACACAACTGGAGGAAAGAACCTCTGTTTTATGATGATGACATACTGTAGGCTATTTTTTGCACAAATAGGCATATTATTGACCATGTGATCTCTACATGAATGGTCTGCGCCGGGAGGATAATTATTTTCAGGGGGTCACTGGTGCAAAGAACCGCAATCCAGGAAAGGTATATTTCATTAGTACACACCAAAAAAAGTATAGGAACTTTTAACATTGGGCTCTGCTTGGCCTAAAATTGGCTCTGTGTGTGGGGTACTTTTTAACATAAAGATATTGTTCACTTCCCCTCCTGGTAGCGGTCCTCTGCTAGTTATATCTATGCAAGGAACCTACATATCAACCTGTATAACTCTTTTCATTATATTGTAGTGTTCCGTTCTTGGAGGTCTGCTTTTACGATTATAATATGGTAAAATTACAGGCACTGAACACAATTTCTCTCCATGGAAAATAATTTTGCACTCTCAATATAAATCTAAAAGAATATTAATACAGTTATGCATTATTAAATGAGACAGGGTGTGTAGCCTAAATCCAAGAATAATACCAAAGGGAACATTAGAGTCACTTTTGCCAGGAAAATTTGTTTGGGTTCCAGTGAACATTCAGTATGTCAACAACAGAATGACATCTTCTGACATTTTGAACATGATGTAGGCCAGGGATGGGGAACCTTTGGCCCTCCAGCTGTTGCTGAACTACACATCCCAGCATGCACTGCTACAGTTTTGCTATCTAGCTATGCCAAAACTGTAGCAAAGCATTCTGGGATGTGTAGTTCAACAACAGCTGCCTACCTCCCAACTTTGTAAGTCTCAAAAAGGGGGCATTTACGGCCGCGAATAGACGCTGTGTGCTATTTAATACCCAATACCCCTTTACAGCATATCACCCTTGATTATAGTCCCCATAGAGAACCTAACATCAATATCAGAGGCAAAACGAGGGTCGGTGACACCTGGTGCAGGTAATAACCTGGGTGAGTTGACTGCACATAAGGCTGAAAAGTGGAATGTTAGAGATGCGCCGATAGCCGCAGCTCCGGGCGGGCTCCAGGGGGGTCAGTGGAGTACGGGTGCTATCCAGGGGCGGGAGTATGGCTCACTCACCTGCACCAGTCCCAGCTGTCCCAGTCCCAGCTGATTGGCACGTGCAACATGGCGTATTGCTGAGTCTATCACTGAAAGGTATTTTTTCACTTGATGTATACCTGATGGCTGTCAACAAGTCTTGATAAAGGCCCTGATACGGGTCGTAACGTTGACCAGTGTGATGGCAGTGTAATCAAATAAAAGTATTTATTCGCATTTATCTTCAGTCTGGAGAGTGGCCTCTGTCTGTACCCACGTATATATTGAATGCCCTTTTGACATAAAAAGGATGTTCTGAGTGTACACCCCAGCATTAATGGATTCTAGTAGAGAGTGTCGTCTGGCTTGGTAATGGTTGGCACTAAACGGCTCTAAATAGTATACAATGGCACCAGGTGCCTTCCCCAGGTAAACCTTGCAGGGTCCCCGATAAACAAGTAGGTAGGTGGGCGGCAATTTGGTGTCTTGGAGAAGAATTAAAACAACAGGCTGCTGTTTTACTTCTCCTCCAAGACGCCAGAGTGCTGCCCACCTACCTACACATGCATATATATCTATATATATATAGTTATATATATATGTACATTTTTATTTTCTTTTTTTAAACACCTTAGGGTACAAGACCATTAATTTTTTATATGAAATAAATGTATGATTTTACAATACGTGGCGCTACCTTGCATTTGTTTGAGGATAATTGAAGATTATGATGCCCGAATAGAGTGAAGTGGTATTCCAGAGGATCTGTAGAAATTATGTTGATATGTAAGGAGGGGCCTTAAAAGGATACAGCCCACTAATGCTACCCATACACATGCAATGCACACCGTGCGTTATAAACTAGGGCACTCATTCTGATGTGGAAGCTCTGCACATGCGCAATATCGCTTATGCACATGTTCAGTGCTTCTTTGCAGGAGCCTTTTGGGGTGTTCACATTCCTGGGCACACCCACGAAAATGCTTGGTGCACCCAGAAAAATGCTGGGCGTCCCATTGCGAACAGGGGTGGCCACCTGCCTTACGGGGGTGGGCGGCTGACATCACCGGATGTCAGCTTCCCGCCCTGTTCTCGAAGCAGGTAGCCGCTAATCTGTCACCAGAGACTACAGAAATCATTTGATGGTCTAGCCCAAAAAGTATGTGTTGCACATACTGTTTGTACCTTGAGCGGGGAGCGCCCATCCCATCGCAAGGTAAAAGAGCACCGTGTGTGGGCACCTTAACATACAAATTGCTATCCTTCTGATTCCCATGAAAAGTGGTTTACTTGTGTATTTTTTTTCTTTCCCAAGTGGAAAAATCCAAATCAGTGTATGTGGCCCGTACATCCAAATGCTGGGTTTGCCAGCCACATCTCTATTTTTGGCTGCATGCACAGCAGGTCTGAAGATATGACGGACAACCCGTGGTAAGTAGTGCGTACACATTTGAGGATTTGAATGATTTCTCTGGATCTGTCCTAAATTGGGAAATCTTTTAAAAAAATCACCTAATGTGTACCGAGCTTAATTCTAATTACAATATCATCTATTGCACTATGACAGACCCCTTTTAAACTGTGCTTAAATACAATTGATACATTTAATAAAAATAAATTCACAAGGAGCCAATCAGTTCCATTTTTCTCTGCCATGTAATTGATCTGTCTTTGTTCTCTGCCTACTCCCACATAAATGATCATAAATGTGTTTAGTTGTCAATAAAACATTTGATGGCATCTTGGCTACTGAATAGCGCACACCTTCCTTTATTGTTGCTTTAATGCTATATTTAGCATCTTTTATTAGAGTGCTTTGTCTTTAGGCACACTGAAATATGCTAGAACATAAAGCATCTGCATCTGTTTACTTTTTGAAGTTGGTGATTAATTGCGCGTAATGTAGACAATCAAATCTTTTAATGATATAATAAGCATCTGTGCACAGTAAATGAGTCAGAAACAACAAATATCTGCCAGTTTTCATTACCAAAATGCTTATTTTCTATTGTAACTGTGAAGTTTAATTAAGATGTCCCTCAATCTATTTAAAAAAAGCAGTCCATGAATTTTGTTTATTAGTTGTCAAATTTTGCTAACTTTTATACATCGATTCAGCTTTAATGTTGTATTTAGACCAATAACTATGACAAATGTCCAGTGCTAGGAATGAATAAAAGGTGTAATTAATAAACACTTTAAAAAGAAAACTAGCATAAAAAAACTATTAACATCCACCCATATGAGCATAGTCTGAGTGGTGCACTTGTATTAAGAGCAAAGTGTCCGTTCCTATGATGCCCTGGCATTAGAATGTCCCTTATAGTCCGGCGGACCTGGGGCCTCATTCAGACTTGTTTTATAGGCTGCGTATACTTGCAGCCTACCAAACAGGTCAGCACCGCCTGCAGAACCGCCGATTGCCTCCATCCCCCGCATCCCCTCGCTAGCATGGGAAAGGATGTGTACAAGAACACAACCCCTCGCATGCGGCTGAAGGAGGGAGAATTCATTTGGTCATCGACAACCATTGAATGATTTCTCTCCCCTTCAGAACTGACTTTAATTACCGTCGGAGATTGCCGAAAACCTATAAACATTGCCGGTGTAAATATCCAAAGCCACTCAGGACCTGTACCATCCATTTCTGGAAGCTGGCGCTTGTTTGCACATTTATCCCCACTGAGGTCATTCATCACCGCTTCCCAAGAGATGGTTCGCCGGACTATGGCCCTTACTCAGATCTGATTGCAGTACAAATTTGTTCTCAGAATGGGCAAAACCATGTGCACTGCAGGTGGGGCAGATGTAACATGTGCAGAGAGAGTTAGAGTATTTACCCTGCACCAGCCGGACAGGGAGACGCACGGTACTCTGTGTACATCGTGCGTCTCTGCCTCCCGAATGCCGCTATTGGCCGCCTTGCTGCCTAGCGGCCAATCAGGAGCCGCTAGGCCGCAAGGCGGCCAATAGCGGCATTCGGGAGGCGGAGCCGCACAATGTACACAGAGTACCGTGCGTCTCCCTGTCCGGCTGGTTTCGGGGTGTTCGGTTTGTTTTTTTGCCAAGACACTTACCTGGACTACGTCGCGCTGGGACAGGTGAGTATGGTTTCCTTCCACAACTTCCTCCATGGATTTCGTCGGACTCCGGACCGCCGACAGCGAGGACGACATGGATCCAGAAGACGTCGACATGGACCAGAAGACGACACAGGACCAGGGATACCTACGGGAAGAAGATAGGTAAGTATCAGTATGTGTGGGCTTTGTATGTATTAAAGTTTTATTTTAAAAGTGTGTCAGTGTGTTTTGTGTACTATTTTTTTAACTGTGGAACTACAAGTGCCAGCGGGCCCTTTAATGCCCAGCAGGCTGGGACTTGTGGTTCTCCAAGTCCCAGCTTGCTGGCACTTATAGTGCCACAGTAAAAAACAATAGATTAGTCTTTTTTTTACACCATAATCAGCCCGATGCCCACCGCCCAGGGGCATCGGGGACAGTACCAGGCTTCAGCCTGGTCAGGTAAGTCCTGGAGGGGGGGGACCCCTTCATTGGGGGGGTCCCCACTCCCCCAGGGCCCCTGGCCAGGCTGACCGATCAGGGGGTTAATGTTTTGGCCGGGGGGACTTGTATAAAAAGTCTCCCCCCGGCTGTGACATTACCCTGCTGGCTGGTTGTGCCTGGGACTGGTTCTTGAAATACGGGGGACCCCTAGTCATTTTGTCCCCCGTATTTTGGGAACCAGCCCCGGACCTGGAGCCTGGGGCTGGTTGTTAAAAATCGGGGAACCCCTATTTGTCGGGTTCCCTGATTTTTAATTACCGGCCCCGACTCCTTCAGCCTGGTGCTGGGTACGGCTGTGGGGGGGACCCCACGCCGTTTTTTTAATTTATTTATCTAATTTTTTTACACCTTGCAGCCTGCACGGATCTGACTGATCCGTGCAGGCTAAAACGCAAATAGAACAGGAAAATGGTGTTCTATTTTCCTGTCGTATTTGCGTGGGTGTTTCACACCACTTAGCAGCCGTATTGTCAGTACGGCTGCTTAGTACATCAGGAATCACCATTCTTTTGAATGGTGATTTCTGTCGTATCCTATCGATGGTGTAGGACATTCGTATTTGTAAATACAAATACGAATGTTCCATCTTTAGGACTACGAATTGTTGTATTTTTGGGATTGTAAATCCCGAAAATACAAATTCGTAAAAAAAAGGTGTATTTCTCCCTACGAATACACCTTTTTTCTACGAATCCATTTTGGTAAATGTCCCCCTAATTGTCTAGTTTTGTATTTAACAAGTGTTTATTAAATACACTTTAATTAATTCATTTCTAGCACTGGACATTTGTTACATTTTGTTTTCCTCCTTGTCTTATTGGAAGTGACTTCCCAATTATTAGTAGCAGTAGCCTGACTCAACAACTGTCTCGCAGAGCGCCCCACTGATATCTCCTCTCTCAATAACTATGACAGACAGTGTGCATCTTACATACATATCCAGATAGCGTGGAGGTAAAATAACCATAACGTAGAAGCGAGCTGATTTGTTCGCACAGGTTCTATTTGATATGGATCATGCTACCTGTTTTATGGAACACAGTGACAGCATTACACATTAGATAACACAAGCACACTCAGCTGAAATAAGGCAATAGGGACCATTAATCGCAAGGTTTGCACACTTCTGATGGCGTAAGTGGGAAACAAGCCATCCTGAACATGGTGTGACTAACATAAAGCTCATAAAGGCTACACGCCCGCTGGCATTTTAGATTTATTTTTCATATAAAAAAGCATATCAAATGCAGACATGAACAATTTATATCTGATGTACATTTGTACCTACAGCTGTATGCTTTCCAATGTGCTGAAATGCAGAAATACATGGAAATGGAACAAGCAATGTTCCGTAAAATGTTACAGGAAATAAACGCAACTCAAGTAAAAAGCAAATTGCTACAGTCGTTTCTTGGAACAATGACTTTTAATGTCAGATTCATTTACATCCATGTGCTGACTATTTTGAAAGATGCTGACAGTGTGCATGTAAGCCCACCAGTGGTAACTGGTGCTGTGATAACTGGGCAGTGCATGTAAGCCCACCAATGGTAACTGGTGCTGTGATAACTGGGCAGTGCATGTAAGCCCACCAGTGGTAACTGGTGCTGTGAAAACTGGGCAGTGCATGTAAGCCCACCAGTGGTAACTGGTGCTGTGATAACTGGGCAATGCATGTAAGCCCACCAGTGGTAACTGGGCAGTGATAAGTGGGCAATGCATGTAAGCCCACCAGTGGTAACTGGGCAGTGATAAGTGGGCAATGCATGTAAGCCCACCAGTGGTAACTGGGCAGTGATAGGTGGGCAATGCATGTAAGCCCACCAGTGGTAACTGGGCAGTGATAGGTGGGCAATGCATGTAAGCCCACCAGTGGTAACTGGGCAGTACATATAAGCCCACCAGTGGTAACTGGGCAGTGATAAGTGGGCAGTGCATGTAAGCCCACCAGTGGTAACTGGGCAGTGATAAGTGGGCAGTGCATGTAAGCCCACCAGTGGTAACTGGTGCTGTGATAACTGGGCAGTGCATGTAAGCCCACCAGTGGTAACTGGTGCTGTGATAACTGGGCAATGCATGTAAGCCCACCAGTGGTAACTGGGCAGTGATAAGTGGGCAATGCATGTAAGCCCACCAGTGGTAACTGGGCAGTGATAGGTGGGCAATGCATGTAAGCCCACCAGTGGTAACTGGGCAGTACATATAAGCCCACCAGTGGTAACTGGGCAGTGATAAGTGGGCAGTGCATGTAAGCCCACCAGTGGTAACTGGGCAGTGATAAGTGGGCAGTGCATGTAAGCCCACCAGTGGTAACTGATGCTGTGATAAGTGGGCAATGCATGTAAGCTCACCAGTGGTAACTGGGCAGTGACAAGTGGGCAATGCATGTAAGCCCACCAGTGGTAACTGGGCAGTGATAAGTGGGCAATGCATGTAAGCCTACCAATGGTCACTGGGCATTACATGTAAGCCCACCACTGGTAACTGGGCATTACATGTAAGCCAACCACTGGTAACTGGGCAGTGCATGCAAGCCCACCAGTGGTAACTGGGCAGTGCATGTAAGCCCACCAGTGGTAACTGGGCAGTGCATGTAAGCCCACCAGTGGTAACTGGGCAGTGCATGTAAGCCCACCAGTGGTAACTGGGCAGTGATAAGTGAGCAATGCATTTAAGCCTACCAATGGTCACTGGGCATTGCATGTAAGCCCACCACTGGTAACTGGGCATTACATGTAAGCCCACCACTGGTAACTGGGCAGTGCATGCAAGCCCACCAGTGGTAATTGGGCAGTGCATGTAAGCCCACCAGTGCAAACTGGGCAGTGCATGTAAGCCCACCAGTGGTAACTGGGCAGTGTATGTAAGCCTACCAATGGTCACTGGGCAGTGCATGTAAGCCCACCAGTGGTAACTGGGCAGTGCATGTAAGCCTACCAATGGTCACTGGGCAGTGCATGTAAGCCCACCACTGGTAACTGGACAGTGCATGTAATCCCACCACTGGTAACTGGACAGTGCATGTAAGCCCACCACTGGTAACTGGGCTGTGCATGCAATTCATTCTCTTACACTAAAACAAATTACATTTTAAATATTGTTGTGCTTGATTGCATATGATCTAAGAAATTCAATTAGTGTACTTTAGCTACACACTTATAGCATTAGTGAGCACATAAGAAAGTCAATATTCCCTGCGGGTTAAGGTTTATTATTTTGTTTTTATAAAAAAATAGCTTGTCTTCTATTCCAAATATCCTTCCTTTATGTTCAGCTCTAAGCGGCGATGTACAGCCCCATACACACTAGTTGTTGTCTGCAATGGCCAATATAGTTACCAGTATCGTCCGGGGGTGCACACTCAACGATATCCATAAACTATATCATTCAGTGACATTAGTAGGACCCACTAAACATTATCATAGTTAATTATATTGAGTGTACACAAAAAAAGATATAGTAAAAGATAACATTCGGAAAGCCCTTTCTGAGTGATATCTTTTACAATATCCTTTAGTGTGTATGAGGCTTAACAGCTAGTCAACTAACTCTGCTGCTTGGTGCCACTTAAAAACCTGAATGGTCTGCAACCCAACCCTTTTTAAGGCATATGCTGCAGTACTGTACTCAGTGGCGTAGCTACAGGGGTCGCAGCGGTCGCACCTGCGACCGGGCCCCTGAGCCAGGGGGGCCCAACCCCCGCCACTGCCTGCAACAGACAAGTTCTTGTTCTTCCCTGGCTGTAGGTGAGGACGCTCATTGACCCGCCCCATGACACGCACATGGGGCAGGCCGCGGGCGGGTCAATGAGCATCCTCACACAGCAAGCCAGAGAACCCCTGCCCTGCCCCTTTCTCCCTGCCTGTCACTCCCCCTTCCACACAGCCCGCTCTGTCTGGCTGCCGCTCTAACGCCGACAGCTCCCTGATCCTCTCCCCGGGATCTCCTCCAGGCTTCTGACGTCTGTCCCGGGGTCTCCTCCTGCAGCTGTCACCTCGTCTCACACCGCCTCCCGCGACGCAGCCTGCCGGGGAGGAGGAGATGAGCTTCTAGCACTCCTACGTCCGTAGCTCTCCATGCACAGACATAGAGGGGCTGCCGGGCGTCCTGTGCACGTTATGGCCTGAGACACCATGGGGGAACCGACACGGGAAGACCTCTCCTGCAGGTAAAGCGCTTTACTTCCCCTGCCACTAGGGTGCGCAGTGTACAGGGGGGCACATGGCTCAGCTTCTGGTGGTGTATATGTACATGCTGCCTTAATTCCATTTGGCCCTGCCTTGGCCAGTAGCTTGTCCATGTTGCCCCCTGCACTGGTGTCCATGTTGCTACTGTATGTGAGGAAACATGTGTAGAGGGACTGCCCTCACTCAGTCACTGCTGCTGTGTATGGGAGGGAACATGTGTAGAGGCCCTCACTCAAGCGCTGCTGTGTATGTGAGGGAACATGCATACATGTGTACAGGTGCTGCCCTCAGGCACTGCTGCTGTGTATGGGAGGGAACATGCATACATGTGTAGAGGCCCTCACTCAGGCGCTGCTGCTGTGTATGTGAGGGAACATGCATACATGTGTACAGGTGCTGCCCTCACTCAGGCACTGCTGCTGTGTATGTGCGGGGACATGCATACATGTGTAGAGGGGCTGCCCTCAGGCACTGCTGCTGTGTATGGGAGGGAACATGCATACATGTGTAGAGGGGCTGCCCTCAGGCACTGCTGCTGTGTATGTGAGGGAACATGTGTAGAGGGGCTGCCCTCACTCAGACACTGCTGCTTTGTTGCTGGAGGGTGATCCTCATTGTGATGCCTGCAAGATAATAGCTGCAATGCTATACAATGGCACCTCCAAATGAGGCAACGTATATAGAAATGTATGTAGGGGGGCCCCAAGCTGACCTTTCGCACCAGGGCCCATGAACCCTTAGCTACGCCCCTGACTGTACTTTATTGTCTTGTCATCTTATATTAAATTACACATCTGTCATGAAAGCTGTGTTTCAGTGCAGAACACACATAAGGCGTGATGTAGCATGATCTGAATGTAAAAAATAAAAACATATTTAGTATATACTGTGAAGTAGGAGCAAATAATAGTGTAGTGAAGGTGTTTTGTTCATCATGCAACAAACAACGTCTCCCTACCTATCATCTTCTTAAAAAGTCCCAGTACACTACATGCTGAAACATGCAGATAATTGCAATCAAACAAATATATAATACTAGAAAGCCTGTGCTTCCAAAGCTAGTAGATGTAGTTTCACTCACTGCCAATAGATGGCAGTGTAATCCCGCTCAAAGCAAATGCTTCCAAAGCTAGTAGATGTAGTTTCACTCACTGCCAACAGATGGCAGTGTTTTGGAGCCGCACGGACACTAGACATATACAGTATAAAGATGATTCATACTGCCATAGGCGAATCTAAGGGGTGGTCCAGGGGTGCATCACAAAGCAGGTCAGCCAATATTTTCAACTCTCCTGCTGGACCGCGAGCCAATAGTAGCTTGAGATCTTGCATCCAATCAGGAGTGGCATTTGTGGCTCCAGATGGGCTCCAGCGGGAGAGCGGTGAACCTGCTTTGACTATACAGCCAGGCAGCGCACCGCTCTCTCTCTGCCCGGCTGTCTAAGTGGACTGCGGCAGCATTTCACCCTCCCCTTGGCAATGAACAATTTCAGTCCCCCTTGGCAACAAACATTTGACGTTCCCTTTGCAATGGGCATGTATTTCCCTTGACAATGAGCATGAAGCCCCCTTGGCATAGAGTATGAAGCCCCTGGCATCGAGAATGAACCCCCTAGCAATGAGCATGTAGGTAAGCAGCACTTGTGTATCAAATTGTAATAGGAATTACCATTTTTTATATAGTATGTGATGGGCAACACAATGTATGGGCATTACAGCATGTGGCTTTATGAGTAATGGCCGGGTATTTACGGAGTTTGCTAAAATGTGTAATTACGGTGTGTGGTATAATGTGTAATGCCACACCCCCTTTTTGTGATGCCATGCCTCCTTTCCAAGAGACCACGCCCCCGCTTCACCGCATAAAGCTCCCCCCCTACTAGAGTAGTTGAATCTGGGACCACTCATTACCATATTTCTAGATTCGCCAGTGCATACTGCTACTAATATTCATTGCCATTTATCTGAGTATTAATCTAGCACATTGGCTTTCGCCAGCTGTAGGATCGTCTATTTCGAGGCTCGGACTTTCCTGGCAGCAATCAGCATGGAGTCAGTGCCAGCACTACAATCCTTAGTTTGTTGCAAAACGCTGGATTGCGATACTCCAGTCACCACAATTGGCTTTACAGAAGTTGTCTCCTACTCATAAGTCATAATAAACTTCCAGGAACGTTGGCATGAAAGAAATCAAGTGTTATGTTTGTGGGAGGATAGGAATCTGCAGAAATAGTAGCAAGGTACAGTACGCCTGGGGCAGGATTTCTGGAGGGTGCTTTCCAAATGTTTGATTTTAGCTCGCTTGTGGCCAGTACATGAAGGATGGATGATTAGCATGTTACAAGATATATATACCCCAAAGTGCAGTTTATTTAATACAGTACTTTATACATATACAGGCCCAAAGATCACAGTAATTCACTTGCTAGGTTCTCTCTCTGGTGCGATGGGTGAGCACTCAGATCCACATACATACGCAGCAGACTTGGTAGAAAAATCTGCTGCCACTGGGCATGTAATGGCCAATGATCAGGCTGTGGAGAAGAGGGGTTTCTGGGTAACTGAAACCCATAGCTGCCTACCCTCCTGCATTCTGCAGGAGACTCCCTGAAATAACAGCAATTTCGCTCTCTCCCTCATTAGTCTAGCAATCTCCATCATGTCACTTAGCCCACATTACACTGTTACATTTTTAAGGAAAAAAGTAATGAGAGATAGATATATTTACATTGAATCATCAGCACCATTTCCCAGCACTTTACCGAGTATAGTATCTCTTACTGACTGCTTTGGGGCTCATCTACATTTGGATGGTAGGGCGTTCTCATGCTAATGAGGTTGTGACATCACCGGATGTCAGCTGCCTGCCCACTTCCTTCTGAACGTGCACACATACGTAAGGGTGCCTCAGAGCCGACCGTCGAATGATGTGGGTGTTCCCCTGCAGGCTGTGAATGGATGTTTATGTAAAGTTTT
This sequence comes from Crinia signifera, assembly GCF_055691185.1. Lineage (NCBI taxonomy): Eukaryota > Metazoa > Chordata > Amphibia > Anura > Myobatrachidae > Crinia > Crinia signifera. The sequence goes on from NC_139217.1 coordinate 85,038,331, forward strand.
ATTGTTCCTCAGTTAGAAAAACAAAATAGCAATCTAGTAAATATGATACCTTTTAATGGCTAACAAAAATAAATGTTGTTAAAATGCAAGCTTTCGAGACTTCTTAGGTCTCTTCCTCAGGCATGGTATCATGCCTGAGGAAGAGACCTAAGAAGTCTCGAAAGCTTGCATTTTAACAACATTTATTTTTGTTAGCCATTAAAAGGTATCATATTTGCTAGATTGCTATTTTGTTTTTCTAACTGAGGAACAATAAAACTTTTCTTATCAACTGGCTAACACGGTACCAAACTTTTTTCTTTTGACTGGATGTTTATGTAAAACACCCATTCACAGCCAGTGCGAAGGAACGTGCCTTGCGAATGGTGGGACAGCGTGTTTTCTTTCTCTCCTGTATATACTGTATTCCAAGTCGCTCTCAGATTTTCTTGTAGCCTTTGATCACAGATCCATAGTAGTCTGAATTGAATCCAATTTGTTCTCTCTGGCTAACACACTCTATACAATTACTGTGATACATACAGTAGCGTCCTCAGTGCTTTGTCTGGTAATCCATGTCTGCAGAAGTCTATGTTTAAATAACACACAACAGATGTTTGGCACAGGGAAATAGAATAGGGTAAGAATTTTTTTTAAAAATGCAAACCAAATTTCTAAACATAGAATTTTATTTTTTGCACTATTTCATGTGTATTGTGTACTATTCCTTTATCCTGCATACACTGGGATTAAAACTTTGTTAAAAGGGGATTGTTTCTCTAATGATCAGCATTTTTTTGTTTCATGAGGCTATTACTGAAGGGGGTAAGTTACGGGCTTATTCCGACCTAATTGCTTTTGTGAGAATTTGCAAGCCTGTCGATTATCGAATGAATGCGCAGGCGTATGGATCGTAGCGGAATTTGTGGGTGCTGATCAAAACTATAACTTGCGCCCTCCTACTCCACCCCAACCGAAGTTCTCAATTTGCAACATGGCAGTGGTTGACAGGGAAAAACAGTGGGTGACAAGAAGAAGGTGAGCAGTGGGCCCCTTAGTCCTCAGGGGCCCCAGTGCACTGCACCTGCTGCACCAATGACAACATAATCAGCAATCATTTTTTGCGCAATCTCTTTGCAACTTGACTGACAGGAAGCCGCCATTTAGGGGATGGAAACCCGCCATTTTCAGGGAGTGTTAGGAAAAATGCAGGAGAGGAAAAATGCAGGAGTGCCCAAGTTTGTAAGAGAGGTTGTGTGATGTCACCTCCAGCCTCGATCAGTCTGTCTCTGACGCAGAGTTGTGGAAGGGTCAGAATTACGCACACTTACACAGACTATAAAATCATTTGATGGTGGGTGAGTTGTGTATGGATTTGCAGCTGTCCGCCGATCAGCGATATTGTCACACATTATTCTCAGCACAGGGCGGGATTTCACTGTGTCTGAGCGGCAACTGTCTGACTGCAGGTCAGTGTAAGTTCGCACACCAGCAATCAGTTCTGAATAACTCCCTTACTCCCGCTGGGGGGGCATGGCCAGCACTATGTGAGCTGATGGCCACACCCTCTGTCCCTTTGTCTCTCTGAATAGATGCTTTCAAACACAGCCTGTAACTTGACAGTAAGAAGCTGACTGGCTGGTAGGTTATCACTGTACCCACACCCACCCGTGTTTGGCAATTTCTAATCAACATTGAGACATTTCTTTTTCTTACAAAACGTATCCCAGTAGTCCCAGCCAGGTCCTAGTTTTCATTTTACCGAATGCATAACAATAGCAATTTGGCTGAGGTTATAGCGGAGTCTTTAGGAGTTTTTGTCTTTTGATAGGAAGTCTTATGCTGGCCAAACATCTGTGAGATCTTGGGTACAGTCATGCGATTTCTATAAATCACAGTGACAAATTGCATGGATCACATGCCAATCGCATATCTCGCATATTGGCCCTCATTATGATTGACTTGGTAAGCTGCGGAAGTTTTTAAAATGAGCCTACAAATTGTGGCCTGAGGACATGTTAGATATATGCGCTGCCTTCGCGCACTGTACTGTATAAAGAGGTTATTCAGACCTGACCGCTGCTCTGCCAGAGTGAAAAGCCACCCTGTGTGACGCTGTGAAAGTCACGTTGATCATCAAATAGCTGCAAATTCATTCGCAACTCACTCACCAAATGATTTCCCCGGTGTGTGCAGAATCTACTCGGCCTGCTGACGTCGCACATCCTCCCTGAAAACGCCTGGGCACACCTGTGTTTTCCCTGACACTCCCTGAAATGGCAGGTTTCCACCCCCAAACGTCAGCTTCCTGTCAATCAACGTGCGAAAGGCTTGTGGTCAGAAAAGATGGATTTTGTCGCTGAATGGCCTCGCGCATACGCAATACGATGCGTACACATATGTAATTGATTGATAATCGGCCGCATTGCAAAATTGCAACACTGCCATTTAAATGCAACAAAAGTGAATGTACTGTTTGGGTGCCATAAAGTTGTATAAATGCTTTACAAAGTTTTGAAATCTCCTAATGAGCAAATTTAGATTTATATGAATGTAAATCCAAATTTAGGTGTCACAAGAGACACCCATTATAGGTAGCTGATGAGATCATGAACCTTTCCTGAAGGGCTGCAGTCCAAATATAAATGCTGTAAGACTTCATGCCTAGGCAATGCTGATGGAATGCTAGTCTGGCACCATTGCTATCCCCAGCAGTGACAGAAAAAAACACTCACCATCTAATCTGCTGCATTCTTTTATTCAAGGTCACATTATCTTTGATTTGCTACTTGGATAACTCTACACCTACACAAACTCCAGTTAGTACTGTGAGTAACTTACATTTCTGCCTGGGATTGCAGTAGCCCATGCTGCATTCATTAGTATTACATACAGTAGCAAGGAAGATGTAATGCATTCAGAAGACAATGGTACAATGCAGCATTCGTTGATTTATTCAGATTCCGATATTCCATCACCTGCCGGAGACCCGTTATACTGTACCTGACTGGGTGTTTGCAGGAGGAGATAAGGTGTGGGCAAGTGTAATTGGAATAATTCGTACTAAGCAACTTTCCTAGTTTTCTTTCTGGGAGAAGCATGGGGAGGAGACACTGCAGGCCAATTTGGGGGTGGGGCCAAACTTAATTGTCATTAAGCCCACCCAGTGACCTTCCATTGGCAATCCCATACCAGATAGTCACAAAGGCCCTTATTCTGATCGGTGCGGATATTCCCGCTTGCGTACGGCCCGCCGATGTTTATCGTCTGCGCATGTGCAGAGGTCACTCTGCGCATGTGCAGGCGATTTCGCCGCATGGATTCTTTATACGCCGCACAGGGGGCGTAGAGGGGCGTGAGGGGCTACTTATCCTCATTACCCTATGCATACGCCCCGCGTTTCATGGGCGTTCCCATGCAAACGCGGGGCGTATGCATGGTAATGAGGCCGTGACGCGTGGGTACGGGGCGGGCATCTGACATCGCCGGATGTCAGCTGCCCGCCCCCATACAAGATTTCACACGGACAAGTGTCCGTGTGGTCTTGTGTTGCGGGACCTGGTGGAGCGTGCGGGCCTGCATTCGATGTTCGGCGACCATCGAATGCAGGGGCTGCTCCCACCATGGAGGAGGCGTATCCCCGTCCACATTCATGCGGACCGCCACATATCCGCATACGGACGGAGGTGGCGATCCGTATGGAAGGCGGGGATTCGCCAAGACGGACATCACCGCATATTTCTGATCGGGCCGCACCGATCAGAATAAGGGCCAAAAGGAGGTATATTTCTAAGCCCTGGTAAACCACTCCCCTGCTATTACAACATCCATACATGGCTTCTAGGTAGAGCCAGCTCAATCAATATGCAGCGTTATCAGTCCAGGAGTGCCGTCCAGTGTTCAATATCAGTCTATTGGTGCTGCCCAGTGTGCCATATCAGTCTAGAGGTGCTGCCCTTTTTTTATTAAAGAAAATTTTGTTTAATTTTTTTTAATGCAGGGGTGCTGCTAAGTGTGCCATATTAGTCATGGGGTACTTCCCAGTGTGCCGTGTCAGCCCAGGGGTGTTGCCCAGTGTGCCATATCCAGGGGTGCTGCCCAGTGTGCCATATCAGTCCAGGGGTGCTGCCCAGTGTGCCATATCTGTCCAGGGGTGCTGCCAAGTGTGCCATATCTGTCCATGGGGGCTTCTAAGTGTGCCGTATCAGTCCAGGGGTTCTGCTTAATTTGCCGTATTAGTCCATGGGTGCTGCTTAGTGTGCCTTGTCGGTCCAGTGTTTGTTTTATCCACTTGTGTCGCTTAGCTTAGTTATCCAGCTACCTCGGTGCAACCTTTTGGCCTAAAAACAATATTCCGAGCTGTGATGTGTTCAGAATAGACTGCAAATGAGTGAAAATTAATGTTATTGAGATTAATAATGGTGAAAGAACAAATAAGAACCCAAATTCTGTGATGTCAGCTTTTAAAAAAAATAAAATAAAAAAAAAATACAGATCCAAAACCAAAACTTGCAAGGGTGGTTTTGGCAAAACAAATCCAGATCCAAAAATACGGATGAGATCCAGAAAACCAAGACATAACACCAGAAAAACATTGAGGTGCACACCCCTATTATAGATATAGGGAAATAAAACTTTAGCATTAGCTACAAATACACTGTATCTATGCTGTTCTGGGGCATAAATATATATACACCTTACTGCTTTATTACAGCTACAGTAAATATGTTTTAGGGTTTTTCCAGATAAACATGTGCACTGTGACATGGGTACCATTAAAATGACCCATAAAATGAAACTTTGATTAACTGTCTACTTTATTTGACAGGACAACACGCAACATTTTTTTCTTGCAATTCCTATTCAGTTGTCCCCTGCACAGGATCTAGCACAGTTTCATAGACTTAAATAAGATCCACACCAGCTCTACCCATGTCCTGACAAGACCTGCAATTTATCAATTTGTCCATTTAATTAAAAAAAAATGTGCTTTGCGATCAGGTCTGAATAACCCCCTCTGTTAGCTCGTTCCCACCCTATATAACAATGCAGTCCCATACCGCACTCTGCTAGCAGCAGCAAAATCTGAATCTATTCCAGAAGCTTGTAGTAAGGGCCTATTTCAGACCTGATTGCTCATCTGCACATTTTGCTGCTTTTGTCACTATTTGGCCTCGCCCATGCATGCTTTTAGGAATAACCCCTGTTCTATAGGGATAGAACAGGGAACTAAAGCAATAAGGTACCTGGAGCAGTTGCAGTACTATCCAGAAAGAACAAATCAATATAACTAAACAGAATACATGACTCAGGACAGACACAAGTAACTGACAGTAACCAGGAGCTTAGAGGGGAAAATGCAGATTACTTAACCAGGGTATGGATGTACAGTATGAATGGAATATGGGAATAACAAAAACCGGTACTTATGTATTATCCCATGTTAAATGCACCCCATTTTTTCATACCCCTACTATCCAACTATGCATGGAGTTGACTTTATATAGTGTGGCGAGCGCAGCGAGCCACCGTGCCCGAAGAGTGGCGAGCGCAGCGAGTCCCGCGAGGGGACGCGGTCTCATAAGAAAAACGGGAGCCCAGATATTACATAAGTACCCAAAAACCAATCTGTGACCAAAGTTAGGAAAAGGTCACAGCACTCTACTCTAACAGCTAACTCTGTTGTTTCCCCTAGAAACCAATGGATTCCTGCGGTGCTAAGGCTTCACCTTTAACAGCTATGTTTGAAGGGGCGAATTAAGTCAGCCCCAACTCCAGTGCCGCCAGGTCTTACAGGGGACAAGGCACCAGTGGAATCTAAGGGAAGACAAGAGGAAAACTAACTAAATGAAACTTGAAGGCCACCTGAAAAACTAAGGAATACTAAGGAAAAGTGAGCAATAACAAAGCACACAAAAACCAGAAGCGACCTTATCGCACACACAAGCACAATATTGACCTTGTCGAAAATAAGAACCAATGGTGGCCTTGCCGCTAATAAGTGAGCACCAGAAACGACCTTGTTGCAAACAAAAGTACATTAGCAATCTCGTCACAAATAAGCAAGTAAATATAAAATAAATTACCCAGAAGCAAAATATACATACTGTAGAACAACAGTATATAAGCAAAGGACCTAGCTGCAATGTGCAGGAGGACCACAGGACTCACGATACCCCAAGTAAGTGACAGGAGATGCAGCTTGCTGTATTGGATTTCACCTGCATGTGTGGAAACTCCAAACAGGGAAGTCATAAAGTGAATGCAGGCTGAGGTATGCTGGAGACAAGAGTCTGAGCTGCAGACACATGGCTAGGATCTCAGGCTGGAAAAATGCACCAAAGAACTGCACAGTGAATGCTGAACACTCACTGAGAACTAAACAGGAAGTATAACCGGCGGGGAGCAGCTGGTCAGAATCCTTAATGAAGGGTAACCAGCTAACGAGATAGCCAGTGCAGGTGGACTGCTGCGAGAGAACCCAGACCAGGTTGCTTGCAACGTGCAATCATTATTATCCATCATTGCGTACTCACCTTCTGTCTGTCACTGTGCTGCATCAAAGTCATGATGGGACAGCTAATACTCCTTTCACACCAGCCAAATTTCCTGGGTTGGGCCCGGAAACAACCCGCGACAAGCGCTGGTGTGAAAGGTTCCCGGGCCAAAATCCCTGCAAAAATTGCCAGAAAGCAGGGAGCTGGGTTGTTCCCGGGTTCAACCCGGAGACCTGGCTGGTGTGAAAAGGCTAGGGGGTACTTACCCGTGTTCCCGATCCTCGGTGTGCTGTCAGGCCGGGGATACACACAGGCATTGGGCGCAAATAACAGGACAGCGACGGATGAAGTGATGCAGCTTTCCGGCGCCCTCACTGCTGGCAGAGAGCTGCGTAATCTGCACCCGCCGTCTGACCTGTCATCTGCGCCCGCCCCCTGTGTGGATCCCCGGCTCGCATCGAGGACCAGCAACCGGGGTGAGTAATCGCCCACCATCCTGCCTGCCCACCTCCTGACGGCCTCCTCCCCGCCTCCTGACGGCCTCCTGACAGCCTCCTCCCACCCCTTCACACAACAGAAAATGCAGGGACTAGCCACCAACCCGGGAATCTCCCTGCAGCATCCAGGGACAATATTCCCTGGTCAGTGAGGACCCCATCAGCAAGTGTGCAGCTGCAAGGGTCAGAGAGAGTGGGCCTGCGTCCCTGGAGCCGAGGCATCAGGAGTGGCCCTATGCAGAGAGAGCCCAGCGGGAGTATCAGCAGCGACAGAAGGCCAATGGAGGTTCTGTCAAGTATCCTGCAACTGAAGTGTTATGCATTTAAAGTATCCTGCATCTGAAGTATCTTGCATTTAAACTAATGTGCATCTGAAGTATCTTGCATTTGAAGTATTCTGCATATGCAACGTCAGCACCTGACTCTACCACTATTCTGCATTATTAGTGACACAGGGTGCATAAGCCTTCCATATTCAAAGCATTGCTACAACAATCAGTGTATATCCAGCATAAAGTCAAGTCTCCCAATAAAGTATTGACAGTCACTGTCGGGCCTAGCAGTGACAGGATCCAGTGGCAGTGATGAGCTCTTGCCATATCATACTTGTGAACATTCTGGACACTCATGAGTCATCTATTTAACAAGTGTGCTAAATATTAATTGACATTACTGCACTTCGTCCAAAATCACTATTCTAAACTTTTGAGGAATACACTCCTTCATTACACAAAGGCTTTTATATACATGCATGTATATCCCAAACGTCAGTACCACGTGACTATTCAACTAGAATTTGAGCATTTAAGTTAAGGTGCCCATACACGCACCGATTTTCCTGCGATGAGATGCGCGCTCCCACGGCATCTTATCGCACAGTACAAAAAGTGTGTGCTGCACATACTTTTTGTACTGTCTTTTGATCGCATCGCATCGCACGCACACCGCATGCACAACGCATGCAATGCGATGCGATGCGAGTTAGCACAAAAAGTACCGGGAAATCGGTACGTGTATGGGCACCTTTACACTGAACAGTACAGTTAGACTGTTGATATTTACCTACAGTATGTTGCACTGCAAATTGTGGATATGTGCATGTGATATATATCTGATTAATGCTACTTTGAAACAGTTAAGTCTCAGATATATATGTCTGCTGAGGTAGATATTGAACCGTTGAAGTGAATATAGAAATGTATTGCATTTATTGTGATAACCTACTGCAGTTATAAGAGACTACCCACGGGCAGTGTCTATCTGTGGGGGAGATTCTCTAAACAAGAAATGCGGTAAAACCCCGTATCAGGGTTTTTACCGCATTTTGGGATGCTCTAAGCATCCCCCGCCGGGTTAACGCGGCGGGGGGGCATCGCCAGACAAATCTGGCGATGCCCCATAGAAGCCAATGGGCTTCTACCGCATCCCACCGCCACCCCGCAACGACCCCCCGCTGCCCCGCATCGCCCGCTCCCCCCTCACCTGTGTCCGGGCAGCACAGAGCTGTGCTGCCCAGACCTGTGACCTCCTCCCTGCACTGATCCTCTTCCGGGTGCAGGGAGGAGGAGAGCCCGGCGCAGCAGCAGCAGTGCCGGGTGTGTGAGGGAGGGGTGAGCCGCCGGGACCTGCTGGGACCCGGCAGCTCTCACCGCAAAGGACAGCTCTTAACGCAAGAGCTGTCCTTTGCTATAATTATCGCATATGTTAGAACATATGCGATAATTATAAATGCGATGGGCGGCGAAGGGGGGCGGAGATTCTTAGAGAATCTCCCCCTGTGTTTCTTCCTTTTCACCTGACCTCTTACGTAAAATAAATGACCTCAGAGCAAGGCCTTAAAAGAACAACACCCGTGTGAGCCTGTATTCCTTCTACTAACTCTCCACGGAAAAAGAAGTACCTGTGTGGAGGGGGAATAACACCAGCAACCCCAGTGAGTGCCTTACATCTCACACACTGAGCAGTGTGTTACATTTATATATGATTTGCAAGTTTCCCTTCCATGCATTTTTACACATTATCACCAGTATTCAGGAAGTGGCTATAGATTACCAGTCCTAATTTTGGAAACCAGTGTGTGAAGGATTTGTAATAAAGCAGCGCACATTTATACAGCTGGTCTAAGCAGCTGCTTGGAATAACAGCAACAACATACTGTAGATGCATTTTCATACTTTCACACTAACTGTGTTCTTACATTGATAAGCCACACCCTCCATAACACATGAACATAATAATACTCTGACAAATCAAATACATTATCATTAAAGTTTTATTATTAATACTATTATAAAAAAAACAATATTTTCCAGTTAAAGGTAAAGATGAATGTAACTGGGTGTTGAGTCAGAGTCGGCCCTTACCAATTTTGGGCACTTGAAAATCAAAAGGTGGACAGTAACCCGGCACTGATTCGAATAGTGAGATGTAACTTCTGTCTGTTTCTCCCAGAATTTTCTAGGGCTTCAGAGGATTCCTATTGGACCACACTGACCTGAGTGTGGGTCCCTATATGCACATAGCGTTTTCTTTGTCCTGTCTCTACCACTTCATTAACAGATCTGCGTATAGGCTGTGAGTGATGTGACTGACCTGGGAACTGGTCCCCATGTTCACATAAAGATTTATTTAAGGTGATTGTATCTTCTCATGAATTCCAAAACCAACAGATGGAACAGATGGAACACTCCTTCCTCAGAGGTTCCTCAGACACCCTGAGGAAGGATGGTGATGTCAGAAACACGTTGGCGTACAGGGACGTTGGACACAGGAGAGACCAATATTTACCCCATACCATCTGGGCATCACGATTTATTCCAACTCATTCCGGGAAATATCCATTGCCTACATTTTTTCCCTAAGGAGGATACAAAAGTGAAAGTAAACGCTACCTGAACATAGGGACCTTTGTACAGGTCAGTTTGGTTTTTATATGTGAATGGTGTGTTCCATCTGTTGGTGTTGGGATTCATGAGAAGATACGATCACCTTAAAGAAACCTTTATGTGAACACAGGGACCAGTTCCCAGGTCAGTCACGTCACTCACAGCCTATACGCAGATCTGTTAATAAAGTGGTAGAGACGGGACAAAGAAAACGCTATGTGCATATTGGGACCCACACTCATGTCAGTGTGGTCCAATAGGAATCCTCTGAAACCCTAGAAAATTCTAGGAGAAACAGATAGAAGTTACATCTCACTATTTGAATCAGCGTCGGGTTACTGTCCACCTTTTGATTTTCCAGTGTATGTAAAGGAGTGGTGCTCCTTGGACGGAAACCAGGTGGCAGATTTGGGAGCGCAGTGAAACTGGGAGATTTTTTATTGTATTGTCTAATTTTGTGCGCTTGGCAAGATTTTGTCTGGTGCCCACACTCCCTACTGTATGTGCGAGCACATGAAAAAGGGCGTGGACTCATTAACCCCTTCCTGACAGAGCCAGTTTTTGCGTTCCTGACAGAGCCCTTTTTTTCAAATCTGACAGGTATCACTTAAGTGGGGATAACTTTTTTTTGCTTTTACTTATCCCAGTGATTTTGAGATTGTTTTTTCATGACACATTGTACTTCAAGTTAGTGGTAAATTTTCGTCGATACAGTCTGTGTTTTTTTGTGAAAAATACCAAAATGTCGGAAAAAAATGGAAAATTTAGCAATTTGCAAAATGTTAAATTTTCTGCTTGTGAGACAAATAATCATACCACTCAAAATAGTTAATAACTAACATAGACCATATGTCTACTTTATGTTTCCATCATTATTTCAACTTCCTTTTAATTTTTTTGGACACTAGGAGGCTTACAATATGAATAGCAAATTTTCAAATTTTCAAGAAAATTTCAAACACTGATTTTTTTAGGGACCAGTTCAGTTCTGATGTGACTTTGAGGGACTTGTATGTGAGACACCCCCATAAATGATGCCATTTCAAAAACTGCACCCCTCACAGTATTCAAAACAGCATTTTGGAAGTTTGTTAACCCTTTAGGTGTTTCACAGGAATTAAAACAAAGTGTAGGTGAAATTTCAAAATTTCATTTTTTTTGCAGATTTGCAATTTTAATACATTTTTCTAAGGAACACAGTAGATTTTACTAGAGAAATGTGACTAAAAATTGATTCCCCCAATTCTTTTGTTTTCATAAATATCCTATATGTGGCCCTAGTGTGCACGTTGACCAAACCACAGGCTTCATAATAGAAGGAGCACCTACTTGATTTTGGAGCCTCCTTTTTATGAGATTATTTTTTAGGCACCATGTAGGTTTCTAGGCACCATAAGATGCTAAAAGTTAGGAACCTCCCCCACAAGTGACCCCATTTTGCAAACTACACCCTTCAGGGAATTCATCTAGGGGTATAGTGTACATTTCAAACCCCCAGGGGTTTCACCAATTTTGATACAACTGGGCTGTGAAAATGAAAAAATTTAATTTTTCATTTTCACAGCTCAGTTGTATCAAAATTGGTGAAACCCCTGGGGGTTTGAAATGTACACTATACCCCTAGATAAATTCCCTAAAGGGTGTAGTTTGCAAAATGGGGTCACTTGTGGGGGGGTTCCACTGTATGGGTGCTTCAGGGGTCATTCAACCAGAATCTGTGCTGCAAAATCCAAAAATCACTCCTTCCCTTCTGAGTCCTGCCATGCACCCAAATGGTATTTTTTGGTCACATGTGAGGCATTGCCGTACTCGGGAGAAATTGGGGCACAGATTTTGGGGTGCTTTGTCTCCTTCATTCCTTGTGAAAATGAAAAATTTGGAGCCAGAACTGCATTTTTGTGTAAAAAAATGTAATTTTTTACAGAAAAATGCAGTTCTGGCTCAAAATTTTTCATTTTCACAAGGAATGAAGGAGACAAAGCACCCCAAAATCTGTGCCCCAATTTCTCCCGAGTACGGCAATGCCTCACATGTGACCAAAAAATACCAGTTGGGTGCATGGCAGGACTCAGAAGGGAAGGAGTGATATTTGGTGGTGGAATGAATGGTGGGTGCTATGTCGCATTAGCAAGACCCCCGAAGCACCAATACAGTGGAACCCCCCCACAAGTGACCCCATTTTGGTCACCAGCTTTGGGAGGGGGGCTGGCGCTGCGGCTGGCGGGGGGGTGGGAGGGGTGCTGGCGCTGCGGCAGCCGGGTGGGTGGGAGGGAGGGGGGCTGCTGGGTGGGAGGGGGGGGGGGGCTGGCGATCGGTGGTGATCGGTGCTGTACTTAACAGCACCGATCACCACCGATCACTGTGTTACCGAGCGGCTTAGCCGCCGGTAACACAGAAAACGCTGCAATTGGCTGTTCACATTTGAACAGCCAATCGCAGCGATCGCCGCGAGGGGGGATGTCTGCTGTCCCTGTCTATAGACGCGGTACGTCAAATGTCGGGAAGGGGTTAAAGGTGAGCTGATGTTACTGTAAGTCCAGTGGTACTGCCGTTAAGTCCAGTGGTACTGGCGATAAGTCCAGTGTTACTGCCGTTTAGTCCAGTACTGCCGTTAAGTCCTTTGGTACTGACATTAAGTCCAGTGGTACTGCCGTTAAGCACCAGTTGTACTGCTGTTAAGTCCATTGGTACTGCTAGTCCAGTGGTACATCCGTTAAGTCCAGTGGTACTGCCGAGAAGTCCAGTACTGCCGTTAAGTCCAATGCTGCCGTTAAGTCCAGTGGTACTGCTAGTCCAGTGGTACTGCCGTTAAGTCCAGTGGTACTGCTGTTAAGCCCAGTTGTACTGCTGTGATGTCCATTGGTACTGCTAGTCCAGTGGTACATCTCTGAAATCCTCCTGTGCTGCCCGCATTTAATGAATAACCCCAAAATAAAAGGGTTATTTTAATCCTTATTATTTTTTCAGGCTTTGCCTTGTGTGTGTGTGTGAGTGGTTTAGGGGTACACTCTCCTGTGCTGCATATTATTATAACTCCACAAAGATAATGGAGAACAAAATTTGGAGGATAAAATAATGAAAGAACAATAATCACTTCCTCCTAGTGTTGAAGCTGCTGCTAATAGTCATGGCATAGAACATGAAATGCCATCAACATCATCTGCCAAGGCCGATGACCAATGTCATCGTAGAGGGCATGTAAAAACTAAAATGGCAAAGTTCAGTAACTTTAATTAAAAACAAATGTAAATTGTTTGAGGAGAAACATAAGCTTTCTAATATGCCATTTGCGACACGGAGTGGCAATGAACGGCTAAGGCTCTGGCCTATGCTCTTGACTAGTGGTACAGCTTCAGAGAGTTAAGCTGTCATCAAAAACACAAACAACTGTGCCTTCTAAAGACATGGAATCACTAATCAACAAGGAGAGTCCAAGGGTGTTGGTGGTTGCGACGTCATCACTGTACGTGAAGAGATGGCTCCTTCCACCTTTTGCAGCACTCCCTCTGCATATGCTGGCAGGATCACCCACAGTCCAGTTCCTGATTTTGAGATTGAAGGTGTCAATGTTGTACATCAGGAGGAGGATATTGATGTAGCTGGCGCTGAGGAGGAAGATGCTGCTGATGGTGATGTGGTTTGCTTAAATGAGGCACCGGGCAAGACAGTTTTGTCTGTGGGATGCAAAAGGCCATGCTTGGGCAGAAGAACAAAAAATCCACCTCTTTGGTCTGGAATTATTTTTATCCAGATCCAGACAACAATTGTCTCGCCATATGTAGCTTATGTAATGATGCAATAAGCAGGGGTAAGGCCATTGGCCACCTAGGAACATCCTTGCTTATGTATCACCTGAAGTTCATTCATAAGTTACTGTTTAGTTCAGAAACTGTGGCTAGGACAGTAAGCAGTCCAGAGACACCTAAATCACTTGATCCTGTTGTATCCAAGCACCTAAAAACCACACCAGCAAGTTAATTTCCTCCTCCATCCGGACAGAGGTAGTACTGCAGGCCATGTCACCTGCACTACTGACTCCTCTTCTATCTGGGATTCCTCCAGAGGATCCTGCAATGCTACATCTACTGCTGCCGCTGCTGGGAGTCGTTCATCATCCTAGAGGGGAAGTCAGAACACTACTATGTCTTTCATTAAACAATTGATCGTCCAACAGTCATTTGCGATGAGGACGAAGTATGACAGCGGTCATCCTATGGAAGTGGATAACTGTGGCCTTGACAGCTATGTTGGTGTTAGACGCGCCTCTGTTGTCCGCCATCAGTGGAGTGGGATTTAGATGAATGATGGATGTATTGTGTCCCCGGTACGAATTCCATCTAGATTCAATTTCACTAGGCAAGCGATACCCAGGATGTACAGAGATGTATGACAAAGTGTACTCACTGAAAACCACGGACTATATGTGCTATATGACTGTGACAGCCCACTGGGTAGATGCATTACCTTCCACAGCAGCAGCATCTTGAAACGCCCGCTCCTTCCAACGCAGGCTACACTGTGTACCACTGGTTTCAGTAAGAGGCACGCTGACAACCTCTGAGAGAAACTGAGGGAAATCATCTCGCAGTAGTTTGCCCCACTTAGGGCCTTATTCTGGTTGGAGCGTCCGGGCCGTACGCGTACGTCCCGGGGTTTTTCACGATCTGCGCATGTGCTGATACGCTAATGCGCCGGCGCGAACACTCCACAACGCTTACGGCCGGGCTCTCAACGTGCGAAAAAACCTGTACGCGAGTGTACGGGTAATGGGGCGGCATAGGGGCGTGTTGATGGGAGCGGCCGAAATAATGAGGGAAAATGGGCGTGCTACTACCGCACGATCGTCTAAGGCACCGTTCATTTCGGACACCAAACAGGCGGCCGCCAACCGCCAGCTCAAACCACCCCTACAGATACCGCATGCCAGCGTGCGCCTGAGTTGGCTAATTTACGCTGATTACTACTCAAACACATACACCTGAATGTAATAAGCAATGCTGCAGTCTATTAACTCCAAACCATGATTTCACTGCCTGCAAGCCACACATACAGCACGCAAACACATTGGAAGCTTATGTTTCTATACTTCTCCACATTTAAAGGTTTGTTTAATTTAAGGTAAGAATCTTTTTATACGCTAAGGTAGGTATTTGCTAAACAGTTAGACACATTCACTACCTGCTTTCATAGACTTTACGCAGTAGCACACTCAATCTACACAAGTCGACATGTGTCAACGTGTTCACTCTAATACTAACATAGGTTTTGTATTTAGGATACAATAACATAAACCACATCTAACACCTACAAAGGATGTTTCAGCAATGTTTTAAGCCCATGACCACTATTTTGCACACAATCTTTGTATAGTACCCAAAATAATGACCTGTACCACTATCTCATCTGCTATGATTTGGATTTGACTACACTCTGGATGTAAGATGCCACCAATCACATTATTGCACTCTCATCTCTCTAACAAAGGATTCCTACATCTGCTTATGACACTGTCAAATCATATATATATAAAAAGTTATG
The DNA here is from genome assembly GCF_055691185.1 of Crinia signifera. Taxonomy (NCBI): domain Eukaryota; kingdom Metazoa; phylum Chordata; class Amphibia; order Anura; family Myobatrachidae; genus Crinia; species Crinia signifera. Next base: position 85,053,727 of record NC_139217.1, read on the forward strand.
CATGTTTGTTCACAAGCTAATTTATCATGTTTGGGCCATTCACACATCTTTTTTTAGGGAGGACACATATGCATTCCTACACAAATGTACCTTTTCACCCTAGTTTGTCTGCCTCACCCACTCCATGAGGAAAGCATTGTTCTGGACCTGCTTTTACCTACTACTGTAGGAGCTACCTCACCTGCACACAAACTGCTTTCTCACCTATTAAGTTGCTCTGCACATGTGCTGACACAAACTAATTAGCAGGGAAAAGTTGGATAGGAACATGGGAATGGCCATGGAGAGGGTTACACATGGGAAACTTCGACCACACTTCCACAAATGTTCAAAAATACCCTGGTCAGTAAGTACACATAAATCTAGTATTTGTTTCACACAAGAAATGACACATACCACAATTTAGATTTAATTTGTAAAATAAATTTATTTGCTGTTCAGCATCACAGCTTGACACTTTAATGTGAGAAATCAAATAAACAAATAAAATAGACACACAAATAATAAAACAGCCAGAACAAGAGGTTGCAGATCTCCAAACATGTGTTACCCTGCAAATGCAATGGTGAAAGAAATGGGGACACCAGAATACGTACTGCAACAACCAGGGTGAATACTAAGCAGGATACACACCACCAAAAAAAAAAATCCTGCATTTGTCGAGGTCAAAATACGAACTTTCATGCCCATGGCATGCAAATGGATCGATGGGCAACTCAGGAAGCGGATGTCCAGTGCAATTTAAACCTTTGGGCTACAACCACAGAGGAAGTGAACCAGGTCTCATTTGGGCCCTTTTTTGCCCCTTTTAGATGGGGCCTTGGGGACAGGGGCCTTTGGCTCAGCTGGCTTTCGGCGTCTTCCCCTAGTCGACACAGGAGGGTCAGCCGAGGTGGAAGGTTGGGGAGCAGCTTGGGGTGGGGCAGCAGATGGGGGATTGTCCCTTAGGGACCTGGCGGTGGACAGCTGCTCCGCAAGAAGTTCATTCTGGCGGCTGAGGTGTTGGCCAATGCTTAGCATGCCAGCCGCTAGAGTTTCATTAATGCGGTTCAACGCCTCAACCTGCAGCTGGTTTGTGGCCTTCCACTCCGCCAGAAAATCCGCCACCTGCTGCTGACGGATCGCAGCATCCACCCCTTGCTGCTCGATCCTGTCCAGCGTCACCAACAGGCTCTCAGTCCATGTTTCCTGTGGCTGGGGCTGGGGGCGACGTGTTGGTGGAGGCTGGACCACTCGCTCCACCTGTGGCTCTGCAGAGGAAGATGCTGCCGGTACATCCTGGCTTTCTGCTTCAGCTAGGATAAGAATTGAAAACAATGTCACCATCACATACGCAATAAAAAATATCTTTCTAAATACAATGCATTACTGTGACTTACCATCAAACGCAGCATCAAAGACCTCCGCCGGGAGCTCACTGTCCATATTGGAGATCCCCCTGATCTCCCCCACATCGATCACGTCACAGGAGTCCAGCTCCAGGGGGGTATACTCCAATTGGTCAGGCATAGGACCTCTCCCGGTGGACATGCTGTGGTTGTACCGGTCAGTCATCTTCCTCTTCAGTGCACTTTTGAAGTCAGTCCACCTACAAGTTTAAAAATACAAATATCACCATGAGATATGTGCACCACTGTGCTACGTGTAGGGTTACCACCTAGTCCCTTTAATTCCGGACACATGTTACTTACACCGGTTCTGTGGCAGTTTAAAATTAGGTGAAGTGGAGTCTTGAAGTCAGCCAGCCACAGAACCTGTGTAATTAATATGTGTCCGGAATTAAAGGGACTATGTGGTACCCCTAGCTACGTGACATTTCCTAGTGTGGGTGATCTTATGCTTTTTGGCCATATGTGTCCCACACACACATTCATGTCTCAATTAGGAGGCATTTCAGTGTCTCATCTCATTCATTAGGCCACTAAATGCACATACATACATCACTATGCAGAAATGACATCATCCATGGCCAAATTAGGCACCTCCACCTGGTGTGAAACTACACATTCCACCATAGCTTGACAATGTGGTTATTATGGAGTAATTTAACTATGGAATGGCATACTGGGATGTGTAGTTTCTCACCAGCTACATGTGCACAGTTTGCTCATTCTTGTTTCATTAGCATCATATGGAACATGTTACAACAACTCTTTCAAAAACACACTTTCTCTTGTCCCATCACATACTTCACATGAGCAGAACTGTGCCCATAACCTCACATCACACCAATGGTGCATGTTTCATATATCAATGTGGGTTATTAGACATGGTTGTGTTCACATGTGACATTGAAGTGTAGCACTATCTACAAACACACCTTTCTATTAGTCTCAAAACATATATGTAACATATGTACACACATATGACATTATCAGGAGGACAAAGACCAGGGCAATTTTTCAGCAGTCTCCAGCAGGAACTGAGGCCCTTATTCTAGTTCACTCTTTCTGCCCAAATATTTCTTTGATGGACAAAACCATGTGCACTGCAGGTGAGGCAGGTGTAAAACCCCACCCAAATCTGATTATCTCTGCACAAGTAACACCTGCCTCAACTGCAGTGCACATGGTTTTGTCCATCTAAGAAATATTTGGCCAGAAAGAGTGAACTAGAATAAGGGCCTCAGTTCCTGCTGGAGACTGCTGAAAAATTGCCCTGACAAACACACTAACCTTTTCTTCACCGCGTCCCAAGTTCTGACCACTGGTGCCACCTGGTTCACTTCCTCTGTGATCTTCTCCCAAAGGTTTCTCCTTGCACTGGCACCCGGCTTCCTGGTTGCCAATTCAATCCATTCGCGTGCCCTGGGCACTAGAATTCGCATTTCGGCCTCTACAAATGCAGGGTTTCTCCTTTTGGAGGTGGTATCCTGCTCAGTCCTCACCCTAGATGTTGCAGCTCGTTTTCTGGTGGCCCCAGTTCTCTCACCATGCACCTGCTGGGTCACACCTGTTTGGAGAGATGCAACCTCTTGTTCTGGCTGGTTGCTTGGCCCTTGTGGAGCTGGTGGAGGTTCACCAGGGCCTGTTACTGAGGGGCCCGCTTGATCTTGCAGGCTACTCCTCTCTTGGGCCCTCCTTCTCCGCTCCTGTTCCCTCTTCTGTAATGCTTCAAGCAGGGATTCTGCTTGTGCTCTCTGCAGAGCGTCCTCTGCTGCTGAATCGTCAGAGTCAGACATGTTTGCAGCAATTGTGGCCTGCATCTGACTGAATATTTATATGTTAATTTCCCGCCATGAACAAGGGGGCGTATATTTTTCCACGCAATATAGATGCAAATTTACGCCGATATTTCCCGCGATAATTGCCGCTTAAATTACGCAGGTCTCAACGCACCTGACCAAACACCTGAATATGCACATACACAGGTTGTGGAGCATTGTGCTACATCGTGAAATGTGTGCACCTGTCATTCCAATGACGAGTGTTGTCAGCTGGTATCTGTTGGAGTTCGTGTATGCTTTGTGAGTCACATTTCAAAACATCACGTTATAATGCTTTCCTTACATATGTAATGTGTATGAAATTGTCATACAGCAACATGTTGCATCGTGCCCCCTTTAAGCAGCGTAGTTATAAGTAGAGGGTTGCGTGTATTATTTTCCGCACACTGTAAATACAGTACTTCTCTGTTCATTGAATGCATGCTGTTGGTTGTGGTGTGTGTATATCGGAACGGTCCGCGTAAGTTTCTATTCGCATCCAGTTTGTTAATGTAAGAGGGATTAATAAAGTTAATACCAAACAAACAATTTTTTCGACCAATCAGCAAGCACCAAAAGTGATATATGTACCTGCAATTAATAACTGCGCCATTGCCAATATGACTTGTCCAAGAGCTAGGCCCTTTTCCACCTCAGAGCTTTTAGCCCTGGTGGAAGTGATGGACCGTCACCTGGGGCCCAGGGGCCCATATGTCAGTAATGCCGACAAGCGGCGGGCGTATACTGCTGCCCGCCGCCTCATCTTCTCTACGACCGGCGTCCGCAGAAGCCTGGGGCAGGTTGAGCGGCGCTGGTCAGACCTGCGCCGGCGGCAGCCGGTTCTTCTCAGCAGCCTTCGCCGCCATATTGCCCGATGTAAGTTTTGATTACTAGTATGTCAGCGTTTTTTAGCAATGTTTTGTGTACTTTTTATAAATATGTTCCTGAGTATGGGGGTGTATATGGGGGGTATATGGGGGGTATATGGGTGTATATGGGGTGTATATGGGGTGTATATGGGTGTATATGGGTGTATATGGGTGTATATGGGTGTATATGGGGGGTATATGGGTGTATATGGGTGTATATGGGTGTATATGGGTGTATATGGGTGTATATGGGTGTATAGGGGGTGTATAGGGGGGGTTTAAGTAGTTGATCAGTTTTTGGGTGTAGGATATCAAATAGTTTGCATGATAAATGTCTGAAATATCACAGCAATGATAATTTTGAAGGTTATGAGCATGACTAATGTGAATTTTTCTTTCCCCCTTTTTTATGAAACCCAATCTTCGATTTCTATGCCATCAACATGAACATTTCAGCACGGGCAAGGGCACGTATGGAAGCCCGGGAGCAGGCAGCCCGGGACCAGGCAGCCCGGGACCAGGCAGCCCTGGAGGAGGAAGAGGAGGAGGAGGAAGAAGAGGAGGAGGAAGAGGAGGAGGAGGAGGAGGAGGAGGAGGAGGAGAAGAAAGAGGAGGAGGAAGAGGAGGAGGAGGAAGAAGAGGAGGAGGAAGAAGAGGAGGAGGAAGAAGAGGAGACACTGGGTGCAGTTTGGACCCACACCATTTCCCCATCCCCTTCCCCCTCCACAACCCCCACCCCCTCTACAACCCCCACCCCCTCCACAACCCCCTCCCCAACCCACACCCCCTCCCCAACACTGGAGACAATGGGTGCAGTTTGGACCCACACCATTTCCCCATCCCCTTCCCCCTCCACAACCCCCACCCCCTCCACAACCCCCACCCCCTCCACAACCCCCACCCCCCCCCTCCCCACCCCATTTCCTACCCCCCTACACCTCTCCACCACCCACCCCCAAACCTCTCCACTCCCCACTCACACCCACTACCTCGGGCCAAACTCAAGGACCATCCACCTTGCTCCTGACCCCCCCAACCACTGCACAGCCAACCAGCGGCAACCAGGATGGCTCAAGTAGCCGTAAGTAAATAATGTGTCTAATGTTGACCTACACATTTCTACACATAAACAATCACAACAACCACATATGTGTATCCAACATCAACATTAGTTGCAACATATCACTGCAGGCCGACCATGAGGTGTGTCCTGTCCTTCTCCAGGAACAAGGCTCCCCTTGGTGGTTTTTTTGAGTGTGGCCATGCCTCACCCCTTGAATAATTGACATAACAGTACATCCAATGAGATATCCGACATTAGTGGTGTGGTAGTTATGTGGCTCCAGGTGTTGGGTAACTCCAGTTCCCAGCATGATGTGCAACACAGGGCCGGATTATAATGGAGGCGCAAGGGGTCAGTGCCCCTGGGCCCCCCTCTAGCTAGGGGCCCCCTGTGGTTGTCATGTATTTTTTAAAAATAAAATGTTTAAGTTATGTTTTGTTTTTTTTAGCTAAATGTTTTGTGCATGGGTGGGGTAGTGCTGCAGCTTCACCTATCTGCCAATGTGACAATGATTTATGGTGCTGAGCATCGGGAGCCAAGGCACACTGATTGCACAAGTGTGCAGTGCATTTCTGGGAGTTGACTAAGTCCCATGACACTTTGCACCAGAGGACAGAGGCTGAGAAGTTTGTGCTGAGCTCTGATTGGTGGAGCTCATTACATGCTTCTCAGGTCCATGGAGAACAGCAGCAGCAGCTTAGTCATAGGAGGGTTTTTAATCAGAGGCAGCACTAGGACTGTGAGGTCTCCTCCAGAGTAAGGGGCAGAGGGACAAACACAGGCTTTTCATGTGGTGTGTGTATATATATATATATATGGGGTCTATTATTATTCCGAGTGCCGCCAACCCCCTGTCTATATATATATATATATATATATATATATATATATATATATATATATATATATATATATATCCCCTGCAGGTAACCATTGACCAAGTTTATTCTGCCTTTACTCTATGTTTTGACAGTATAATATTCGCCCATGCAGTGTGCGGCCAGTAATGACAAGTGCAAGGGGGCCCCCCGCTCTAAAGTACCCTGGGCCCCCCAAAGGCTTAATCTGCCACTGGTGCAACTTAAATGTAGAGATTGTTTTGGTAATAGTGTGTGAGGCCATGCGGATGCATGCTTTACAAACATAGCTGTAGGCCTATAATTTGTACAGCAATGTCCTAAATTTAAAATAGTAAGGAGTGCTTAAGCCACAACAATGTCATAACCCTTAAATAGCACAGGCTAATTGTGAGGTTAGAGGACAGTCCCCCAAAAACAAAGTACCAATTGGGATACAGCATACATTCATTGATGAAGGAGTAATTGAATTAATGTTATTTACTATGTACAGTATGTGTGTGTTAACATATTATTTTTTAGTACTGTGTTTACAGCAGACCCATCTTCAATGTAGTTTCTAAATGTATGTGGCCTTCACACATAACTCTGAACTTTTTATTATGTACAAATACAACAAACATTTGTGTATGTTATATATTATTTTTTTGTTTTATCCCTTCATTACAGACACTGAACAGCAGCAGGAGGAGGTGGCAGCCCTCATGCGGGAAATCATGCTGACCCTTGTATACCTCCAGCTCCTTTTTGGCCTTCTGGAGGCCCGCCTTTAATTTTTTATTTATCCCCCCCCCCCCTTTTTATTTTTGTCTCAAATAAAAGTTTGATTACAGTTCGAAATTGCCTGTGTTTTTAATAATAAATATGTTAGAGGGCGTGTAAGGGTAGGTACATACAGATGTGTACTGTAAGTTATACTTGTAATTTGAGGTGAGGGGTAATGATTGATGTGTGAATGTGTGTGTTTTTGAGTAAAATAACACATAGTGAAAATGCATGAATGTTTAATGTTGTTCGATTAAAACATCACACATAACATCAGGGTAGGTATACATGTTACACATTTTGGACAAAGTAATTACGTACATAATTTAGTACATATACAGAAACACCAACATAACTTGATTTAAAAGTAACAGCAATATGGGGACACATAGATAGTGATTAAAATGCCACATTAGAACATAACAAATATACATGTAATGTGGGTTCAAATGTAGTTTTATTAGGTCTTTATTAAGGTAGACAATTGAGTTAATAGAAAACAATAAGTGAATAACAAATAGATTAATTAATCAATTGTCAGATTAGTAGTTGAGAGGCAAGATTTGCAGGTCCATATATGTGAAGGGTATGCCAGCGTGCACGGACGTACGCTCACTCTCACGAGCGGTGACATAAGCTGAGTTTTCCATTGAAAACAATAGGGACCCGTCCGTGCAAACTGGCGTACGCTCAGATCTCCGCAAGAAGTCGGTGGGGAGACGGAGGAAAGACGGCCGTACACGGCGCCGTACGCTCAGTTGTACGCCTGTTGTCGGAGTGCAAGGGCTGGCCCGTCCGCGTACGTTGCCGTACGCTCATTTGTACGCCACTCCCCTTCTACGGTATTTCTGCCCGTACGTAAGCGGCTGATTTGTGGGTGGACTTAACCCTAACGGCCGCGTACGGCTAGCGTGCGGTAATGGCGAACGTACGCACGTTTGGCCGCTCCGATCAGAATAAGCTCCTTAGACTCTCCTGGGGATTTGTGGTATCAGACAAAGCCAGTAACATTATGCGAGCATTACATATGGGCAATTTCCAACATGTGCCATGTTTTGCCCACACAATAAATTTGGTGGTGCAGCATTTCCTCAAAAGTGACAGAAGCATGCAGGAGATGCTTGTGGTGTCTCCAAAATTGCGGGAAACTTTTGCCAATCTGCCACTGCCTGCAAAGACTGGAGTGACATCAAAAACTCCTGAACCTGCCCTGCCATCACCTCAAACAAGAGGTTGTGACATGCAGGAACTCCACCCTCTATATGCTGCAGAGGATAAAGGAGCAGCAAAAGGCTATTCAAGCGTACAGAGACACCTATGACAGAGACAAAGGAGCAGGGATGCACCTGACGCAAGCACAGTGGAGACTGATTTTCGTGTTGTGCAAGGTTCTTCAGTCATTTAAACTTGCCACACATGAAGTTAGTTCCGACACTGCCAGCTTGAGTCAGGTCATTGCCTTGATCAGGCTGTTGCAGAAGCAGCTGGAGAAAGTGAAGGAGGAGCTAAAGCGTTGCGATTCCACAAAGCATGTAGATCTCGTGGATAAAGCCCTTCATATGCTTTGCCAAGATTTCAGGGTGGTCAGTCTATTAAAGTCAGAGGAATACATTCTGGCCACCGTGCTTGATCCTTGGCTTAAAGTATATGTTCTGTCTCCTGCAGACACAAATCTACAGTGGTGCAAACACCTGCTGGTCAGGAGATTGTCATCTGAAGTGGACTGTGACAGGGCAACAGCTTCTTCTTCATTTTCTCCCACACCTGTGGCTGTGAGGAAACAGCTCAGATTTCCTACCTGACCCTTTGGGGGTGATGCAGGGCAGGCAGGAGCAAGTTTGGACATCTGGTCCGTACTGAAGGACCTGCCAACGATTGCTGACATGTCTACTGTCACTGCATACGATGCTGTCACCATTGAAAAAATGGTGGAGGATTACTTTGGTGACAGCATTCAAGTAGACATGACAGGCAGTCCGTACCTGTACTGGCAGGAAAAAAAACAGTTTGGAGGTCCCTGTAGACACTGGCTCTATGTTACCTAAGTTGTCCCCCCTCCAGTGTGTACTCCAAAAGAGTTTTTAGTGCAGCTGGGAACCTGGTCAGTGAGCGGCTTAGGAGGTTGCTTTTGCAAAATGTGGAGAAGATGATGTTCATCAAAATGAATGATCAATTCTTCAATGAAGACAAGCAATTGTCTCCAGAGGCTATAGAGGGAACTGTGATTGTGGAGTCTAACGGGGACAAATTGATAATCTTTGAGGATGTGGATGTACACACTGAAGGGGGTGAGGAATCAGAGGATGAGGAGGACATCTTGCCTCTGTAGAGCCGGTTTGTGCACGGAGAGGTGACTTGCTTCTTTTTTTGTGGCTGCCCTTTCACTGAAATGATTGGTTTGTCCTATTTACATAACATAAGTGTGCACTTCTTTTTTTGGCCATTATGTGCTCTTTGGGGCCTAATTTTTGAAACTGCCATCCTGTCAGACAGTGCAGTGCCAATCCTAGATGGACCATGTGTTTGTGCCGCCCACTTGTGTCGCTTAGCATAGTCATCAAGCTACCTCGGTGCAACCTTTTGGCCTAAAAACAACATTATAAGGTGTGCAGTATTCAGGATAGACTGGAAATGAGTGGAAAGTAATGTGATTGAGGTTAGTAACATCGTAGGGGGGAAAAAAAAACCGTACATTTTTTTTTTAGCATTTTTATGTTAAGAAAAAAAAAAAGATACAAAACACAACAAAAGACAATACACTGAAGGGTGGTGTTTTGGAACAGATCCAAATCCAAAACACTGCCGGAGATACAGATCCAAAACACATTTTACAAAACAATAAAAGTATCCGATGCACATCCCTACTTTTAAGGTGACCCTTTTGACGTTACACATCTAGGCTGCCTAAGCCTTTTTCTGTCAATGTACTACAGTATCAGCATAGTCTGATTCAGTGGTAGCCAACTACGGTCCTCAAGAGCTACCAACAGTTCACATTTTCCAGACAACCTAGCTGCTGCAAAGGTGCACTCATTACTAGCTGAAACATTTTCATAGATCCACAGGTGGAGCTAATTACTTCACTTGTGATTCTGTGAGGAGATCTGGAAAACATAACTGTTGGTAGCTCTCGAGGACTGGAGTTGGCAACCCCAGGTTTGATTCATTGTCGATTACCTTATGCACCTGGGGCTGACATGTCCTTTCAATATGGCCTCTTTCCTTACATTTGCCACAAACTTTGTCTTTTAACCAGCACTGACTGGCTTCATGTGAGGATTTCCAACAACAGGCACAGGGCTGTCTCTTATTCCAATGAATTTGAGTGGTAGAACATTCTGGAGCCTTCTGTTGCAATTCTGATGCATCTCTGGTTGTAGTCTCCATTGAAATAGCTATGGATAGTGCCCTGATAGTGCCCTCTCTAAGGTCAGTTTAGGCTCAGCCAGCAATTTCTTTTGTGTATTTGCACTTATCATCCCACAAACCAAATGGTCTCTGAAGGCATCTGATAACCCTGCTCCACACTCAGAGTTCAGATAACTTTCTTAATGCAGTAATGTACTCAGACACACACACTTCCACTTCTTCTGTGAAACCTGAATCTTTCAGCAATCACTAATGGTTTAGGATGCTTTTGTAAAATGTCCACAATGTCAGTGAATGCCTTGGTGGCTGGCTTCTCAGGTGTTATTAAATCCCTATGTTTTGGACCCAAATACACTCAGTAAGACTGCTATTTTCCTGTCTTCTTCCACACAGTTAGCATCAAAATACAATTCCACTCTCTCTTAATATATGTAGCCCAGTTCTCTATTGCTCAAAATCAGCTATTTTGCCTTTATGTCCTTTTTCCTCTCTTCTGTATAGAAATAATTATAGAACTCACACGCTCATGTATTCAGGCTAGGTAATGGCTGTCTGCATGTGCTGCACTTTTTCCTCCCACAATTGTGTAGGGTCAGTCCACTGATCACTGGAGCAATACTGAAAAAATAACTTTATCCCATACTTACAGTACCTACTATTCCGGGAGGCCCCAAAAATTCTCCCTCCTGGCCCCACCGGAAGGGTAGGCAAGCCTCCAACATTTAGCAGGATCCCCCACCAGCCCCCCGCATCTGTTTTGGGGAGGGGACTGGGCTAAAATGACACAATTTGCGTCATTTAGCACCAACCCCTCTCCAAAGAGCCGTGAATCACAACATTTACCAGTATCTGAGCGGGGCTTATTTGGGGAGGGTCTTAATCATGACAAGCCCCACCCCAGGAAAACTGCAGTGAGTCTTATCTCAGGCTTTTCCTGGAGAGGAGACCCTTATAAAAAAGTCTATAAGAGCTATATACACCAGATGGCCTGTATCAACTCTGCTGCCTGTCTTGATGACATCTTGCTTACTGCTCCAAAATACAGAATTAAAAACTATATTTTACTGGCTACATTGGCTGCAATAAGGCTACAGCCTGAAACTGATAATTAGTTATTCTAGATGTCCTAGGAATTAATCTATATATCCTACAGTAGGTCCGGCTCTGTGTCGAATAGCTTATTGTAGCCGACATCGGAATCCCGACTGCCGGTGTTCCGGCAGGAGGGCAATCACAAAGAAGCCCCTTGCAAGCTCATGTCGCTCGCCACGCTTTGGGCTCGGTGGCTCGCTTCGCTCACCACAGGGTTCTCCATCTATGGGGGTCGTTGACCCCCACAAGGGGGAATAGCCCCTGTCAGCCCGGATCCCCCCTTTCGGAGCACCGGCATTCACGATTCCGATGTCGGTATACTGACTGTCGGGATCCCGATTGTCGGGCAGTCAAACGGCACCCGCATTAATGATGGTTCTATTTCAAGTAAGCTGGAATATGCATAAAATTATGATTTTTAATCCTGTGAAGCCAGATAAATACCATCCCTAAATGATCATCAAAGCATATACAACATAGTAAATAAGTGCACACGTTTGTCCCGGAGCAGTTCCTGTTTGGGCTAATGTTTGAGCAGAAATAATTGACTGGGTCAGCCTTTATGAAGCTCACAATTCACTTTGGCTCTTAATGTGTTCCACAACATAAATGAATGAGCACAAGCAGAAGCGCCCATTGTGAGCATGGATGGGAAAAGTTGTCCAGTTATTTCTGGACAATTAACAATGAAAGAGAATTTGCATGGTCCAAGCAGATTTGTATGAGAAGTTTGCCCAGGCTTACGTACATAGTCTTGTTACTGAAGTCTTTAATGCTTACATTTTTAATGACATAAAATATTTGTGCTAATTATTTATTTTAAATAACTGACGTGGAAATCAAACACATTCTAAACATTCCTTACTGTATACCAGACATAAACCCAAACATAACATCATGTTTTATGGTGTTATTGTGTTAATGATAATGATAGTCTAGTAATTGTACTGCAAATCAGATATCATTCGGAATTAAACCACTCTGTTCAGGGTTTCAGGTCTAGGTAATGACATTGCTTAAAGCTCTTGGCAAAACCTAAATAACCCACCTTGGATAACACTGACAAACAAGGGCATATCTATAATCAGTGGGGGGGATGGGGTTCTGAGTACATAGAAGCCACACGTGACAGATCCAGTTTTTTTTTATACTGGTCTGCAATTTAAGCCTGTCCCTATCCACATTTGGATCACATGGCAAGGGGACTGGGACTAATGCACCAGGCGTTCACTCCACTGGTGACTCTTTCAGGCTGGTCTGCTACTGCACCTGCATTGTGACCTTAGGCACAACTACTAGTAAACATGGTGGGTGGGCATGTCATTGTGTGTGTCTAAACATAGAATTTGAAGGCAGATAAGAACCACTTGGCCCATCTAGTCTGCCCCTTTTTTAAACATGTTGCCTCAAACCATATTTGATCCTTATTGCTTTGTAAGGCTAGCAATATGCCTATTACAAGCAAGTTTAAATTGCTCTACTGTATTTGCCTCTACCACCGCTGATGGGAGGCTATTTCACTTATCCACTACACATTCTGTGAAGTAAATTGTCCTCAAATTTCCCATCTAGTTTCAGTGCATGTCCTCGTGTTCTGTTGCTCCTCTTCCTGTGAAGAGTGTCTCCCACCTGTACCTTGTTAAAACCCTTGATATATTTGAAAGTTTCTGTCTAGTCCCCCCTTTCCCTTCTCTGCTATAAACTATACATATTAAGATATTTTAGTCTTTCCTGGTTAGTTTTGTGATGTAGGCCATGCACCATTTTAGTTGCCCTTCTTTGTACAGTCTCTATTGTATTTATATCCTTCTGGAGATATGGCCTCCAGAACTAAACACAGTACTCTAGATGAGTTCGTACCAATGACCTATACAGTGGCATTATTACTTCTTTCTTTCTTTCTACTGTTGATTCCTCTCCCTATGCAACCAAGCATCTGACTTGCCTTCCTCATTGCATTGATACATTGCCTACCTGACTTTAAGTCCCGTGAAATAGTGACACCTAGATCCCTCTCCTCCTCAGTAGTTTCGATTATAGTGCCATTTATACTATATTTAGTCTTTGGGCTTTTGAAACCCAAGTGCATGATTTTACATTTTTTTTGCCATTAAACTATAGTTGCCATGCTCTTGACCATTCCTCTAATCAAATGGTTCTTAAACTCGGTCCTCCGGACCTCACACAGTTCACGATTTCCAGGTCCCCCAACAAGTGCATTCATTACTCACTGACACTTTTGAAAAGATCCACAGCTGGAGCTAATTATTTCACTTGATTCTGTGAGGAGACCTGCAAAACATGCACTGTGTGGGGTCCTGAGGACCGACTTTGAGAACCTGTGCTTTAATCTACCTAGATCATCAATCATTTGTTTTACCCCTCCTGTGTGTCAAGTTGGATTAAATAAATTAAATGTCAACATAATTAATGGCAACACCTGCAAAATGTCAACATTGACATACCATTAGGCTTATGGTGAGCATTAAGGTTACGGTTAAGGTTGTTGGTTAATGTTTTGGTTAGTGTTACCATTGGTGATAGGGATATCCTTAGGGTTATGGAGAAAATTACTTGAAATTAGTATGTTGACTGTCACGTTAGTCATTTTATTGTGGACCCAACTGAAAGTCTTCAGTTCTGACAGAAATAGAGGCCCTTATTCTGATCTGTGCGGAAATTCCCGCATTCTTACGGAGCGGTCCGCACGCCACGGTGTTTTTCCGCATGCGGCCATCGTCCGTAGAAACGCCCACGTGTCCTCCGCATTCGGACGGACTCACTCTTTAAGAACAGGGCGTGTTTACGGACGACATACAAATCATGCGTGTGCGGGAGAAACACTCCGATTCGGCACGGTATTACAGAGTATTACAGAGTATGCTCGGGAATACCGCATCCGAACGGGAGCCAAGCGGTGCTACCGCACGTAAGCGGAGGATTTCCGCCAAACAACCCACTATGAAGTATCTTCTGCAATACATCACATGACCCACTTATTCAATTACCTACCCTCATAAAAAACAGCTTATTTGTAATTGGAATCAATTAGATTCCAATATATCCTTACAAGCATGCCTAACACATGCATAGCACACATTAACCCTTACAGCAATGTAAGTGCAATGGTTTCTATTACACCCTGTGTCAAACATTATAAACATTCTACACATATACTATTTAAAGTGCTAATAAAACCAACAACTGTGAACTTGCATAAAGAATTTATTAAAATATCTATTTAACATAATGAAAAAAAAAAAAAAGGAAACATTAAATGAGCAGGTCTTTTAGGTCCTGCAAGTCGGCTTGAAGGAGCCGGAGATGGTGCTCTGCTCGCAGGAGGGCCCCACGCACCCCCTCATCTGCCGGTGTGGTGTCATCTGTGGGCATGTCAAAGGGGCAAAAATTAGTCATGTTATTCATGCATACATTTCACATACTACGACATAAATTGCACAAATGCTAGGTGACATGTGTGTATATATATATATATAGAGATATATATCTATCTATGTAGAGAGATAGAGACACACATAGATAAATATATATGACACATACATATATACATACATGCAAACTTATTTACTACATACTGTCTATTTTGCCCTCGACCCTTAACTCTGCAGAAGACATAACAGTCATATTGTTTCTTCTCAGTCACAACCCACCCATGACTAACCAATGTCAAGCAGGTCATGGCCTACGTCAATAACAACTTGTCACAATCTGCTCAATCTAAGTTCAGTGATGGTTGGTGGCATGGGAGTTATGCAAATGTCAGGAATGCACAATACACATCCTCTAAATCATAATTCTGTCTAAACCAACCTACAATTCTGTGAGTGACAAAAATAAATCAGAACTACAGGGGGGGTTTAGGTAGAGGAGGCTCCGGGGACACTGCCAACTTGTGACGCCATTCCAAGGTAGGCCGGCCCATACTCCATTTCGAGCATACATCCTACAGTTTATAAATAACATTCACCAACAATATCGATGCCACTATTTGATGGGTCATAATCTACGCTTGCAGCAGGTGATTTTAATCCACAAATGATCCACTCATCCCTTTACTCCTGGATCCTGTTTAACTACAACGGTTATGTGGCAGTCCAAATGGACCTCCAACCCATCCCACAAACCTGTGTAATTGAGAGGTGTCCTGGATGAAAGTGATGCCTTGGACTCCCCATCTAACCCGTACCTGTATCTGTAGCTACCCACTTTGGGGTCTATATGATTAGTATGTGCCCAAAATTTTTAATCAACAGTGCTACATAACATATACCAGTACAACTACTTCATGAATGATGCATTATGTAAACATACCGATCTGCGGCGAGTCCGGTGCCTGGCACGCCTCCTCCCCCTCGGAACTTGATGTGTCCGGGGCAACCGTGGCCTCCTCAGCCCCCTCCTCCGCCATCTCCTCGACCACAACAACCTCCTCCTCCAACTCCTCCTCCACCTCCTCCTCCAACTCCTCCACCTCCTCCTCCAACTCCTCCACCTCCTCCTCCAACTCCTCCACCTCCTCCTCCAACTCCTCCTCCACCTCCTCCTCCACCACCACCAGCACCTCCTCCTCCACCTCCTCCTCCGCCACCAACACCTCCTCCTCCGCCACAAACTCCTCTTCCACCTCCTCCTCCTCCACCTCCTCACGCACCACCTCCTCCTCCACCATTTGCTCCTCCTCCACTTCCTCCTCTTCCACCCTTGCCGCCACCTCCTCCTGGGGGTCTTGGGCCTCGTCCTGGGCCAGGCCTGCCTCCGCCTGTTCACGGGCCTGTCGGGCTCGGGCTCGTGCTGTGTGGTAGAAAAAAACATCATGGTCAATGTCGGCTCATTGGGGCACATTTATTCATCCATAACAAGACATACATGGAAGGGTGATAATGATGGCAAACGATGCAGGAAAGTAGCTCCTTACTGTTAATGGACTCCAAATTGTGACATTTAAATTATTATGTGATTGTTAGTCATTTGTTCACACATTACAACCCAGGCATTTATCAATGTGTAACACATATTAGATTGGGCACATTGTATGCATCAGAATCCTCAATGCTATGGCATGACATATAAAAGGCACATGACTGCATGTTAACCAGGAAGAAGCACACATAAGAGTCTATGGACTTTTAAACCCATGGACACCCACTTATCATGAGACACATTTTATTGCTTATATATGCTATGT